>NC_044989.1:24516854-24830924 GCF_008728515.1 Papio anubis
TACAGGCGCCCGCCACCTCGCCCAGCTAGTTTTTTGTATTTTTTTTTTAGTAGATACGGGGTTTCACCATGTTAGCCAGGATGGTCTCGATCTCCTGACCTCGTGATCCGCCCGTCTCGGCCTCCCAAAGTGCTGGAATTACAGGCTTGAGCCACCGCGCCAGGCCTTGTGATGGTTAATATTAAGTGTCAACTTGATTGGATCGAAGGATACAAAGTATTGATCCTGGGTGTATCTGTGAGGGTGTTGCCAAAGGAGATTAACATTTGAGTCAGTGGGCTGGGAAAGGCAGACCCACCCTACATCTGGGCAGACGTAATCTAATCAGTGGCCAGTTTGCTAGAATATGAACAGGCAGAAAAATGTGAAAAGAGACTGGCCTAGGCTCCATCCAGCCTGCATCTTTCTCCCGTGCTGGATGCACCCAGTCCTCCAACACTGGACTTTAAGTTCTTCAGTTTTGGAACTCGGACTGGCTCTCCTTGCTCTTCAACCTGCAGATGGCCTATTGTGGGACCTTGCGATTGTGTGAGTCAATACTTAATAATTAACTAATAATTAACTCCCCTTTATATATATATATATATCCATTCCATTAGTTCTGTCCCTCTAGCGAACCCTAATACAGCCTCTATCAGTCTTTTTTCTTTGTTTTGGAGATGAAGGTCTCACTATGTTGGCCAGGTTGGTCTTGAACTCTTGGCCTCGAGCAATTCTCCTGCCTCAACTTCCCAAAGTGCTAGGATTACAGGCGTTAGCCACTATGCCAGCCTCTTTTTTATTTCTTTATAATTGTATATACTTGCCAAATACTATACAGTGTAGGCCAAGAAAACAAAGGAACTCTTCCAAACTTCAGTTTACCTGGCTGTGGCTTGAGCCAAATGAGGATAAGGCAGGAAACAGCCCACAGGATGTCACTCCTGCCTGGAGGCCAGTTCCTTGGGGCTGGGGTTTTCAAATAGGAATCCTTCAGGAGGGTTTCCAAAAGCAATGAGGTATTTTCTAGATAAACAAGGAAAACTTAAGTGCCTAAGTATACTCTCACTCATTGCTGGTGGAGTATAAATTGTTTGAAACTCTATAGGAGGCCAGGCGTGGTGGCTCATGCCTGTAATCCCAGCACTTTGGGAGGCGCCAAGGCAGGCAGATCACCAGAGGTCAGGAGTTCAAGACTAGCCTGTCCAACATGGTGAAACTCCCACCTCTACTAAAAATATAAGAAAAATTAGCTGGGAGTGGCGGTGGGCACCTGTAATCCCAGCTACTCGGAAGGCTGAAGCAGGAGAATCGCTTGAACCTGGAGGCGGAGGTCGCAGTGGGTTGAGATCACGCCACTGCATTCCAACCTGGGTGACAGAGCAAGACTCTGTCTCAAAAAAAAAAAAAAAAAAGGAAAAGAAAAAGAAAAAAAAAAAAAGCACATGCCAGATTCTTCAAAAAATTAAACACAGAACTACCATATAACCTGGCAATTCCACTTTTGGGTATATATCCAAAATAACTGAAAACAGGGACTCAAACAGATACTTGTACACCCGTGTTCACAGCAGCACTATTGACAATAGCAAAGCCGCAGAAACCACCCAAATATCCAAATGAGCAAACAAAATGTGGCACATACACGCAATGAAATATCAGCCTTAAACAGGAAAGAAATGCTGATCTACGCGACGACACAGAAGACGTCATGCTAAGTGAAATAAGTCAGTCAAAACGGGACAAATATTATATGATTCCACTTATATAAAGGACCTAGTGAGGCAAATTCAGAGACACAGTAGAACAGTGGTTACCAGAGCCTGGCAGAATGGGCAGTTATTATTTAATGGGCACAGAGTTTCTCTTTGGGATGATGAAAAAGTTCTGGAAACGGACACTGGTGATGGCTGCACGATATTGTGAATGTACTTAATGCCACTGAATTGTACACTTAATGGTTAAAATGGTAAATTTTATACTATGTATATTTTACAGTAGCTATCTATATATAATTTTTTAAATGCAAATATCCTTTGATCCAGCAATTCCACTTCTAGGTTTTTATTCTTCCACAGATATACTTGCACATATATACTATAATAAATACTGCTATACAAGGGTATTTATTACAGCAATGTTTACAGTAGCAAAAGATCGGAAATAACCTACAAGCCTACCAAGAGCGCAACAATAAATTATGTTACCTCTGTATAATGACTGAACACAGTCATTAAAAAAGGATGTGGCAATGCAATATAGACTTGGAATGCTAAGATAGTAGGTGAAAAGATCTAGTGCCTGTAATCCCAGCATTTTGGGAGGCCAAGGCAGGGAGATCACTTGAGGTAAGGAGTTCAAGACCAGCCTGGCCAACATGGTGCAACCCCATTTCTACTAAAAACACAAAAATTAGCCGGGTGTGGTGGTGCACGCCTATAGTCCCAGCTACTCGGGAGGCTGAGGCAGGAGAATCGCTTGAAGCCAGAAGGTGGAAGTTGTGAGTCGAGGTTGAACCACTACACTCTAGCCCTGGCAACAGAGTGAGACTCTGTCTCAGAAAAAAGAAAGAAAGAAAGAAAGAAAGAAAAGAAAAGATTTAGTACAAAAGAGTGAATAGGCTACCGTGTGTGTGTGTGTGTGTGTGTGTGTGTAAATTCTATAAACCTCTGAAAGGGTACATTAAAAAGATAATAGTGACGGGTGATTGGTGGACGGGGCTGGATGGCTAGGGGAAATGAAGGTGGGATGACTTACTTTTCCTAGTATACCCTTTTTCATACTTTTATGATTTTATACACGTATACTTTTGCTATAGAGGATCTTACTAGCAGGCCAACCCTCCAGCCAAGAACAACTGTAAAAGCTGGATAAAATACATAAAAATCCAGCTCTTTAAAGGCAATGGAAACAACCAAAGCAGCCAGGACTTGAGGGGCCAAGCCCTTAGGGGAAGGGAAACACAGTTCGGTCAGCCCAATGCACTCTGCTGTTTTCCCTTGGGACTGGGGTCGAGAGGCTGAAGAGAGTGCAGTGAGGAGGGCTTTCAAGGGGTTGGAGAAACAAGGACTGTGAGCAAGGATTCCAAGGCAGAAAGAGCAGAGGGGCTAAGACCCCAGGGAAAGAGAACCCTACTACAGTGAGTCCGACTATTCCCCTTTAGTATTTGCATGGGGCAAGAGACCAAGAATCCAAGCAGAAATTGAGAGCTAAGAGCCTAAGCTTTCAGCAGTCTCACGTTGTTAAGGAGTTCAAGCTACCATGAGAAAAGGACCAGCCTTCCAGTTAAGACCCCTGAAAAGCTATTTCCTATCTGCCCCTGCTCTAACCATCTGCCCCAAGAAAAGTACATCCTCCCTGGAGAGACAACATTATTCAGAACCACTACTATTTCCCATCCACAACATCTAGTATTTAATTCTTAAAAATGCCTGGAGGCTAAAGGAGGAGGATCGCTTGAGGCCAAGAGTTTGAGACCAGTTTGGGCAACATAGTGACACTCCATCTCTACAAAAAAAACACTTTTTTAATTAGTTGGGCATGGGGGCACCCGCCTGCAGTCCTAGCTACTCACAAGGCTGAGGTGGGAGTTTTGCGTGAGCCCAGGAGTTCAAAGATGCAGTAAGCCACTGCACTCCAGCCTGAGTGACAAAGCAAGACCTTGTCTCAAAAAAAAAAAAAAAAAAAAAAAGCCAAGATGCCAAGGTTTCAACAACAAAAATGCATACCCATTGGTATTATGGTTGTCAGTCGGGAACTTTAAAATAAATGTTTAATATATTCTAAAAAAATAGTTGACAAAATAGGAATATATAGGGAACTGAAGTCCAGTTTTTAAAATCAAATGGAAATTCTAGGACAGAAAAATAAATAATAATTGAAATTGATGACTCATTAGAAGAGCTCAATCACTGATCTGACAAACCAGAGGAAGACAGGATTAGTAAACTGTAGATTAGGTCCATAAAATATTGTCTGAAATGCAGAAAGAAAAAAAGATTCAGAAAAAGAAGAGATACTTCTGGAACATGGTAAGAGTCTAACAAGGATATTGAGTCCTAGAGGAAAGGAGCAAATGGGAAGAAGCAATAAAAAGATACTGGCTGAAAATGTTCAAAACTGACAAGAGACATCAAACCAACATTCAAGAAGCTCTGTGAATACTAAGCAGAGCAACTGCAAAGTAAACTCCCAGGCACAGCATCGTAAAACTGCTGAGAACCAAAAACAAAGAGCATTGGGAAAGCAACCACAGGAAAAAGTATGCATTACTGTAACAGGAGCAGCAGTCTACCTGACAACTGGTATTTCAACAGGAATGATGGAAGCGGAAGAATAGTGAAATGATGCTTTTAAAGGGCTAGAAGTAAAAAATGGCAGCCTAGAATTCTTTATCTGCAAAAAGTCTTGGTATGATTTGAATGTGTCCGTTCAAAACTCAGGCGCTGCCAGTGTAATGATATTAAGAGGTGGGGCCTTTAAGAGGGGATCAGGCCACGAGGGCTGCTCCTTCTTTAGTAGGGTTAAGGTCCTTTTAAAAGGGCATCACACGACATTCAGCTAGCCTGCCCTTCTGCCATGTATGGACACCAGAGCAAATGCTGGTACCTTGATCTTGGACGTACCAGCCTCTAGAACTGTAAGTAGTAAATTTCTGTTCTTTATAAATTACCCAGTTTCAGGTATTCTGTTGTAGCAGCACAACACAGATGAAGACAAGTCTCTTTCAAAAATGAAAGCAAAATAAACACACTCCTAGGTAATCAGAAATTTGATACCAAGAGATCAGCATAAAAGGTAAGACTAAAGGGAATTCTACCAGAAAATGAAGCAAAGAAATGGAGAAATGAAGAGCAATTGAGAGGGTAAAACTGTGGGTAGATATAAGTAAAGAATATTAATGAGATAAAAATATTATATAAAATAATCACAATAAGGGCTTGTGGGGTTTAAAATGTTGAACTAAAACATATTACACTAATAGCCAGAAAGTGGGGGGCAGAGGCTTGTGAAATGAAGTTAAAAGGTTGTGAGATCCTTGCATTGACTAAAGAGGTAAGTAATAATTTGGGGCAGATGCAAATATGACATAGTTGACATTTTTTTTTTTTTTTTTTGAGATGGAGTCTCGCTTTGTTACCCAGGTTGGAGTGCAGTGGTACAATCTCGGCTTACCGCAAGCTCTGCCTCCCGGGTTCATGCCATTCTCCTGCCTCAGCCTCCCGAGTAGCTGGGACTACAGGCGCCCACCACC
Source organism: Papio anubis (assembly GCF_008728515.1). NCBI lineage: Eukaryota > Metazoa > Chordata > Mammalia > Primates > Cercopithecidae > Papio > Papio anubis. The sequence continues at coordinate 24,522,088 of NC_044989.1, forward strand.
ACACCCGGCTAATTTTTTGTATTTTTAGTAGAGACGGGGTTTCACCGTGTTAGCTATGGTCTCGATTTCCTAACCTCGTGATCCGCCCCCCTCAGCCTCTCAAAAGTGCTGGGATTACAGGAGTGAGCCACCGCGCCCGGCGACATTATTTCATTTTTAAAAGATTTTGACAGATTTGGCAGAATACACATTATTCTCAAGTGCATCAAAACTGACCACATGCTAGGCCAAAAATCAAGTTCCAACAAATTTCAAAGGCTTGAAATCAGAGTATGTTCTCTGACCAGAATAAAGCTAAAAAAAAACATAATTGTAAACAAATCCTCAAGTGTTTAGAACTTAGTGCACTTCTACATCGCCCACGGATCAAAGGCATTTCAATGAAAATTAGTAAATATTTAAATTAAATGACATTGAAAATATGGCATATTAAAACTTGTGAGATAAAGCTCAATGTAGCCGGGCGTGGTGGCTCACGCCTGTAATCCCAGCACTTTGGGAGGCCAAGGCAGGTGGATCACAAGGTCAGGAGATCGAGACCACGGTGAAACCCCGTCTCTACTAAAAATACAAAAAATTAGCCGGGTGCGGTTGTGGGCGCCTGTAGTCCCAGCTACTCGGGAGGCTGAGGCAGGAGAATGGCAGGAACCCGGGAGGCGGAGCTTGCAGTGAGCCGAGATCGCGCCACTGCACTCCAGCCTGGGCGACAGAGCGAGACCCCATCTCACACACAAAAAAAAAGCTCAATGTAATGAGTGACATCTGTAGCATTAAATGCATGTTTTAGGAAAAAAAGGTTGAAAATTGGTCATCTAAAGTTCTATTTTGGCTGGGCCTGGTGGCTCACGCCTGTAATCCCAACACTTTGGGAGGCCAAGGCGTTCGAGACCAGCCTGACCAATGTAGTGAAACCCTGTCTCTACTACAAATACAAAAAATCAGCCGGGTGTGGTGGGGCATGCTTGTAATCCCAGCTACTCAGAGGCTGAGGCAGGAGAATCCCTTGAACTCAGGAGGTGGAGGTTGCAGTGAACCTAGACTGCACCACTGAACTCCAGCCTGGGTGACAAAGCAAGATTCAGTCTCCAGAAAACAACAACAATAAAGTTCCATTTTAAGAAGGTAAAAAAGGACACAAATTAAGCCAAAAGGAAAAAGAGGCCATGACAAAGTTTGACTTAGAGATAAGAGGTCGTACGCAGAGGCTCACGCCTGTAATCCCAGAACTTTGGGAGGCCGAGGCGGGCAGATCACAAAGTCAGGAAATCGAGACCATCCTGGCTAACATGGTGAAACTCCGTCTCTACTAAAAGAAAATACAGGCCGGGCGCGGTGGCTCACGCCTGTAATCCCAGCACTTTGGGAGGCCGAGGCGGGTGGATCACAAGGTCAGGAGATCGAGACCATGGTGAAACCCCGTCTCTACTAAAAATAGAAAAAATTAGCCGGGCGCAGCGGCGGGCGCCTGTAGTCCCAGCTACTCGGGAGGCTGAGGCAGGAGAATGGCGTGAACCCGGGAGGCGGAGCTTGCAGTGAGCCGAGATTGCGCCACTGCACTCCAGCCTGGGCAACAGAGCAAGACTCCGTCTCAAAAAAAAAAAAAAAAAAGAAAATACAAAAAAATTAGCCGGGCGTGGTGGCCGGCACCTGTAGTCCCAGCTACTCGGGAGGCTGAGGCTGGAGAATGGCGTGAGCTCAGGAGGCGGAGCTTGCAGTGAGCCAAGATCTCGCCACTGCACTCCAGCCTGGGTGACAGAGCAAGACTCTGTCTCAAAAATAAATAAGAGATAAGAAATGTACAAAGAAGGCAACAAAGACTAAAGGTGGTCAGCCGAACAGGCTAAAACAATAAGCCTTAGCAAGACTGATTAAGAAAAATTTTAAAAAGGCACAAATTATCTTCGGTAATGAAAAAAAAGGAACATCATTATACATTTCAGACAAAAGGTAAAAAGAAAATATTAAGAATGTTATGCCAAAATTTTGAAAATTTGAATGGACAGGTTTCTGGGGGAAAAAACCTCTCTAAAACCTATACAAAAGGAAATACAAAATCTGAACAACCTTATTATCTGTGATGGAAACAGAATCTTCCCCTAAAGAACACTCCAGGCCCACAGGACTTCTTCATTAGTGCCTTTTTTTTTAAAAAAAAAAAGACAGGGTCTCACTTTGTTGCCCAAGCTGGAGTGCAGTGGCACAGTCACGGCTCACTGCAGCCTTAACCTCCTGGGCTCAAGCGATCCTCCCACCTCAGCCTCCCAAGTAGCTGGGACTACAGGCATGCACCACCACGCTCAGCTAATTTTTTCATTTTTTGTAGAGATGGGGTCTTGCTTTGTTGCCCAGGCTGGTCTTGAACTCCTGGGCCCAAGTGATCCTCCTGTCTCTGTCTCCCAAAGTGCTGGTATTACAGGCAGAGCCACCTGCCTGGCCACACATACAGGCCAGCCACATGCCGTGACTTTTAAATTTAAGGAATAACCCAAATTATCTTCAAACTATCAGGGGTTAGAAAGAGGGAACACTTCTCAAATTATTTAATGAGTTGGGCATAACCGTAATAAAACCTGTCAAGCGCATGGAAAGGAAGGAAAATGGCAGGCAGGTTTCTCTCTTGAACAGTCACAGAAGACGTAAGGAGAATATAGGTAAATGGACACTCACACAGGGGGCAGAATTCCAACCCTCCCGATGGTAACAGTGCTTTACCAATCCCAGTGGAATTCACACAGGTTCCTTCTTACCCTTAAAACAATCTCTCGGCAAGGCGCGGCGGCTCACACCTGTCATCCCAGCACTTTGGGAGGCCAAGGTGGGCGGATCACCTGAGGTCAGGAGTTTGAGACCAGCCTGGCCAACATGGTGAAACCTCGTCTCTACTAAAAATACAAAAAAAAATTAGTTGGGCATGGTGCCAGGTGCCTGTAATCCCACCTACTTGGGAAGCTGAGGCAGGAGAATCACTTGAACCCAGGAGGCGGAGGTTGCAGTGAGCCGAGATCATGCCATTGCACTTTAACCTGGGTGACAAGACCAAGACTCCGTCTCAAAAAAAAAAAAAAAAAAAAAAAACTCTCAAAGGTTTTACATACGGGGATACTGAAGGCCAAAGAGGGGCAGCAACGAGCCCAAGGCCACACTCAGGACAGAGCCTGGCTAGACAAATTCATTCACTCAGGACAGAGCCGGGCTAGACAAATTCATTCACTCAGGACAGAGCCTGGCTAGACAAATTCATTCACTCAGGACAGAGCGGGCTAAGACTTAGGTTGTTCACTCAGGACAGAGCCTGGCTAGACAAATTCATTCACTCAGGACAGAGCCGGGCTAGACAAATTCATTCCACTTGGAGAATTATAGGCCCTGGCTGTGTGCCCAGCTAGGCCTGAGGATGCACCTTACCCCTCAGCTCCCCCCACACCTCTGCACCTCCCTTCCACCTAACCTGGACCTGTCCGTCCCGGGGCCAATGTCTTATACTTGGAGTGCATTGGGCAGGCAGTGCAGAGAAGCACCAGTGTGGCCCAGGCAGGCTGCTAGCACCCTCAGGAGCCCCGGGTCACCCAGGGATGACCCTCTCTGCTGGTGCCCAGGCTCCCTGCGCTGACCCTGCCCAGAGGGAGCATATGGCCCTGGGCGTTAGAAAGCAGGCCTCATGGCCCCGAGCACTCGGCCTACCTCTAACAAGCTCTACGGGTTACAAAGCAGTTCTGGGTTTCTCATTTGACCCTCAAGAAACCTACAGACAAATGTCAATACCTCCACTTTGCAGATGAGGAAAAGTGAGGCTCTGCAGGTTGGGTAACTTATCTAAATTGTCTACAAGAGAACAGCCTCAGGGTGAGACACAGGGCCTTCCTCATCACACCAGGGCTCCCCACAAGACCGTTCAGTGTGACTTAAGATGTCCTAGATTGTACAATATGAGACAGATTAAGAGCGATGCAGACAGACATGCTGAAAACTGCACAAATGTTATATAAAAAGAACGCTCGCCTAGCTAGGTGGTGACACGTGCATTTTTTTTTTTTTTTTTTTTAAGTGTAGAGAACCCAGAGGGATGCCGCCACAGTGCGAGATGAGATACAAACAAGAAATGAGACAGTATAAAAAAAAAACAGAAATTAAAGAATGCCTTTCAAGGGGCTTTACAAGCCAGGAAAGGAAGATTCTTTAAATATGCACAGGCCACAGCAGCTCCTCAATAACCACAGGTCACAGGGCCCAGGGGAAGGGGGGAATATGATGGGCTACTAAGAAAATCCCCTCCTATGGGGGCCTTCTGAAAGGAATGAGATTGGTAAATGGGGAGGGAAAAAAAACATCCGCAGGACGGTGAAATCGGGGACCCATCAGCTAAATGACTTAGTGTGTGCCTCGGAACAGCACTGTCTAGAGAATGTGAGGCCCGACGGTGGGGCTCCTGGAAGCCAAGGGCTCCAGAGTGGCCCCCGAAACCAAGGCGCTGTCCACCTGAGTGGCACCATCTATGAAACAGCAGTTTCAGTGCATCAGGAGCACACAGAGCCTCCTGAACACAAACGATGTGGTTCCCAGAGCAGAACCTCTCAGTGTCAAACAAGTTCTCATAGTGTCAACCTATTGAGAGCTTGTTTTTGAAGGGAAATCAACCTATGGATAACAGGAAATTGGTGGATATAATTTCTGAAGACCTTCAAAAAGCATGTGAGATGAATCCAGGCCAAAACTATGTAACAGCCTGAGTGACATGAGAACTGGGAGGATGGTTCGGCCATGGAAGAGACTGGAGGAAAGCCAGGAAACCGAGGCAGGGACAGCCAGGCCTCTCTCCAGATGGAGAATGTAAACAGGGGCATCCCCGAGGAACAGGCTAGTTTTCCTTCTTCAGCAGTGACCTCAGATGGGAAGGTAAGGGAGGGAGGAGCTCCCCTGGGTGGGGGCGTGAGGCTGACACACTTCACCCAGCAGGGCCCTGAGGCCGCAGGATGGGTCGAGGCCCCACCCACGGCATGAGCAGGTGCACAGGGTGATCTGCGGTTGGACTAGCAAGAGCGGCGGGGGAGGCATGACGTGAAGGGATGCCCATGATGCCCCTGACCCTGACCTTGGTCCCGAGAAGGTCATCGGAGAAAGGAATGCAGGAAGTCATAGCTGGCTGCTTGGGCGATGCATTTCTTTAAATGGAAAAGTTTTACATTACAGAAGCAAAACAAAGCAAAGAGCAGGAAGGCAGATGAGGAGAGATCCGGGTCAAGCAGAAGCAGATTTAGGAGTGAGAGGCTCCCTGAAGCTCAGAAGCTGCCCTCTAATGGCGAGAAGCGCAGAAGGCCAAGTTCAGAAGCAAACACCTGAACAGGGCAGATGAATGCCAAGCCTCACGGAGCCAGGGGCTGCCACTCTGGTTCCTCTCCCTCTGACAAGGCCACAGTCCCTGAGCCCAAGCTCCAGGCCGGAGGCCTCCCGAGAGCCTCACCTGCTGCTGGCTCTGCTCTTCCAGGTTCATCTTCACCTCCAGCGACTGGCGGGCCTCCAGGAAGGCCTTGCGGTGCTTGCGGTCAGCCATGTAGTAGGACATGATGCCCACAGCGATGGCGCACAGGTAGAGGAAGACGTTGGCCAGGATCTGCACCCCAAGGAAGAAGAGAGAAAAGGCCAGGGGTGAAGGCATGTCTTCAGAAAAGGGGATGGAGGAGGTGGGGTGGGTGGTGACCAAAATCAAACCTCAAGTTGCCCAATGTCCAGGGAGGGGCCCAGCAGAGCCTTGGACCCCAGAGCCTCAGACACCACCACATGTGCCATGGATGGGTGGTCCACCCAGGGGCATGGCTCAAGGCCTGAAAGGCTCAAAGGTTCCACGAGGGGCACGGTGCGGGCGTTCGAGGCTGGCTGAGGGGCTGTGGTTCCCCCTCCAGCTTCCCAACAAAGCAAGGCTGGCCAGTACCTCCAGCTGTGAGGACTGAGCAGACCCTTTGCCACCCATTCATTCCTTCACGCATTTGCTCAAGCAGCACTGTGCCGATTTGTCAGGAAGGAGGGTGCACAAATCCCGGGTCCCACTGAGCAGGACTGTGTAATCCTAAAAGCTCAGATGGTTTGGGATGCTGCAGGACCCCTGAAGAGGTCCCAGGCTGATTTGGTAGTCACAATGTTTACCGTACACATGTGTCACAGGTTTCTAGTTTTCTGGGATTCACAGGTATCCTCTCAGGCAACCCCATCTGCCAGCAGGTGAGGGGTGCCCAGTACCAATACTCAGGTCTCAAGTTATTGTGGGGGTATCCTGGGACTTGAGGTCTCCCCCAGTGCCTGCGAGGTCAGTGCCCTGGCTCAAAGGGCTTCTGGGGTATCAAGTGCCCGTTCCCCGTCCCTGGCACCCTGAAGATGCCCCAGGTGTCCTGGCCCACTTCCATAGGCTGTAGGGACTGCAGATCTGATGGTCTGCTGGGGTAACCTTGGGTACAGATCTGAACATCCCAACCCTGCCTGGCGTCCAGGACTGGCTGCTGCTACTCCGATCTTTGGCCATGACTGGGCCCCAACATGTCTGGACCAAGTGCTAATCCTTCCTACTTCTCCAACACCACTGGCCTCAGTAAGTCTTTTCAAGCAAGGCCTCTTTCCTGGTCTGGCTCCTGCAGCTTCCCTGGCGCCAGCTCCACGCCCTTCCCCCAAGGCTGTGGCCACCCTCCCAGCCCTGGTTTCCAGATGCCTGTCTGCTAGGTGTGGTTTCTGGGAACTGAGTTTGGAGTTGAGAAATGGGATGGGAAAAGAAGTAGAAGAATTTCTCAGTTTCTGGCCCTCAGGGGAGAAAAGGTTAGCCTCATGGAGTAGAATGGATTCTGGGGTAGGTGAAAAAGGCAGGAAGTCAATTTTTAATTTTTAAACAAGATGGTCTAACAGACAACAAGGGAGGCTGGTTGTGACATGAATTTTCTCGGTTCTCTTGGTTATGCCATATCCCCTCTGAACTCTGTTGTGTTTCATTAGAGCTGATCAATACTTGCCCTGAGGATCAACCACCACCACACCCGGCAGAATGTTCCTGCAGCCTCTGTGGCACTCAACAAGGGCCCGCTGCGTCATGAATCAGGAGGTCAGGCGAGTCTCAGTGCTGGTCAGCAAGTCACCAGGCGTAGATTCCCAAGCTCTGCTGGCGTCTGGTTCCAGCCCGTAATGACCTGTTGACCTCTTGGGTCTTAGCAGCCCCAGTCGCCTACCCCATTTGTGGGGCAAGTCTGCTGGGGCAGGACAACCCGCCCCTGTCTGAGTGGTCAGTACCACATGGCCTCAGGCCACTCAGTCAACACCTGATTGGCCAAAAAGCTGCCAACATGAGTTGAAGGAGTCAAAGCAAAACCCACAGACTGTGCTGAGCTCCAGACCGCCTCCACCAGCCCAGAGACCGCTCTCCGGCAGGGGCTGTGTGGCCTTGGAAGTCTGCCTGCCCCCAAGCTCACGATTCCAGAAGCCAGGAGAGCTGGGTGACAAGGTCAGGCTTCCTCACCAGGCCATACATCAGTGTCCAGGGCTGAGGGTCTCCTGGGCTCTCAGCGCTCTGGGTCCTGGAGGCCAAAGGGTAAGCCGCACAGGGAGGTGGAGGCCAACCGGGAAGCGAGTATCTGGGCTCCAGACTGCCAGGGTCGGTGACCCCGCACCAAGCACCCGGGCCCCGCACTGCCAGGGTAGGCAGGCGACCCTGCACCAAGGGCCCCACACAAGGCAGGCTGCCCTGGTGCCACAACCATTTGAGTGTCACACTGGGCCGAGGAAAGAACTCTGCACTCCGGGGTCTTCCTGCTTCCAATGGACATGCCCCACCTGGCCATCTCACAGGGACAGATGGGACAGGCTCTATCGAGTGAGCAGTGTTGAGCTTGTGCAAGGAGTTAGTCATTATCCCCCCAGTTGTCCACCTAAGGCCTGCTGTGCAGACCACCAGAACAACTCCCTCAGAAAAACTCCACACCAATCACCGAAGATTATGACCCAAGGCTGGAAGCAGCGTCAGGCTTGGCTCATGCCTGGTGACCCTCTATGCAGGACAGTATTTCTTTCACTGATCTGCAAGTTTTTAAAAATAAAATCCACTTTTTCACTCCACTTGTAGGTACATACAATAGGGGACATAAATTTGGGGGGAACCCTGGACTCTGACCCTGCCCCTCACCAGCTGGGCAACTTTCCAGGTCCAATCGCTACTCGGAGCTCCAGTTTCATCGGTGAGCTGAGAATCAGCTCCCCTCAAAGCTCCCTCCAGCCCTGACACTGTCTGGTCTTTGTCCGCCTCACTTCCGAGGGGAAAAGCAAGGCCAGAAGACCTGACCCACAGAGGCCCAGCCGGGAAGGAGGCTGGAGGGAAGGAGAGGTGGCCAGCTCCCAGATTGGCCAGAGAGTCAGGCTGGCTCCAGTCTCTGAGCCTCCCCCGAGTCACAGAGGCCTCCCCTTGCCAACCTGCACTCACAGTTCCCTTCTGGCTCCAGTAAGGCTGGCTGCAGGGACATGGGTTTGCAGGTCCCATCCCTGCCAGGGAACTCCCTCCTTGTCTCCCAGGGAGCTCATTGTTACTAGAAAATTCCATGAGTGCCAGGTCTTGGGTTTCCTAGAGCACCCCAATTCTCTCAACTTACTTCAACTGAGGAGGAGGACCCCCTGGGGCGCTGCCCCCCTGTTCTATCCCCATGGTCCCTCTCTCCCACAAAGTCATGGCTACAAGGCCTGCAAGGAGCTTGGCAACCCCCAACACCCCCCCGCCGGCCCCCCATGGGTGTAGCTGGTGGGAGGCTCAGCCACTGCCCTACAGGCCAACTCACAGCCTCCAGGGCCAGGCCACAAATCCCATCGGGTGATGCTGCCAAGCCCAGAAAACCTCAAGCCGGAAGTAGGAGCCGACTTTGAGAGAGAAGATTCCAGAGTGAGCCGGAGGTGCTGTGCTGGTGGTGGCAGAGGCTCCCAACACGGTCACCTGGGAAGATAGCAGCACCCCGGGGGGGCTCTCACATAATGGGTGGGAGGCGAGGGCGGCACAGTCACCTGGGAAGATGGCAGCACCCTGGGGCGCTCACGCAATGGGCAGGAGGCGAGGGTGGCAGCAGTGCTCCCAGGCGACACTGACATGCAGCCTGGGCAGGGAGTCCCCCTCCTGGCCTCAGTTTCCTCACCTCAGCATCACAACATTAAGTCCTAGACACAGGCACGCACTTTGTCAGCCTCATCTCCTCTAACTTTACAGCCAGTGCTGAGGCAGATGATGTCACTCTGGTTTTACAGAGGGAATTGAGACTAAACAAGGTGTTAAAACTAGAGGGTGAGATCTCCCGCATTCAAATCTCATTATTCTGTGGTTCAAAACCCCTCTCTAAAGCACTCCTCAACTTATTTACATATTTCACAACCCCATCTTTTCCCAGAAAGGAGTGGACTTTTTTTGGGGGGGGGGCCGGGGGGCATGCGGTGCAGATAGAGACAGGGTCTTACTGTTGCCCAGGCTGCACTGCAGTGGCACAATCAGGGCTCACCACAGCCTCAAACTCCTGAGCTCAAGCGAGCCTCCCACCTCAGCCTCTTGAGTAGCTGAGATTACAGTCACACGCCACTAGTCCCAGCTAATTTTATTCTTTGTAGAGATGGGGTCTTGCTATATTGCCCAGGCTGGTCTTGAACTCCTGGGCTCAGGTGATCCTCCTGCCTCAGTTGCCCAAAACAATGGGACTACAGGTGTGAGCCACCACACCGGGCCTAGAGATTTTTTTAAACTGAAATGTCGATGGTCATGAAGATACCAGCCCTATAGCACTTAGGTGTGAGCTGCACGCATTTTAAATCTGAAACAACACGTGCAGCGTTTCCATGGCTTCCACACACAGTGGTGGCCACGATCTCTAAGCTATCAAGATTCAGAAATTTCCTGCTTCATATTTATAAATGTGTATCTCACTTAGCAAAATGAATGTGTCCCTCAAAATATGTCTGTAAAAAGTAAGTTTCGGCCGGGCGCGGTGGCTCAAGCCTGTAATCCCAGCACTTTGGGAGGCCGAGACGGGCGGATCACAAGGTCAGGAGATCAAGACCATCCTGGCTAACACGGTGAAACCCCGTCTCTACTAAAAATACAAGAAAAATTAGCCGGGCGAGATGGCGGGCGCCTGTAGTCCCAGCTACTCGGGAGGCTGAGGCAGGAGAATGGCGTGAATCCGGGGGGGCGGAGCTTGCAGTGAGCCGAGATCGCGCCACTGCACTCCAGCCTGGGGCACAGAGCAAGACTCCGTCTCAAAAAAAAAAAAAAAAAAAGTAAGTTTCACTCCTTCAGCTGTGGGTGGGGCCCTGGGAAGGATGATGGCGTGACACTGTCCCTGTCCCCAGGGCCAGGCAGGTGTGGCTGCAGGAAGGACTTGATGCTGGGTAAGCAGGGCAGCTGCCACTCCTCTAAAACACATCCCTCAGGATCGCCTCTCATTACAGGTGAAGAACTGAAGACCCAGGAAAAAATTCTGCCTCTGGGGAAAACTTGAACCCTAGGGAGAATCTGAAATAGGTCTTTCACGTCACCATGACACATGGGTTTCTCTGCACCAGGCCTTGAGCTCTGCTGATCTGGGATTAATTTTCCGGTGCTCCCACTCCAAGGTAAGAGTGAGAAGAGACCTTCCTTTTTAGAACTCTTCTCACTCCAGGGCAGCCTTCCCCATACCCACCACTTTTCAAACCCCTCACCCCATTCCACCCCATCTGGCCCACTTGGCAGGCTCCTGTCCACCTGGGAGCCCTGCAGAGACCTCCCATCTGCTCTGTCACCTGTACTGCTGCACCCAAGGCAGCCCCTCTCCTCCCCCATGTCCCCCACACATGGCCCTGCCACCGTGTGCGGGAAGACAGGCACTGTCCTCACGTCTGTGTCCTCAGCCCATCCTGGCCCCATCCAGCCCTAGGCACCCAGGAAGCCTCACGCTGTTGGGCAGCACAGATGTGGGTTACGACTCTACACTCACAGACTCACCGCCCACTCCTCCCCGCTTCAGCCTCTGGTCAGCAGGCGAGTGGAGCAGAAGCCATCAGTAAACACGACCTTCCGGCCCCAGGTCCTTCCTGGGACCCAGCTTCGCTGCTTCTAGCCTTCCAGTGAACATCCCGACCTACCCCAATCCACTCCAGCCAGAGGAACCAGGCTCGATCACTCCCCTGAGGACAGCAGACAGGGTGCATTTTGGGAGTGATCTAGAACATCAGACAGAGCGGACCAAGAGGCAGGAAGAGAGGTGTGAACAGTTGGGGAGATCACATCCAATCGGGGTGATGCTGAGGACGGCTTCACGAAGACGTGCGCATTAAAGAAAGATGGGTGGGGGGGTCTCTCTGAAACACAAAGACCAGCTCAGACACCACACTGGGTGAGTGGCACACAGGAGACGCCTCCCTCTCTGGAATCATGAAGAACAACTTATTCCCAGGGCTCCCGCTCAGGGTTCTGCACACACAGGCACCATCTGACCACCAGACAGAGGGAAGAGGCTCCTTGGCCTGGGGTGAGAGAGCTGGCGCTCAAACCCTTGCTCCTGGGCCCAGGGGCAACAGCTGTACCCGGCAGCTGGCTGCACTGCCCAGCCCTGGGTCCTGGGATGACTCGCCAAACCCTTGAGGTTGAGAAGCCTGCTCTGGACATGACCAAAGTCGCCTCTTCTTGCCCCGTGACCCCTTTAGACTGCACAGCACCATCAGGCTCTGTGGTGACAGGTGCGCAGCCACGGGGGTCTCTATTTGTAGATCTTTTTACAAGTTTCCTTAATCCTAAAGTTTTCCTGGAAATAACTACTTATTTCAAAAGAATTGTTCCACTTTTTAAAATATACAACATTTTTAAAATAATAAAATGCATCTCCCAAATGGACAAACACTCAGACTAACGCATCATCTAACCCATGACAGCCTGACAAACTGTTTTTAATATCCTGGCTCAGAATGCAACCATGAGAACACTCCTTTACAAAATCCTCCCTCCGGGAAGTTTACGCATTGCGAGATCCGGCACGTTTGCTAACAACCCGTAGGGAAATAGCGCTGCTCTAAGTGGGACTGTCGGGTGGAAGTCACCCCACTGGAGGCGGTTTGGTGGCTCTCTTGCCCAAACCAATCTCTTTCTATAAGCTCATTCTAGCCTGAAGATTCCAGAATACTCTGGAACTGTGGAGAAGAAGCTGAGCGCGAGAAAGCTGCTCAGGGTGCAGTGCCCGTGTTGCCCACAGAGCCCTATGATGTTCTGCGGCTGGAGGCCAGCCACACGGGAGCCTCGTCATTAAAACTTACTCAGATGCTTTGGGAAAAAGTCTCCTAGCAACCATGGAGCAGGAAGAAGGAGGGGAGGTGGTCCTCCAAAGGCAACCAGCCTTCTCCCACCCAAGGAGGCCCAGCCAGAGCCTGTGAGGCCGCCACAGCACAGATGGGTCCCACCTCGGGGGCCACTCTTGCTGTAGATCTCTGTAGAGGCTGCTGCAGTGGCTCCTTAAGTCCCTATGAAATGTCCCCACCCCTCAGAGGCCTTCCCGGCCCACCCCTACTCACTCTCAAGTCCTGCTTTGAGGCCCAGCACTGAATGTTCTGCACTTGCCCTTCTCTGTCCTTACTCCTTCGCCTCGTCGACTGGAAAGCAAGCTCCAGGCAGCTGGGACACGGGTTGTTTCCCTGCTGGCTCCCCAGCGCCCAGGCCTGTGGCCCACAGGAAGTCGCAGGCGACAACTGGTAGATGGAGGGGCGGGAAGAGGTCAGGCCTTGCAGTCACATAGACCTACACACGGCCGCCCACAGGCTGTGTGCCCTGGAGCAAGTCGCCGCCTCTCTGACTTGGCTCCTCGGCCTTGCAGTAACCCCGCAGGCTGTTTCGCTAAGACAGAAAGACTGCACACACCTCACACAGGGCTTGGCACAAAATACACTTCCATGACTTTTTCTTTACTTCCTCAGAAGGCAAATTAGTGCCTAATAATAATACTTTGAGGACGTTTTACAAGAGCCTTCATGTTCATCATCCTATTTGTTTCTCACGACAAAAGGACAGAGTTTTCTTATTCTCGTTTTGCAAAAGAGACTTAAAGCCAGAGAAATAAGCTTCTAAGCCCCCAGTCTCCCAGCAGCGCTGAGACCAAAACCCAGACCTCCTTCCCCCCAGGAGCCAGGACTCCCCTCCCTCATTACTATCTCCTTAGCTGAACTGTGATGGGTGTCTGCCAAGGCGGGGCTACAGCCGGGGCACAGGGGGCTCCCCAAGAGCTAAGGATCCAGTCAGGACCTGGAACATCTGGGCAGGTGGGAAGGAGGAGGCATAAGGTCTGCAGACAGTGGGTGACTCTCCCATGGTGCCTTGGGCAAATTCAAAGCATGGCTGCACCAAGAGAGATTCTGGGCTCTCCAATAAATACAACCTTAATCAACACAATACAAGGCTCAAGCCTGAGGCGCTGCTGCCATGCCCTTCCAAGCTGTGTATCTGCCAAGTTTCTACCATGTGCCTCAAAACAAAGGGGCCTCCAGAAGCTTTCTGCTTATAACTTGTGCATGCCTTTGGTTAAGAGATGCTCAATGTCTACCCTCTTCCAAAACAAAGAGGGCTTCCAGAATAGGCATCTAGCCAACCTAAAGTGTCATGCAAGGTCCCTCATGATCTGCCAGGCAGCCAGAACAGCTTCTCAGGTTGCGCACAGCCAGGGGCACCACTACACAGACCTATCATGATGGCTTCCCTGGAGACACGGAACATGGCGGCCTTGGCCCCAGGCGCTAAGGTCTTGACTCTGGTTGCTCCTCAACGGGCTCCCCTCCCTCCAATCACAATGGGCCTCTCTCCAGTCCTCCCTACCAGATGTGCTATTTCAGGGATCCAAGGCTCCAAACAAAACAGCCTGCCCCTGCTGCCTGTGGAGGTCCACATGTTATGACGAGTCTGTGACCTTACCCTTATCAAGCACTTAGCAGAAATAACAATTCAAACGTAAGAGTATCAGAGCTCAGAAGAGAATAAAAATGCTAAAAAGTGACTAGGTAGCTGCTTTAGATGAGGTCTGAGGAAGACAACTGGCCCTAGTTCTTCACTTCCCTGCAGAAGCATCATAGAGCCACATCCTTGCAGAGTATAAGTCTCCTTCTGGCTGGGCACGGTGGCTCACGCCTGTAATCCCAGCACTTTGGAAGGCCAAGGCAGGTGGATCACCCGAGGTCAGGAGTTCGAGACCAGCCTGGCCAACATGGTGAAACCCATCTCTACTAAAAATACAAAAATTAGCTGGGTGTGGTGGCAGGCACCTGTAATCCCAGCTACTCGGGAGGTTGAGGCAGGAGAATCGCTTGAACCCAGGAGGTGGAGGTTGCAGTGAGCCAAGATAGCACCACTGCACTGCAGCCTGGGTGACAGAGCGAGACTCCGTCTCAAGAAAAAAAAAAAGAAAAAGAAAGAAAAGTCTCCTTCCCTCCTGCTGGCTTTGACCATGTGATTTGCTTTGACCAAAAGGATGTCAGCATCTATAACAGCAGCAGATTCCGAAATGCACGTGAGGGCTGGCGTTTCCTCTTGTGCTTCTGCTATCACCAGAACACCACACACCAAGAACCTCACTGGTACAACAGAACAAGAAACTGATACAGCAGAACTGATCCCAAGCTGCAGCTTAGAGCCAAAGCCATGTGAGCCCAGGCCAGATCAGCCCCACCCCAGCCGACCCACAGATGTGGGAGTGAGGAATGGCATGAGCCACCGAGTTCTGGGCTGTTATGCAGCATTAGGTGAAAATAGCTAACACCGACGTTAGGACAGGTCTCCCAGAAGTAGTGTCATTTCAACTGAGAAGTGAACGCCAAGCAAGACCCAGCCACGGGAGAGGCTGGAAGGAAAGGCATTCTGGGTGGAGAAGACACTAGCAGTGCAAGGAAGACCCCTACAGCACGAGGCACAGCCTTCCCTCAGTGCAGCTCCCGATGCATCTGTGTGCATCTCCCAAGAGGATACAGTAAGTACCTGAGGTCAGGTGCGTCACTTACATTGTAGCCCCAGGGCCTTGCACAGCTGTTGGGACACAGCAAATGTGAGCTGTGTGAACAGCTACAGTGGTAAAAAGAAGTTGAAACAACAGTTCATTCTCCACTGAAGTGTTCCCCCTTGATAAGGAAGCCAAAATGAAGATAAATATAGAGAAGTGGTTCTCAACCACAGGTGATCCGCCCACCACCAAGGCCATTCCGTAGTGTGTCTGGAGACATTTTTGACGGTCACGATTAGGAGGGCGGGTGTTACTGGCCTCTAGTGGGTGGAGGCCAGGGATGCTGCTGAACATCCTACACTGCACAGGGCAGCCCCTACCACAAAACACTATCCAGCCCCAAATGTCAATGGAGCCAACGCTGAGAAACCCTGGCCTGGAACAACGCCTTCTTCCTTTTTGATTCCCAAGTGTTCACAATGAACTTCTTCTTAACCTTTCCTACTGGAGAACAATGAACTCTGAAGCAATGGTGTGAACAAGTAGATTTATTTTTATGTCAATTGTAGAGTTTGTGGGCTAAGAGGAGAATGCTCCTGATACTTACTGAATGTAAAGACACAGCAGCCTGATCAGTGCACCCACCCAGAAGGCCCACGTTTCAGGGGTGTAGATGGTCAAAGCCAGAGAAGGCCATCTGGCCAACCTCCCCATTTCCATGCAGGAATGGACAGCTCAGAGGTAGCCATCTTATCCTAACCCAGGGATTACTCACTTGGACTGGGCTTTGGAGGAGCTGGTGAGCCCCTAACAGTAGGGGAGAAATCACACTTTGCCTGTCTCTGGGAAGCAAGTCCATTGCTCTTGTCAGATTCTCCTCAGGAGCTGTTACCGCAGATGACTGAGAACCACAAAACTCCTCAAAAGCTCCCACTCCTCTTGCTGCTTTACTAGACACACTAACATCTGCTCACAGCATTTCCTGTCTTCTCTTATTGATGTGACCTTATTATTTAGTCACCTTGGTCTCTTTCTCCAGGCCAAATAATCCCAATTCTATTTAAAGAAGCCCATTTTAACGCCAAATCATGTTTGGTCTCAGGTCTTTTTAGAAAGAGGTCAGTTCAACCCTATTGAGTACTCTGGTGAGTGGCAGGCCCCATACTGGGCCCTGAAGATTATAAAATTACCTCAAGGAGCTGACTCTACTGGCAGTAAAGAAGCTAGCAGTGGCCTGGTGCAGCGGCTCACGCCTGTAATCCCAGCACTTTGGGAGGCCGAGGCGGGTGGATCACTTGAGGTCAGGAGTTTGAGACCAGCCTGGGCAACTTGGTGAAACCCCATCTCTACTAATACAAAAATTAGCCAGGTATACAGTGGCACACGCCTGTAGTCCCAGTTATTCGGGAGGCTGAGGCACAACTGCTTGAGCCCGGGAGGCAGAGGTTGCAGTGAGCCAAGATCACACCACTGTACTCCATTTAGCCTGGGTGATGGAGTGAGACTGTCTCAAAAAAAAAAAAAAAAAAGGGCTGGGCGCAGTGGCTCAAGCCTGTAACTTTGGGAGGCAGAGGCAGGCAGACCACGAGGTCAGGAATTCAAGACCAGCCTGGCCAACATAGTGAAACCCCATCTCTACTAAAAATAAAAAATTAGCTGGGCATGGTGGCAGGCACCTGTAGTCCCAGTTACTTGGGAGGCTGAGGCAGGAGAATAGCTTCAACCCAGGAGTCGGAGGTTGCAGTGAGCTGAGATCTCACCACTGTCCTCCAGCCTGGACCTGGGCAACACAAAGAGACTCTTAAAAAAAAACTAGCAGTGAACAGAGGATGAGCAGCTTGATTCTGGGGGAGAGGGGAGAAGTCAGCAAAGGCTCCCACGAGGGAGGAAAGCTTGGGCTGGCCACACTCAGTTGCAGTTTTCACACGTTCTGAAAACACAGAGCTTTCACATATATTTGAACATATAGATTCTGGATGATAAAGAAAATTCAAACCGATTTCTAACTGACGGCCAATACTAAGTGAGGCAGGAATGAAAGGGCTCCGTGCTTTTGCTCAAGCTTCCTTACCTATAAGCAGTATTGGGTATATTTATTACACAGATCCTGACTCTCTGGAACTAACTTCAGGTGAACCGGAAAACAGATGTACCAGCTCGGAGGAAGACAAATGTATAATCTGGAGACAGAGGATATTTAGGAATCCAGATAGATTATCACATAAACTTAAAATGTAGAAACTTGACGGGAACAGATCACTGATGACACAAAAACACCAAGCCCTTATTCTCTCGTGTTTGTGCCCATGGAACAGAGCAAACTCTTTGGATTCTAAAACTCCCTACCTTTCAATTCAGAAAATGACAGTTTGAGAGTAAAACTTTTTGCACACCCTCTGCAGCAAACACCACATCATCTGCTCTCCTGAATCACAGCTTTCTCCTTGGGGATTTGATACATTTTTTTTTTCTCCTCTTTAGCCCTTCTAGGGGTTTCTCAGCAATTCCCTCTTCCCTACAGCCTCTCACTGCCTTCCCAGGGACATTCAGCACTTTTTTTTTTTGTTTCCAGTCACTGATTCTGATGCAACCCTTCCGCACTGTTCCCGAGTTGCTATTTTTCTAGTTCAGTGTTTCTGGGCCAGGTGCACCAGCATCCCAAAGGGAACTGGTTAAAATGGGAGATCCAGGGTCCTAGCCCACAGAATCGCCGGCATCTGCATCTGTGCCCTCCTCCAGGTGATTCTCTTCTATGGAATCACTGTTCAAGGTGGAGTAGTAGATGTGAAAATAAGGCAAAGAGCTTCCAGCCTTCCCGGGTCTTTAAACCAAACTCTCACGGTGCTGCCTTAGGCCATCTTCCTACGCCTAGCCCCTATTTTTCTTCTATGCATTTATTGTCATTTTCATTTTCTAATCTTTTTTTTTTTTTTTTTTTGAGACGGAGTCACCCAGACTGAAGTGCAGTGGTGTAATCTCAGCTCACTGCAACCTCCGCCTCCCAGGTTCAACTGATTCTTCTGCCTCAGCCTCCCAAGTATCTGGGATTTACAAGTGCCCCCCCCCCCACCACGCCTGGCTAATTTTTGTATTTTTAGTCGAGACAGGGTTTTGCCATGTTGGCCAGGCTGGTCTTGAACTCCTGACCTCAAGTGATCTGCCCGCCTCGGCCTCCCAAAGTGCTGGGATTACAGGTGTGAGCCACCGCGCCCGGCCCTCATTTTCTAACAGTCTTCTGTTCCCTGGTTCATTCTCACCCTGAGTTAGGTACCTTTTTACCATCCTTTTCCCTTCTGACCAGGATGTCTCTCACACGTTCAAAGCTCCATCCACGGCGGTGCTTTCCACCTGTTGAGGCTGCTTCATGTCTCCTGCGTTTAATTCAGTTCCCTGGTTTTCAGTTCAGATTTAAAGTCCTTTCCAAGTTTCCTTCTTCTTGTCCTGAGAGACTCTGGTCTGGAAGGACTATGGCAGGTCATGGACCAGGCCTCTCAATGCACTCTCTTAATCACATGACAGACTTCCAAATTCCAAAATTCAAGTTCAAGGTCCTGGTGAACTATCACTTCTCCTAAACTCCAGTTCCTCAGCCTCCACTGTCTTGATGAGCACCACCCGCAGGTGCTCCCTTCACCCTCGCTCAGCAGATCCCAACTTCAGCTGTGCCTTAGAATCACCTGGGGAGTTACACCAGGCGGTATCCACAAAAGTGGAACCAGAGGCCCAGACACTGGGATTGCTGAAAAGCTTCCAGGAGACCTTACGGTGTGACCAGGAGTGGAAAACGCTAAAGTCAGTGCGAACACCCAAGCTTGTCACGGTCTCGCCTAACCAGCCCTGATCCACAGGTCCCACTTCTGCCAACACTGTGCCCCAGCTAGGAACACAGCACCCAACATGGTGCAGGTCCTCAGTAACATTGGCTGGACGCCTGAACCAGCACCAGCCTGCTCTGTCTCACTGAGCTCCTTTCTGTGCCTCCAGCAGGTCCTTCATCCCAGCTGGTCTTTCCAGGTAAAAGCCTCTGGGTCTCCTTTTTCCTCACTCTTGCTGCCACCACCTGGCTCACACCTTCACCTCCCACAGGGCTGGGGACAGACTCATCTCTCTGGTCCTGCCAATCCACCCCGGAACACATTAGTCTTCCAAAATAATATTTTTGCAAGTACCACCTTCTGCTCAAAACACCTCAATAGCTGCCAATTGTCCAAGAGTTCAAAATCTTCATTCTGGGTCCTATATACTCTGGGCTTTATCATGAACTTGATTTTAAACCCCACCCCCACCCCAGCCCCGCCCCACAGCTGCCTGAGGTAAACCAACTGCTTTAGCCAAACTGACGTCCTCGGCATGTCACCAACTGGCCTCCTGACCTCAGCACATGCTGCAGCCCATATTTTGAGAGCTCTTAAACTTCCCCATGAAAGTGCCTGGGGAGGAAGCTTCTCATTTTACTTGCTAATATATGTGGATCCTGCATTCTAGTCAATAAAATCCATGTTTGTATTAGTATTTTTAAGTGTTTAAAAATATTTGCCAAACAGATGTGTCCATCTGTTTCAGTGTAAGCGCCACTAGGGCAGACACAACATCTGTCCCAGTCCCCACTGTGTTCCCAGCACTCAGTAGCACCCGGCAGGCCGACCGCTGGGTGAAGGAATGAATACCTGGAGGACAGAGGAGGAAACGAAATGCCAACTCCATGGTCATCCTGTGGCTTCACATGCGCCAAGCAAACACATGCGCCAAGCAAACACAGCCCTGCCGCCCCCAGTGTGGGACACACACACTTAGAACACCCCTCCCCACCTGGCCACCTTCAGCCTCCCCCTCAAAATCTAGCTGCTCCATCGAGCCCACCTGAGCCTCCTTTCGCTACATCGTGTTTAGCAAACACGCCTCACCTCCACCTGGACCTTGCAAAGGGCCAGGTGGGGAGATAAACCTCCCGAAGATCTTCCCACAAGACCTGGGTACAGAACCCAGTCACCTCACTCTGCCCTCCTGCTCCGCCTTGACACAGAAATCCTGAAGCTCAGGGTCATGACCACCAGGAGTGAAGGGAGAAGACCCCTGCCCCGAGATGGGAGTGAGCCATGCTGCCAGGCCAGTCCTCGCCACTCATCATCCAGCTCCCAGCAGCACAAAGGCTCTACTCTCCTTAGAAACCGGAGCTGGTTCCGGGCGATGCCCCCGGACTCACTGCTCTCACTCACTTAGATGAGCCTGCCCTGGGGAAGGGAAGGGGGAAGCCAGCTGGCAAGGAGGCTGCCAAGTGCCCTGAGTGGGTGAGGTAAGCTGCTGCACAGGGCAAGCCGGTCCCTGGGGCTCTGCTAGACGGACGCTGGGCCTGGCTGGCACAAAGGGGCGCACATCACCAACCCGACAGTCCCCCACAAGTGACACCCCATGGCTCACTCTTGGTCTTAACTTCTCCCGAGCAGCCCCAGCTTTCTTCCTGTATTAGTCTGTTTTCATGCTGCTATAAAGAACTGCCTGTGACTGGGTAACTTATAAAGAAAAGAGATTTAACTGACTTACAGTTCAGCATGGCTGGGAAGGCCTCAGGAAATTTACAATCATGGCGAAAGGGTCACAAAACACCTCCTTCACAAGGCAGCAGGACGACGTGCCAAGCAAAGTGGGAACAGCCCCTTATAAAACCATCGGCTCTCGTAAGAACTCACTCACTATCATGAGAACAGCACGGGGGAAACTGCTCCATGATTCAACTACCTCCACCTGGTCTCTCCCTTGACACGTAGGGATGATGGGGATTACAATTCAAGATGAGATTTGGGTGGGCGCACAAAGCCTAACTGTATCACTTACTCTCTCTAGCCCTCCACCTGAGAGCTCCACGGCTCCTTTCCCTTGGAGACCAGGCCAGCCACTGCACCTGCGGGGATTTTCACAGCCTGGGACCACTCGGGGCTGCCAAGAGGTTGAAAACCAGGCCCAGAGGCCCGAGGGGTTCACCGGCATCATGCGGCGATGGCCGTGATGGCTCCTGAGGGTGCTCGGTTCCCCCGGCATCTGGCTCTGTGAGCCCCCATGACCACGTGTCCCAGCCCCCTCCCCTGCTCCACACACACACACCTCCTCGGTGAGGCCAACACTCAGGGCAGGAAAGCACAGTGGTGAGGAATGCAGCTCCAAACTCAGGCTGGAGTGGAATTTCCATCTCCATCATGGGCCTGGGCCTTGGAAGTTGCCATACTTTAAGCTCACTCCCTCCCCTGCGAAATGCAAATAAGCACAGACCCATCTCAGGGTGGGTTGGAGAATCCTCTACCACGTGCGTAAAGAGCCCAGCATCAGAGTGTGCCAGATACACGAAATGTCTAAGTGTTACCTGTTATTATTAGGCATATTATAAGTTCCCAAGGTTACTCCTGAACTGTATTCCCAATTCTCCAGCTTTCCGAGTCTGCTTGAGTGAGTCAAGGTCATTTTCATCACCTGGGAAGGCAATGTGTGTCAATGGTTCCCAAATTTGGCTGTGCTGACATTCTAAGGCTCCATCCTCAAACACTGCCTTGTACACAGTAGGTCCTCTGTATCCACAGATTCAACAAAACTCAAATTTGATCACAAACATTCAAGCACATTCAGAATATCAAGAACATTCAAACCACAACAGCTCTCAAGTGCGTTCCCGTCCCCTGATCCTCCCCCATTGCCTGTCCAGCCTGTGAGGTGGAATGCTGACTGCGTCACTGTGCACTGGCTGGGTTTCGAGCCCTGCAGTGTAGCTCCACATCCTGGTCCCAGGACCCTGCCACCCAGCTGGACGGCTCAGCTCCCGTCCCATCCCTTTTCACGTCTCATACCGGGAAGACCCTCAGGGCAGTGCCAGCAGCTGCTAGAGCCACCTGCCCGTGCTGAACTGACCGACTACCTCCCAGCCCATAGTGGCTGCCTGTGTCTGGGGACACCAATTAACCTTCACGCCATTAGTCAACAAGTCCTCCTCCAGCCCCTACGACAGGAGGGAGTACAATGCCGTGGAATGAGCACTGGCTTTGGAGCCAAAGTGTCTCCTGTTCTATCACTCCTTGGAAAGTCCCTTAAAACCTCCCTCCGCAACCTTCTCACATGGAAAATTGCCTTACATGGCAATTAGTATTTCCTGGCTCATATGCATATATGTATTTTTTTAAAACCAAAACGGTGGATAAAGCCTGATGTGGTAGCTCACGCCTGTAATCCCAGCACTTTGGGAGGTCAAGGAGGGGTAGATCACCTGAGGTCAAGAGTTCAAGACCAGCCTGGCCGATATGATGAGATCCCTGTCTCTACTGAAAATACAAAAATTAGCCGGGCGTGGTGGCATGCATCTATAGTCCCAGCTACTCAGGAGGCTGAGACAGGAGAATTGCTTGAACCCTGGAGGCAGAGGTTGCAGTGAACTGAGGTCACACCACTGCACTCCAGCCTGGGCGACACAGCGAGACTCCATCTCAAAAACAAAAACAGTGGAAAGGCTGCAGAAAACTCAACTATTTTTATTTCATTTATTGATACATGCACTTTCTAGTAACACCATCTTCAGCTTATAATGAGTGAGGAAGGACTGAAAGCTATTAAGGTGTGTCCTATATCCCCTTTTATTTCTGTGCCATTAATTTCAGCATTAAATGGTTGGCCAATACAGGGAAGCAGCATGGGATGTTCACGTTTCTGAGAATGTCACTGCCTTCTTTCTGTATTCGAAGCAAGTTCTAGTTTGAACAGAAAGCACGAAATCTCAGAGCCGCCAGCACCTCCACTTACTCAGCTGTGGACGCAACATGTTATTTTGTCTTGTTTGCATCTTGCTGAACTCCCAGACATTGGGAATTCACCAGAACTCCATGTTGCTGGGGCATCGCACACACATATGCAAATGGGACAACAACAAATGGCAGGCACTCATATTGTATGTATTTCTTCAGCACATATGCATGTTCCATTGTCTCAGCAGGCTTCAGTTGCAAAACATAAGTTCAAAAATAAAATTGTTGGCCAGGCACGGTGGCTCACGCCTGTAATCCCAGCACTTTGGGAGGCTGAGGTGAATGGGCCACTTGAGGTCAGGAGTTTGAGACCAGCCTGGCCAACGTGGTGAAACCCCATCTCTACTAAAAATACAAAATTAGCCAGGCATGATGGCGCATGCGTGTAATCCCAGCTACTTGGGAGGCTAAGGCAGGAGAATCGCTTGAACCCGGGAGGCGAAGGTTGCAGTGAGCCGAGGTCGCGCCATTGCACTCTAGCCTGGGCAGCAAGAGCGAAACTCCATCTCAAAAATAAATAAACAAACAAACAAATAAATAAATAAATAAAATTGTTAAGAATTTCCAGACTGCACAAGTCATGTGCTCATAAAGCCAACCTTGGTTAAAAAGGGAACGTTCAGACTTTCTCTATTAAATACGATGTAGGTTTTGCAAAGATGCCTTTTCTCAGGTTGAAGAAATTATCTTATTTTCCTAGTTTGCTAAGAGATATTATCTGAACGGAGGTTGAATTTTGTCAAATGCTTTTTTCTGCATTTGACAAAATTGAGATGATCTTATGGGTTTTCCTTTTCAGTAGGACAATGTTAAATTGCAACAATTTTAAGGTGTTAAAACCACCCTGCCTTCCTGTGCAAATCCCTACTTGGTCATTACATATTATTCTTTTTATATATTTCCAGGTTTTCTTTGCTAATATTCTGTTAAAGATTTTTGCTTACATGTGCATGATGGATATTCATCTGCAGTTTTTGTTTTGTAGTGTCTTTGTCTGGTTTTGATATCAGGGCAATATTGAATTCATAAAATAAGTTGGGAAACATTCCCTCCTCTTCTACTTTCTGATAAAGTTTATGTCGAATTGGTATTATTTCATTTTTAAATGTCTGATGAAATTCAGCACTGAAGCCATCTGAGGCTGGGGTTTCCTTTGTGGAAGGTTTTAAACCAAAATTCAGTTTCTACGATGGATATGGGGCTATTCAACATTGATAGTTTCTGCCTCTCAAGTAATTTGTCCAATTTATGTAAGTCGTTCAATGTATTGGCACACAGTTGTTTATGACATCATCTTATGACTCTCTGAGTGTCTGTAGGATCTGTATTCATGCTCACCTGCATCCCGGTACTGGTCATTTGTGTCCTCCCTCATTTTCCCAATCATCTAGCTGGAGGATTATCTATTTTACTGACCTTTTCAAATAACCAGCTTTGGAGTCACTGATTTGCAATGTTTGCCCACTAATTTTTTTTTTCTGCTTCTTTCTCTGGATTTAGTTTTTCTACTTAAATCTAAAGGTTTAAGCTTCTAAGGTAGAAGCTTCAATCACAGACTTTAGACCTTTCTTCTTCTCTCTCTCTTTTTTGTTTTTTTTTTTTTTTTTTTTAGATGGAGTCTGCTCTGTCCTCCAGGTTGGAGTGCAGTGGCGCGATCTCGGCTCACTGCAACCTCCACCTCCCAGGTTCAAGCAATTCTCATGCCTCCCTCCCAAGTAGGTGGGATTACAGGTATGCCACTACACCCAGCAATTTTTTCATATTTTAGTAGAGACGGGGTTTCGCCATGTTGGCCAGACTGGTCTCGAACTCCTGACCTCAAGGATCCACCTGCCTCAGCCTCCCAAAGTGCTGTGATTACAGGCATGAGTCACCATGCCCAGCCTAGACCTTTTTTCTTTATTGATACAGTAGTTTTCCCTTATCTGCTGCTTCACTTTTTGCAGTTTCAGCTACCTGAGGTCAACCACAGTCCAAAAACATTAAATCAAAAATTTCAGAATAATTCATAAGTTTTAAATTGAGTAGTGTGATGCTCTAGCACAATTTCGCTCTGTCCCACTAGAGATGTGAGTCATCCCTTTGTCCAACATATCCCCACTATCCATGCTACCCACCTGTGAGTCACTTGGTAGCTGTCTCGGTTATGAGATTGACTGGCAAGGTACTGCAGTGCTTCTGTTCAAGTAGTCCTTATTTTACTTTATAATGGCACCAAAGTATAAAAGTAGTGATGCCAGCAATTCAGATATGCCAAAGAGAAGCCATAAAGTGTTTCCTTTAAATGAAAAGGTAAAATTTCTCAACCAAAGGAAAGAAAAAAAAGATCATATGTTGAGGTTGCGAAGATCTAGGGTAACAGCAAATCTTCTACATGTGAACTTGTGAAGAAGGAAAGATAAATTTGTGTGAGTTTTGCTGTTGCACTTCAAACTGCAAAAATAACGGCTACAGTGCATAGTAAAGGCCTTAGTTAAGATGGAAAAGGTAGGCTGGGTGCGGTGGCTCATGCCTCTAATCCCAGCACCTTAGGAGGCCGAGGCGGGCGGATTACGAGGTCAGGAGATCGAGACCATCCTGGCTAACACAGTGAAACCCCGTCTCTACTAAAGAATACAAAAAATTAGCTGGGCGTAGTGGCGAGCGCCTATAGTCCCAGTTACTTGGGAGGCTGAGGCAGGAGGATGGCATGAACCCAGGAGGCAGAGGTTGCAGTGAGCTAAGATTGCGCCACTGCACTCCAGCCTGGGCGACAGAGCAAGACTCCGTCTCAAAAAAAAAAAAAAGACGGAAAAGGTATTAAGTTTGTGGGTGGAAGACACAAACAGAAAATGTGTACCAACTGTTACAACTGTTCTATTTTATTATCAGTTGTTGTTCATCTCTTACTGTGCCTAATTTATAAATTAAACTTTATCATAGATATGTATGTATAGGAAAAATATGGCATATATAGGGTTCAGAACTACTAACAGTTTTAGACATCCACTGGGGGGTCCTGGAACATAGCCCCCACGAATAAGGGGCAACTACTATATAAGCATTTATTGCTATAAATTATCCTCAAAGCACTGCTTTGTCTGCATCTGCTAATTTCAGCATGTTGTTTTCATTTTCATTTAATTCAATATATTCTCTAAGATCTCTTGTGATTTTTTTCCTTTCTTTAGGCATGTGTTTCCAAATATTTTGGGATTTTTCAAGATATATTCTGTTACTTCTAATTCCATCCACTTTTGTCAGAGAACATACTTTATATGAGTTCAATCTTTTTAAGTGTATTGAGTCTTGTTTTGTAACAGGTTGTGTGTCTTTGAGAACATTTCAGTGCACTTGAGAAGAATGTATGTTCTCTAGTTCTTGGGTGCAGGGTTCTATAAATATTCCTTCGGTACAGCTGGCTGCTCAGATTGTTCAAGTGTTCTATATAGGTTTTTTTTTTTTTTTTGATCTGATTTGTTTTACCAATAACTGAGAGAGGAGTGTTAAAATCTCCAAATATAATTATAATTGATATATTCCTCTTTTTAGTTTCATCAGTTTTTCCTTCATGTATTTTGAAGCTTTATCATTAGGTGCATACATATTTAGGATTATGATGTCTTTTGATGAACTGATTCCTTTATCATTATGAAATGTCCCTTGCTATCTCTGATAATATTTCTTGTTCCGAAGTATATATTGTCTGGTACTTATAGCCACGCTATCTTTATTTATTTATTTATTTTTTAGTAGAGATGGGGTTTCACCATGTTGGCCAGGCTGGTCTCGAACTCCTGGCCTCAACTGATCCATCCACCTTGGCCTCCCAAAGAGCTGGGATTACAAGGGTGAGCCACCATGCCTGGCCCATCTTTCTTTTAATTAGTGTTTGCACAAAATGTCTTTTTCTATCCTCTTTTAATCTATGTGTCTTTTTTTTTTTTTTTGATACTGGGCCTCGCTTGGTCATGCAAGCTGGAGGGCAGCTGTGCAATCACAGCTCACTGCAGCCTCAGACTCCTGGACTCAAGCCACCCTCTTGCTTCAGCCTCCGAGGTAGCTAAGACTACTGGCACATACCATCACCCGCAGCTAATTAAAAAAGATTTTTTTTTGTAGAGGCCTGATGTAGTGGCTCACGCCTGTAGTCCCAGCTACTTGGGAGGCTGAGGGAGGAGAATCAATTGAATCCTGGAGGTGAGGGTTGCAGTGAGCCGATATCACGCCGCTGCACTTCAGCCTGGGTGACAGAGCAAGAAAAATTTTTTTTGTAGAGACAGGGTCTCGCTCTGTCACCCAGGCTAGTCTTGAACTCCTGGCCTCAAGCAATCCTCACACCTGGGCATCACAAAGCACTGGGATTAAAGGCATGAGATGCCTCACTCAGTCTATCTGTGTCTTTATATTTAAGATGAGTTTCTTTATGATCGTTGATAGTTGGTTCTTGCTTTATTATCCATCGCACAGTATCTGTCTTTTTTTTTTTTTTTTTTGAGACAGTGTCTCACTCTGTCGCCCAGGCTGGAGTGAGTGGCACCATCACAGCTCACTGCAGCCTCGACCTCTCAGGCTCACTCAAGTGATCCTCCCATCTCAGCCTCACAAACAGCTGGGACTACAAGCACACATAACTACCCCTGGCTAACTTTCATATTTTTTGTAGAGGTTTTCACCATGTTGCCCAGGCTGATCTTGAACTCCTGAGCTCAATCTGCCCTCCTCAGCCTCCCAAAGTGCTGGGATTACAAGCGTGAACCACTGTCAATATCTGCCCATTAAACTGAATATTCATATCACTTACATTTAATATTATCAATATGGCTGTATTTAAAACTGTTGTCTTGTTTTTTGTCTTCTACTTGTCTTATTGTTCTTTGTTCCTTTTTCCCTCTTTCTCTGCCATCTTGTGAATGATTTTTATTCGCCATTCCATTTTATCTCCATTATTGGCTTATGAGTCATACCTCTTTTGTTATGCTTTTTCAGTGATTATTCTGGGACTTACAGTAAACATTAACTTATTACAGTCTGGTTCAAATATTCTATTACTTTGCATGTAAGAAAATTACAACCAAGTGTGGTGGCTCACATTGTAATCCCAGCACTCTGGGAGGCCATAGTGGGAGAATTGCTTGAGGCCAGGAGTTCAAGACCAGCCTGGGCAACATGGTGAGACTGTTTCTACAAAAAGTTAGCCAGACATGGTGTTATGTGCCTGCAGTCCCAGCTACTTGGGAGGCTGAAGCAGGAGAAGACCTTGAGCCCAGGAGGTTGAGGCTACAGTGAGCTATAATTGTGCCACTGCTGTCGAACCTGGGCAACAGAGTGAGACACTGTCTCTAAAAACTAATAACAATAAATAAAGATAAATAAGAAAATTACAACAATATACTTTCATTTATTCCCTCCTGTCCTTTGTGCTATTTTTGTCATACATTTTGCTTCTATGTATGTTCTAAACTCCAAAGTACCTTGTTTATATTTTTGCCTTAAGCAGTTTCTCAAAGAGATTAAAAATGAGAAAAGATAACTTTCATATGTTTCCATATATTTACCATTTGGAAGCCTCTTCACTCCTTTGTGAAGCCCAAATTTCTATCTAGTATCATTTTTCTTCTGCCTAAAAAACTTGCCTTAACATTTTTTGTACTACAGGTCTGCTGGTTATGAATTCTCTCAACTTAGTTTGTCCATCAAAAAGTGTTTATTTCACCTTCATTTTTGAAGGATATTTGTGTTGGGTATAGAATTCTAGATTGACCTACTTTCTTTTTCAGTTCTACTGTCTTCTGCCTTGAATAATTTCTGACCACACATCTACTGTCATTCTTATCTTTGTTCCTCTCTATGTCGTGTGTCTTTTTTTTTTCCCCTTTTGTTTTCTTTCTGGTTACTTTTATGAGTGTATCTTTACTAAGCAATCTGATTACGATGTGCCTTGGTGTAATTCTCTTTCTTTTTCTTTTTTTTTTTTTTTTTTTTGAGACAGAGTCTCACTCTGTCGCCAGGCTGGAGTGCAGTGGTGCAATCTCGGCTCACTGTAACCTCCTCCTCCTGGGTTCAAGCGATTCTCCCGCTTCAGCCTCCTGAGTAACTGGGACTACAGGTGCATGCCACCACGCCCAGCTAATTTTTGTATATTTAGGAGAGACAGGGTTTGACCATGTTGGTCAGATGGTCTCGACCTCTTGACATTGTGATCCGCCCACCTCGGCCTCCCAAAGTGCTGGGATTACAGGCATGAGCCACCATGCCCAGCCAATTCTCTTTATTTTTATTCCTTATATTTGTTTGGATTTTGTTGAGCTTCTTGAATTATGGGTTGAGTTTTCATCAAATTTGGACGTTTTCCCACCATTATTTCTTCAAATATTTTTTTCTGTCTCCCTCTCTCTGTTCTTTTGAGACTTCAATTAAACATATTAGGGTGTGTTATATTGTCCCATGTGCCAGCGATGCTCTGTGTATTACCTTTTGTCAATGGTCTTTCTCTTTTTTTCCTTCCTTCCTTCCCTCCTTCCTTCCTTCTTTCCTTCCTCCCTCCCTTCCTTCCTCCCTTCCTTCTTTCCCTCCCTCTTTCTTTCTTTCTTTTTTCTTTCTTTCTTTCTTTCTTTCTTTCTTTCTTTCTTTCTTTCTTTCTTTCTTTCTTTCTTTCTTTCTCTCTTTCTCTCTTTCTCTCTTTCTTTCTCTCTTTCTTTCTTTCTTTCTTTCTTGTTTTTTGAGACAGGGTCTGACTCTGTCACCCAAGTTAGAGTGCAGTGATGCAATCTTGGCTCAAAGCAACCTATGTCTCCTGAGTTCATGTGACCCTCCCACCTCAGCCTCCTGAGTAGCTGGGCCCACAGGCACAAGCCACCACTCCTGGCTAATTTTTGAATTTTTTGTAGAGACAGGGTTTCACCATATTGCCCAGGGTGGAATATTTTATCTTTATGTGCTTAATTTTAGATAGTTTTATTGCTCTAGCTTCACTTCACTGATCATTTCTTCTACACTGTTTAATATACTATTAATCCTATCTATCTAGCTTTTCATTTTTGATTTTGTAGTTGATATTTTGATTTTTCATCCCTAGAGGTGCTACTAGATCTTTTTATACTTTCCATTTCTCTTACCATCATCCTGATGTGTTCATTTACATGCATGAGCAAATGAAACATATTTATAAAAGTTATTTTCGGGCCAGGCACGGCGGTTCAAGCCTGTAATCCCAGCACTTTGGGAGGCCGAGACAGGCAGATCATGAAGTCGGGAGTTTCAGATCAGCCTGGTCAACATGGCGAAACCCCATCTTTACTAAAAAAATACAAACATTAGCTGGGCATGGTGGCATGCACCTGTAATCCCAGCTACTCAGGAGGCTGAGGCAGGAGAATCACTTGAACCTGGGAGGTAGAGGTTGCAGTGAGCCGAGATAGTGCCACTGCACTCCAGCCTGAGTGACAAAGCGAGATTCCGTTGCAAAAAAAAAAAAAAAAAAGTTATTTTCATGTCCTTTTCCTGCTAATTCCATCATGTCTTTGTCATTGCTAGGTCTATTTCTATTGACCACTTTTTTTGTTAGTGGGTCCGTCACATTTCCTTCTTTGTCTAGTAATTTTTTGCTGGACGTCTCACACTGCAAACTTTACCATTTTTCAATGCAGAATTTTGTCATATTCTTTTAAAGAGGACTGCAGTGAACCCTGGTCCTGTGTTGGCTCTATCCTGTTTGTCTTATAGCTCCCTCTGCAAGTTGTTCTCCTCTGTTCTCAAAGGGTTGCCCTGTGCATGAGCAGACTGATATTCACCCAGAGATTCCAGGGGACGTCTGTCGAGATTTCTGGAGATCTTTCTCTTTGCAGCTTCTTCCTTTTAGGATTCTGTCCCACAAATTCTAGAAACCTTAGAACTTAGTGTCTCCAAATTTTGATCTCTGTCCCCTCAACTTAGTAATCTCGCCAGTCTCCGTTTGGGTTCTCTCTCGCCGTGGTAGAATTATCTTCAGGTAGAAAGCCTAGGTAATGAACAATAGGGCTCACGCGGTTAGTCTTTTTCCAAAGAATCACAGTCCACCATTGCCTGGTCCCTATGTTTTATCCAGTTCCTAGTCGGTTACAGTGGGAGAATAATTCCAGGCTGTCCTGCTCACTCTTGACTGGAAGCAGAACTCTCATCAGCTTTTTGCAAGATGACATCATGGTAGATCACAGGAAGAAAGAGCCCAGCCACCCACCCTCTTTCAACCATATCCCTCTTGCCTACCATACCTGCAAGCCATCTTTCCCTAACTGTCATTCCTGGTCTCTAATCCAGCCATACCCTCCTCCTCCTTCCCCTCCTCCTTTGTCTCCTCCTCCCCCTTCTCCTCCTCCTCCTCCTCCCTCTTGTCTCTCTCTTTGTCTCTCTCCCTCTCTCTCTGGGACTTCTTATAGAATATGCCCCCACCTCCATTGTTGCCACTAACTTCAAGGCCTGGTTCAAAGCCCCCTGCCCTTGGCATAAAGAGCCAAGACTCTGAAACTGGACAGAGCAGAAGCTGAACACCAGTCCCACCTGCCAAGGGCCTGTGTGTCCCTGAGAAAGCACCTCAGTCCCTCTCTGAAATCTCCCCAGGGTTGGGGAGAGGATCAGAGCACCTGACACCGTGCCCGGCGCAAAACAGGTGCTTGGTCAGGGTGCCTCCCAACTCCACCATCACGATGCCACATGTGGCTGGCTGTTCTCTTCCTCCACCTTCTCATGGGCAATTTGAAATAGTCTCTCACCAGTATATGGGGAGTGTGTTGAAATCTTCACACTCACATGGGAAGTTCAGCAAGGACAACAACCCACACTTTTCCGTTTTGCACCTTCTAATACACTGAGCACCAGCAGGCCCTCCGTCTGTGCTGGCTGGATGAATCCCTCTCTCTCCTACACCCGCTTCGGTGGCTCAGGTCAGCTCCCTGTATCCTGCCATGTTCAGGCAGGTTCTCACATACTCTGCTGCTCACGGCTGTCACCGTTCGCTGCCAGAATAATCTTCCTGAAGGGTAGCTTAGCTCAGGTCACCTGCCTGCTCCAAAGCTTTCAATGGCTGCCCACTGTCTACGAAATGGAGTCAGAACTGTCTCATATGGCTCTTACTCCCCCCATTTCAGATCCCAAATAACCCTCCAGGCTTCTTTGTTACTACTGCCCCCAACTCTCCAGTAAAGGTTCTCTGCTACCCGGTCTATGTTCATCCCCCAGACCTTTGTTCACAAGCCACTGCCCCTGCCCCTGCCGTACCGACCTCGGGATCGAAATCCAATGTGCCCTTCACGGCCCAGCTCCCCCTCCTGAGGCTTTTCTCTCCACTCTCACTGTCCGTGCGCCACAGAGGCCCCGGGGAGGCTCGAGGACCTCCTTTCCATCACCGTGGGGTTAGCCCCACCCTCGCAACCAGAAGAAAGGAAGGGAAGCGGACCTGCTGTCTGCGGGATGGGAGTCGGGACACTGACTGTGTCGGAATGCGCCTATGCAGGCCTGTCCTCGGGGAGAGGGGGCTTCATGTCCTTCACACAGTGCTTCATGAAGGGGTGAGTCAGGCGCCATCTCTCCTTTTTCCAAAGGCAAAAATGAGCCACACCACAGATTAGGTCAATGACACTCAGCCAGAGGAAATATCCTCCTGAGATCTTCCCTCTCAGGTCAGCCTCTCACTGGAGCCCTCCAGCACCGGGAAGGAGCCCTCCCGTTCCCGCCTCTGGCTTCCTTTCCATAAAGCAAAGGAGCAGAAGCAGGCAACAGGCCCCGAGAAATCGCACAGCTCCTGGCTCCAGGTCTCTGGGGAGACAACCCTTGCCTGGGGAAGCCTGGGAGGTTCGGGGAAGCAAACAGAATTCCTAAGACTGAGAGAACAAAAGCAAAATTTACCACGCGACCAACAGCAGCTCAGCAGTGGGAGGTCTGCAGCCTGGGGATGGCCCCAGTTCACACTGGAAACCCTTTCACCATCAGAGAACTCCGGCACAGACGCCAAGCACGGCCACGGCAGGTCACCTGCCCTCCCTCCAGCTCCACCACCGTTCTCCCCGTCCTCGCCACACAACCACACACTCAACAGCCTCCACACACTCCACTGTCCCCTCATGCCCCTTGTCATCCCGAATCACGGTGTCACTGGCTTCCAGTGTCCACGTACCCCTCCCACCCATGCCCTTTTCCCACCTCACCTATCTCTACCTCTGCTCCCTAAGCAGAGCCACAGGGAGCTAAGAATAGATCCTGGCAATGTCTGCAGGAAAGTCTCTTTGGGTTTCCCGTCTCCTTTCTATTTCTTGCACCTGTCACAGGTTCCTGCCCCAGCACACAAGCTGGAGTCTCGGTGGTCATCAGCTCCCTCTGGGAGAGGCTGGAAGAGCACTGGATTGGGACCCAGGAGACAGAGGTCACAGACTGAGGTTCTGCCCCTATCTCTCTGTGTGACCTCAGGCCAGTCACTTCCCTCTCTGGGCCTGGGAGTCCTCTTCTCTGGAAAGCTCGGAATGTCTCCTGGCTCAGGCTCTCCAGGGCCATCCCCCAGTGGATGGGGGAGGAGAGGGAGCAGCAGGAAAAACCAGATCCCCTTAGGGATGGACCCCTACTCACTACTATTTGTAAATTCCACTCAAGCAACATGCAACTTGGCACCTCCCAAAAGAGGTATGGGTTTTGGCTTTACATAGTTAGAGACAAACTTAAAATAATAATAATGCTTGCATCTGGATGAGGCTTTGTGGCTTACAAAGTGCTTTCACTCGCTGCCTCGTATATTCTTCCCACAACCCTGGGGGAGCTGGCATCGCCACCACTGTCACAGCAAACGTATGCGGCAGGCACTATTCTAAGAGTTCTACCTATGCAACTCGAGATCACAGAGCTGCTTCGCGGCAGATCCAGCCATGGATGCCCAGAGAACTGGCCCCGAGTCTGGCTGTCACTTACCATGTCCCTGTCCCTCCATCCTGCCCACTTACAGAGGGGGAAACCACAGCTCAGTGAGATGAAATGGTCTACCTGAGACCCCAGCACCCACAGATGAGCAGAATTTGAACTCAACTCCTATTTGCTGACAAAACGACTATGAAACAGAAAAAATAGGAAACGCAAAGAATGTCAGCACCTAGAAGAAAGGAAGGGAGTGGACCTGCTGTCTGTGGGATGGGAGTCGGGACACTGTATCAGAACACGCCCTCGGTGGGGTGTGGAGACTGTGGAGCCCCACACCCTCCCACAGAGGCCCAGGGAGGTCAGCTGCGCTGCCCAGGGCCCCAGGCATTCAACCCTGGGCCAGGCTTCCCTCCTCCTGGCACACCGCCTCCTTCTCCCCAAACCACCATCCACTCTTCTGCCTTGTGAGGTGATGGCTGTATTGATTTTGATGCCTTCCTCAATCCCAGTAAATAAACCATTCTCTTGGGACCAGAGCCCATGTCCCATCTAAGAGCAGGATCTCACTCTCGGCTGGAATGCTGCTGTCACCCCAGCCACCTCTGCCACCAGCCTGCCAGGCCAAACTGTCCCTGGGTTTCCTGCCCAATAGGCCCTTGAAAGATGCCTTCCCGCTGTTGCAGATGGAAGCAAGCAGAAGCAGCTTGCTAGACCAGCCCTGACTCTTCCTCAGCTCGAGGGGTGGCTGCGGCTCCTCAAGGAGGCCACCAGTGTGGACCTCGAGTGGCACCACCCGGCTGAAGGAGGCAGGGCTGCAGACGGCAGAAGCATCTCCTCCCCTCCATAGGAAACTACAGTTACCATAGAGGGGTGTGTAGAGCTTTGCTTCTCCGATTTGCATAAGCTTATATAAAGAATCTAACCATCCTAAATGTGCATAGAGTCACACAAACATGTAATTCACAGAAAGATCTCTGGACGTATCCACACCAAACATTTGGCAATGGGTACCTATGGGAAGGGGAGCAAGGGAAGGAAGGAGGACTTTCCCTTTTATTCTTTGTACTCCTGTCCAGGCTGAATTATTTTCTTACAATAGTGCTTCATATATAGGAGAAAATTGATATTCATATCTATCTTTAAGAAAGAGCTCAATGTTAACAGCAGTTATCCTTCAGAAATAATATTATGGGTAATATTTTTCAATACTATGTAGTATTTTTCAGGCTTTCCATAGTGAATACATTTGTTACTTTTATGTTAGACTGAACCATATGAAATGAAGTTGCCTTTTTTTTTTTTTGAGACAGAGTCTTGCTCTATCACCCAAGCTGGAGTACAGTGGTAAAATCTCGACTCACTGCAACCTCCGCCTCCCGGGTTCAAGCGATTCTCCTATCTCAGCCTCCCGAGTAGCTGGGATTATAGGTGTGCACCACCACGCCCAGCTAATTTTTGTATTTTAGTAGAGACAGAGTTTCAACATGTTGGCCAGGCTGGTCTCGAACGCCTGACCACAAGTGATCTGCTCACCTTGGCTTCCCAAAGCACTGCAATTATAGGCATGAGTCACCGCACCCGGCCTAAGTTGTCATTTTTTTTTACAAGTTGCAAGTGATTCGATATCAGCAATTCCATGCAGTTGAACCTAATAACAATTCATGCATCAACACTCAACAAATAGTTATGGAGTGACTGCTCTGTACCAGGCCCATATCCAGATAATAACAAACTCTCTTTTTTAAAGAAAGTAAATAGGCCGGGCGTGGTGGCTCACGCCTGTAATCCCAACACTTTGGGAGGCCGAGGCAGGCGAGTCACGAGGTCAGCAGATTGAAACCATCCTGGCTAACACGGTGAAACCCCGTCCCTACTAAAAACACAAAAAATTAGCTGGGCGTGGTGGCAGGCGCCTGTAGTTCCAGCTACTCGGGAGGCTGAGGCAGGAGAATGGTGTGAACCTGGGAGACAGAGCTTACAGTGAGCCGAGATGGCGCCACTGCACTCCAGCCTAGGCGACAGAGCGAGACTCCGTCTCAAAAAAAACAAAACAAAACAAAACAAAAAACAAAAAAAACAAAAAACAGAAAAAAAGAAAGTAAATAAGTAAATAGACTGAGCAGGGCTTCCCTTGCAGACAGGGACCCTGGGTTACCTGTCTGTGTATCCCCAGCACCCAGCAACATGTGCAAACCTGTGTCCGGACCCACATATGTCTGGCAGAGTGAAAAACCAAGTAAGTAGATAGATGGAAAATAAACAGGCATACAAGTAAAATTACATATTCTTTAAAAAACCAATGACAAATACAGCATCTCAGTAAGAAAAGTGGACTGTGGACAAAGAAGTGGATGTGTCAGACTCTGACGAACTTGATTATCGTGCTGATCTTGGCTGATCTGGCAGGAAGACAGAGAAGCAAGGGGGAAGGGAGATAGCATAAGGGGTGTGCAGGCTGCAGAGGGACGTGGTGTGGTCAGCAGGCAGCCCAGGGAGACTAACAAACCCTCCAGCGCTGAGAAGCAGTTCTGGCTGCATGGTCCATGCGAAGGCCTCTCCTGCCTCACTCCCCTACACAACACATCCTGCCAGGCAGGGAAACATTCCACAGTCTCTGTAGAGCTGTCCTGGCATCCAGAGAGCACTGAGTTTCTCTATATTACCGATAACTTACGGCTGGGCATGGTGGTCCACGCCTGTCATCCCAGCACTTTGGGAGGCCGAGGTGGACGGATGACCTGAGGTTGGGCGTTCGAGACCAGCCTGGTCAACATGGCAAAATCCTGCCTCTATTAAAAATACACAAGTTAGCCGGGCATGGTGGCAGGCACCTGTAATCCCAGGTACTCAGGAGGCTGAGGCAGGAGAATCACTTGAACCCAGGAGGCGGAGGTTGCAGTGAGCCAAGATCATGCCACTGGACTCCAGCCTGGGCAAAACAGCCAGACTGCCTCAAAAAAAAAAAAAAAAATTAAATTAAATTAATTAATTAAATAAAAGATTAAAGAAAACTTAAATGTTTATGTAGATAATAGCTCTTTCATTAAGGCCTGACATATAAACTTCCCAGGAATGGGGGGCCATCCCCCCGTCTTAAATGTATAGCTACAGAATTTCTACCTCCAGTGTTTGTGTCCCACAGCCAGGTAGCATGGACGAGGTTCTGTGAGCAGGCTGGGCAAACAGGAGAAGGCAGTCCTGAGAAATGCGCTTTAGTCTACAGCTAGAGAAAGTGCCCAGGACCATGTAAGGTCTGGAAACCATATCACCTGAGGACTTCTTGAAAAAGGGAGATGGGCAGCTGAAGAGGAGATCCAGGGAGAGCAAGATAGCTAAATTCAAACACTGAAAGGACTGCTGTGTAGAAAACAAGAAGTAGATGTGCATTACTTCCTGTGGACAAATTAGAACCAGGAAAGGGCCGGGCACGGTAGCTCATGCATGTAATCCCAGCACTTTGGGAGTCCGAGGCGGGTGGATCACCTGAGGTCAGGAGTTCAAGACCAGCCTGACCAAGATGGTGAAACCCCATCTCTACTAAAAATACAAAAATCAGCTGGGCGGGCACCTGTAATCCCAGCTAATTGAGACGCTGAGGCAGAAGAATCGCTTGAACTCAGGAGGCAGAGGTTGCAGTGAGCCAAGATCATGCCATTGCACTCTAGCCTAGGCGACAAGAGTGAGACTCCGTCTCAAAAAAGAAAAGAAAAGAAAAGAATCAGGAATGGAAGCAAGGAGGGAGCAGGTCAGAGCTGAGTAGGAAGGAGCAGGGGCACAGGATAGCACTGGAGCCCCCAGAGCCAAGACACCGGATCCACCAAGACAGTCCAGTCCCTCCAGAAATCGACTAACATTACACGCGCAGCAGGCAAGCTCCTCTCTAGGAAGCCCATGCATTTATTTCTGCTCCAACTTTCGGAGTATTTTCCAAGAATCAGTTATGTTTAGTCCCAAACCTGTTTATGCCAGTTGTTTTTTGGTATTATATTTACATAACTTAATTAAATATAACCTAAACAGATAAAATACGGATGTGAAAGAAAGCTCGTTGTTTCTAAGAAAAGTAAAGTGAGTATTTTGGAAATTTTTGATAAATATGAGTAGCTAAAAGAAATTGCTGTTGAATTCAAGGTAGGCAAGACAATAAAAATTTGGCCAAAAAGAAAGAAAAGTAATAAAAATCTAGGGGGATTCTGTATCCAGGTTCCTTCCAAGTGACTTTTAATTCTTACTCTACTTTAAGGAAACTGGAAATTACACACAACACATCCCAGCAGCAAAAGAAGGCCACAGGAGGAGCTGGTGGCTCATGCCTGTCAGCCCAGCCACTCAGGAGGTCAAGGTGGGAGGATCGCTTGAACCCAGGAGTTCAAGCCCAACCGGGCAACATAGCAAGACCCCATCTTTAAAAAAAAAGAAGAAGAAGAAGAAAGAAGAAAAAGAAAGAAGAAGAAAGAAGGAAGAAGAAGAAGAAGAAGAGGAGGAGGAGCCACAAGGAATACCAACTAGAGTACCTATATAAAAAGGAAAGAACTTTCCCTTCAACGAAAGATTGGCAAATGACCGTACAGCTAAATGTTTTCAATTAAAACAAGCTATTTTAAATACATATAAATGTATATATGTATGCCCAATTTTTGTGATTCCTGTATTTTACTGACAAAATCTACTAAATTTTAGTAGATGGCACACATTTAACTGTGTGAGTGTGTGTGTTATATTTGGGTGGTTTTTTTGTTTGTTTGTTTTTTTATGAGACAGGGTCTCACTCTGTCACCCAGGCTGGAGTGCAGTGTTGCGATCACGGCTCACTGCAGCCTTAACCTCCTGGGATCAAGCGATCCTCCTGCCTCAGTCTTCCGAGTGCCTGGGACCACAACTGTGTGCCACCATGCCTGGCTAATGTTTTAATTCTGTGTAAAGATGAGGTCTCACTATTTTGCCCAGTCTGGTCTCGAATTCCTGGGCTCAAGTGATCCTCCCACTGTGGCCTCCCAAAGTGTTGAGATTATACACCTGAGCCACCTCGCCCAGCCTTAAGTGTATATTTAGATGAGTATGGACAAATATGTACAACTATGTGACTACATCCCCAGTCAAGATACGAAAGACTGCCATCATCCCAAAATGTTCCATGGTGCCCCATCCAAGTCAACTTCTCCCAGCCCCGCGGAGTGTCTGTTAAGGTTCCATAGCTCTTACCACACCACAGTTGGCCCTTGAACAACAGGGTTTGAACTGCACAGGTCCACTTGCAGATTTTCGTTCACCTCGGCAACCCCTGAGACAGCAAGACTAACCCTTTCTCTTTCTCCTCCTCCTCAGCTACTCAACGTGAAGATGCAGATGAAGACCTTTTGATAATCCACTTCCACTTAATGAATAGTCAATATATTTTCCCATCCGGGTGCGGTGGCTCATGCCTATAATCCCAGCACTTTGGGAGGCCGAGATGGGTGGATCACCTGAGGTCAGGAGTTCGAGACCAGCCTGGCCAAGATGGTGAAACCCTGTCTCTACTAAAAACACAAAAAATTAGCCGGGTGTTGTGGCACATACTTGTGGTCCCAGGTACTTGGGAGACTGAGGCAGGAGGATCGCTTGAGCCCAAGAAGTTGAGGCTGCAGTGAGCTGTGATCACACCATAAAAATTAGCTGGGTGTGGTGTGGGCGCCTATAGTCCCAGCTACTCAGGAGGCTGAAGCAGGGGAATCGCTTGAACCCGGGAGGCGGAGGTTGCAGTGAGCCAAGATGGTGCCACTGCACTCCAGTCTGGGTGACAGAGAGAGACTCCATCTCCAAAAAAAAAAAAAAAAAAAAAAAGCTATACACGGACGTTGACTGTATGGGGGGCAGCACCCCTAACACCTGCGTGGTTCAAGGGTCAGCTGTATGCTGAAGCCATCTTTGGACCATCTGTGCTCTCCACCATCTATCTTTTGTTGTTACTGCCTTTTCTCACATACGATACAATTCCCTTTTTTGGTGTACAGTTCTACGTTCTGACACACAGTTTGTAACCACTACCACAACCGCCTGTCTCGATCTCCTCAGAGAAGATGACTTCTGACTGCATTTGGATCTGGAAGACTTGGCCCTGAGACCAGCCGGCTCTGCGCTTCCCGGGGGGAGGCTGGGCGCCGCCTTCACCCTCACTGTTCCTCCTCCACTTTCTCTTCTATAAAATGCCAGTGACAAGAATATCCACCTCACAGAGTGGGTGTGAGGACTAAGTGACATAATGGGATAAAAAGCGCTTCAAAGATCCATGCAAAAGTTATTTGTAACTAGTCCCATTAGGCCATCGTGAAGGAAAGTGGGTGAGGGGTGGGGAGGAATGGGAGCAGGGGTGCGAGGCTGCAGGGGCACCACAGCAGGGCTCCAGGACAGCTCGCCAGCTGAACAGGGGGCACCACAATCCCTTTCTCCCCTAAATGCAACTCGAAGCCTCAGGAGTTGTGCGTCACTAAACCTGGTGAGGAGAAAGATTCTAAAGCTCAGGGGAACAAAGTGAGGCCATCTAGGGCTACAGGGACATCCTAACCCCGGGTTCTCAATATGAAAGGAAGCGAGTTCCGTGCAGCCCACACGATCTGACCGAATGGAAGGACACACCTGGCTTTCCTCCACTACAGTCATGCCAGCGGCCTTCTTCCCCATGTCTCCCACCACAACCAACTCTTCACTCATTCCTCCCAAAAACGGACCATAAAGAGAAAAGATATTAAGCGAAAGGCCATTGCCAAAATGCAAAAAGAAAGAAAGAAGGAAGGGAGGGAGAGAGAGAGAAAGGGAGAAAGGGAGAAGAAAAGAAAGGAAGGAAGGAAGGAAGGAAGGAAGGAAGGAAGGAAGGAAGGAAGGAAGGAAAGAAGGAAGGAAGGAAGGAGGGAAGAAAGGGAAATTTGGATCCAAAGTACACTATTCCACTATTCTAACCAGGTGCGGTGGCTCATGCCTGTAATCTCACACTTTGGAAAGCCCAAACGGGCAGATAACTTGAGATAAGGAGTTTGAGACCAGCCTGACCAACATGGCGAAACCCCATCTCTACCAAAAATACAAAAATTTGCCGGGCATGGTGGCACATGCCTGTAGTCCCCACAACTGAGGCAGGAGAATCACGTGAACCAGGGAGGCAGAGGCTGCAGTGAGTCAAGATCGTATCCCTGCACTCCAGCCTGGGCGACAGAGTGAAATTCCATCTCAAAAACAAAAAGAAAGAAAAAAGAAAAAAGTACACTATTCTTTGTCTCTGTGGAGAACTTCATGTGAAAAGTACATTCTCTCCAACATTCAGAAGGTAACCAAAAAAATGGTGACCCAGCTTGTAAGTTTCTTCTCTCTCTCTCTCTCTCTTTTTTAGGCAGCATCTCTATCGCCCAGGCTGGAGTGCAGCAGCGCAATCTCAGCTCACTGCAACCTCTGCCTCCTGGGTTCAAGTGATTCTCCTGCCTCCGCCTCCCTAGTAGCTAGGACTATAGGCGCATACCACCACGTCCAGCTATTTTTGTATTTTTAGTAGAGATGGGGTTGTATCATGTTGACCAAGCTGGTCTTGAACTCCTGACCTCAGCTAATCCGCCTGCCTCAACCTCCCAAAGTGTTAGGATTACAGATGTGAGCCAATGCGCCTGGCCAGTTTCTTCTCTTTTGCCTCCCATGTGCCATTCCTCTATTGTGTTGTTTTTGCTTTTTCGCTGATTATATTAGAGTTACTAACCAAAGCCCTGTCCAGCAAGCAAAGCCATGATCACTGCAGAGAGATGAGAAGGTACAGTTTGGTTTTTCATAGTTACTGTGGGGAAATGGTGAATAATTGCAAAGTGTGTTTTTGCATTTTTTAAGACAAAAATTGTCTAGGAAAGTTGAATATGGTATGTATTAAACAGGGGCTGAGGGTCCGACACCCCAGTCAGGGGTTGGGAAACAATGATAGGGTGGTAGGACCAAGCGGGGAGGGATGTCAGGGCCTCCCCAACCAGGGAGGCGAGGGCAGGGCTTGAAGCCACCAGGCACCCTTGAGACATCCTGGAAGGAGCCTGGGGCTGCTCAGGCTTTTCTAAAATTCCTTATCAAAGCCAATAATCATAACAATGACAGTGACAGCCAGAGCAACTACCATTTCTAGTGCTTGCTGCCTATCCCAGTGAAAAAGGTATTATTATCACACCCATTTTGCAGAAGGAGAAACCAGGTAGACAGACTAAATAACTTACCCCAGATCTCAGCTGGTAAGTGGGGGAGCTCCTGGTGATTCAAGTCGAATGACTATGACGCCAGTGCTTTGACCCAGAGTCCGAAGCAGAAAGTCACCCGGGGTGAGGGTCGACCAAGACTCACAAGGTCCCTTCACTAAGCCGTAATTGTAGAGGCCAGCAGGTCTGAGACACAATGGAAGGGATAGGAAATGCCACCTGTAATCCCAGCACTTTGGGAGGCTGAGGTGGGCGGATCACCAGAGGTCAGGAGTTCAAGACCAGCCTGGCCAACATGGTGCAACCCCGTCTCTACTAAAACTACAAAAACTAGCCAGTCGTGGTGGTGCATGCCTGTAATCCCAGCTACTCAGGAGGCTGAAGCTGGAGAATCTCTTGAGCCCAGGAGGTGGAGGTTTCAGTGAGCTGAGATTGTACCACTGCACTCCAGCCTGGACGAGAGAGTGAGACTCCGTTTCAAAAAAAAAAAAAGAACCACCCTAGATTGGGCTCTTCACTGAAATAAGGAGTGAATATCCCAAATTTGTCCCTGGAGATCTGGAGATGGGCAATATGATATTAACAACTACAAGCCCAATTACAGGGGGAATGGGTGTTTCAGAGCACTCACTGCTGCACCAATGAAAGGTAAACTGTAAGTACAGGCAGGAGTAGAGCAAAAAGGTGCTGAAGGGTGAGGCTGTGTGCCACTCCTTAGGCTGTCTCCAGCTGACAAGGTCGTCCACAGTAGAAAATGTGCCTGTGGGCAGTGCCCCCAGCCCCACGTGGGAGGATGAACAACCCTCTCAGCACCATGGCATGCGCTTTGCTCAGATTCCCCTTCAGGAAATTACTGATTTGGTTTCTTAGGAATTGGCAGCAAATATGTACCAATTGACACACATGGTATTACCACCCCCCGCTGCCCTCCAGAGAAGGTGGGAAGGTCTACCTGCCATGATCAGGTTGGTGACCAGGCCTTGAGCAATCTGTCTTATCAGAATCAGGTTCAAGACTGGGCGTGGTGGCTCACGCCTATAATCTCAGCAGTTTGGGAGGCAGGTGGATCACTTGCAGTCAGAAGTTTGAGACCAGCCTGGCCAACGTGGTGAAACCCCATCTCTACTAAAAATGCAAAAAGTTAGCCAGGCATGGTGGCATATGTCTGTAATCTCAGCTACTTGGAAGGCTGAGGCAGGAGAATCACTTAAACCCAGGAGGTGAAGGTTAAGGTGAGCCAGGATCGCACCACTGCACTCGAGAGCAAAACTCTATCTCAAAAAAATCAAAATAAAAATGACAAGATTCAGGTTCATGGAGATAAATTCCTCAGGGCCTGGTCCCCTTGAGTGAGAAACTGCCCTCAAGGGCAGTCCAGGAGTCCACCGAGAGCTGGACAGGCAGCTGTCACAGTCTTCCACTACCAAATCTAACAGCTGACACCAAACTACACTTCCTGGAGACCAGTCCTGAAGTGACATGTGAACAGCAAACCCCAGCCACGGAAATCTTGCAAAAGTTCAAGTCCGGTCACTTATGCTGGCGTTTTGAATGGAGCTCAAGTGAGGGGTAGATTTCTTCTGAAACAAGTCCTTTGCTTTACTGTTTACAAGAAGGAAAGTGCTGTTGAGGAGAGGAAGGGGAAAAGGAAAGAAACAGTTTCATTTCTAATCAAAGTGAATTCCTTAGGAACCACAAAGAGGAATTTCCTGGAAGAAAGGACTGAAAACCTGCTCAGAAGAAGAAAGAAGCATCAGACAGAAAATGGCCGGGAGGGGGAAAGGAGAGAGGGGATGGGCCTGCTGAAACAACAATAGCAAGTAAAAAAAATACAAGTGACATATAAATAAAATCAATAAATTAAGAGTAGACAAGACCGGGCACGGTGGCTCATGTCTGTAATCCCAGCACTTTGGGAGGCCGAGGTGGGCAGATCACTTGAGTTCAGGAGTTAGAGACCAGCCTGGCCAACATGGCGAAACCCCATCGCTACAAAAATATAAAAATTAGCCAGGCGTGGTGGTGAGCACCTATAATCTCAGCTACTTGGGAGGCTAAGGCAGGAGAATCACTTGAGCCCAGGAGGCAGGGGTTGCAGTAAGCCGATATTGTGCCACTGCACCCTCATTCTGGGCAACAGAATGAGACTCTCTCTCAAGAAAAAATAAAAATAAAAAAATTAAGAGTAGACAAATGAGCCGAGCGTGGTGGCTCACACCTGTAATCCCAGCACTTTGGAAGGCTGAGGTGGGCAGATCACCTGAGGTCGGCAGTTCCACACCAGCCTGGCCAACATGGAGAAACCCCATCTCTACCAAAAATACAAAAATTAGCTGGGCATGGTGGC
This sequence comes from Papio anubis, assembly GCF_008728515.1. Classification (NCBI taxonomy): domain Eukaryota; kingdom Metazoa; phylum Chordata; class Mammalia; order Primates; family Cercopithecidae; genus Papio; species Papio anubis. The sequence continues at coordinate 24,566,207 of NC_044989.1, forward strand.
ACATGCCTGTAACCCCAGCTACTTGGGAAGGCTGAGGCAGGAGAATCGCTTGAACCTGGGAGGCAGAGCTTGTGGTGAGCTGAGATTGCACCATTGCACTCCAGCCTGGGCAACAAGAGTGAAACTCCTTCTCAAAAACAAACAAAAAAAAAGTAGACAAATGCCCTACAGAAAAGGAATAGTACAATATTCTGCAATATTATTCAGCATTTTATAATTTGAAATATTCTTAACAATAATCCCTTCACCATAAGGAAAAAGAGTTAGTTGATTACACAGAAAAGAGATGAAAAAAGGATAATGAAGAAACGTGGTCTGATTCACTCATAGTTCAAAGATCAGAGATGGTCTGCCAAGATTAAATGTAATAAAGAAATAACTAGCATCTGCACAGTGCTTTGTAGTTTAAGGTGTCTCTATACACATTATCCACCCCTCCCCGACCACGTAACACAGTCACACTCCCGTGCCCTTGTTTGCCAGGTAGAACTGTGGGAAACAGTCCCTCACCTGGCACCATGGCCCCACCTTGGCTAGGCTTAAGTCTCCCCAATGCAAGAGCATCAGTTGTGTAAAACACCATCAGACAGACACTGCTTCCTGCTTCCTAATGGCCGATCTACTCAGCACAGGCTACCTGGGACAATCATGGGTCCAGGCAGGAAGCAGGGGTGGGTTATGGATGTCCCATGCTGAGGACCCCCCTACACACACATTGGCCTGCCCCATCTGTTGGGTTCTAAGCCCCCTTCCCTTTTGACTCTACACACTCTCCCCGGGCACCCCCTCAGCCTCCCTACAGTTTTAGGTGCCACTTAAATGCTGATGATTCTCAAATCTGCAACTCTAGATCTTTCTTCTCCAGATCTTGAGTACAAAGTCTGGTATACAGAAGGTGTTCAATAACTTTCCACTGAACAATCTGACAAGTTCCACTTGAGATGTCCCAAGGGCACCTCAAACCAAACTCATCTTCTCCATCCCCTACTTCCGTCCTGGTGGGTGGCCCTCATGGTGCCACGCCTGGACTCCCTCACCAGCCTCCTGCACCGCATCGGCTTCATTCAGGTCCACCAAGATGATCCCCCTAAATGCAAACCCAACCCTATCTGGTGTTTCTGAAGCTTGTGCACATGCAAATCTCCACCTCCTGGAAAAGGAATATAAGCATCAGAGCCAAGCTGCCCACCTAAGCTGAAGAGAGAAAGGGGCAGGATTGGTGCTGGGGTCCATGATTAAGCCACATATCCTGTCACCTAGGGCAGTGTCCTGAACACAGGGGCCACTGCATGCTTGAGGAAGTAAGAGAATGACTTCTCACCCAAATAAGGCAAAGCAAAGTCTATACAGATGAATTCTGAGCCATCATTTCTCTCTGTACAATGCCGTTCTGAAACTTTCTAAAAATCTTAGAAATGATGTATTGGATCCTACGGAGAATCAATATCTTAATGAAGTTAAACAACACTGGGCTCTGGGCCACATTTCTAACTTTTGAAGCATTCTATGGTCACAGAGTATTTTGGACCCTACCCAATTTCATGGCTTTAATTAGCTCCGTCTTCCCAGCATCCCCCATGTGCCTCCTGGTTTCTCAGACAGCCTCAAAAGACAGCTGCGATCAATTCATTCCCTCTCTTACACACGCCACTCAAACATCAAAAGACAGAATCAATTTCCTCTTGCATCTGAGTTAGCCTTGACATCTTGTAGCTGATAGTGGTGAGCCTAACCTTAAAAAACTCTGATAGCTTCCACTTTCTGAGACCACCATGCTGTGAGGAAGCCCAAGCTAGCCACATGGAGAGGTCAGGAGGAGGAGCTCTGAGGCTCTGGACATGTGGGTAAAGGCTTCTTAGAACTTGCCAGCATAGCTGGCAACTGAATGCCACAGATGAATGAAACAGTGCAGGTGGACAAATGAGTGACCCCAGCCCATGCCACGTGAAGCACAAAAACCACCCAGCTGAACAGTCAACCCAGAGGATCATGAGAAACAATAAACTGTCATTCTTTTTTTTTTTTTTTTTTTTGAGACCGGTCTTGCTCTGTCGCCCAGGCTGGAGTGCAGTGGCACGATCATGGCTCATGGCAGCCTCCTGGGCTCATGATCCTCCCACCTCAGCCTTTTGAGTATCTGGGACTACTGGCATATGCCACCATGCCTGGCTGATTTTTGTACTTTTTGTAGAGACAGAATTTTCCATGTTGCCCAGGTTTAGACTGCTACTCTTTTAAGCCCCTAAGTTTTGGGGCTGTTTGTTACACAGCAGTGGATAACTAAGACACATGGTGAAGAAATGGACATCTATTCAGTAACACCCAGTAATGAGCCATCCCACATTACTGAATTTCCAAATATAATCCTTATTTGTTCAAACTTGTGTTATCCATTCCCAAGGAAAATGTTTTTAGATACTACACTGCACTTTATACTAAATATAATTTAATATTTTCTTTCTCTCTCTCTCTTTTTTTTTTTTTTTTGTGAGACAGAGTCTCACTCTGTCACCAGGCTGGAGGGCAGTGGCACAATCTTAGCTCACTGCAATCTCTGCCTCCCGGGTTCAAGCAATTCTCCTGCCTCAGCCTCCTGAGTAGCTGGGACTACAGGCATGCACCACCACGCCCAGCTGATTTTTTGTATTTTAGTAGAGACGGGGTTTCACCATGTTGGCCAGGATGGTCTCGATCTCTTGACCTTGTGATCTGCCCACCTTGGCCTCCCAAAGTGCTAGGATTACAGGTGTGAACCACTGCACCTGGCCTTAATATTTTCTTGATGAGTTGGTCACCATTATGCACATCAGTTACTACACTGTCCTATAATGTAACAACACCTCCTACAGCCACAGAAGGTGCACGAGGGCTGTTGGTTGCAACACTCAACACCCCAGACATCTCTGCTTCTTGAAGATGCCCCCATAAACACCTCCTCATCCCCCAGATTGCTTCTTCTAATGCTTGTGAGTTGAGAAACCAAAACCCTAACCCCGTTGGAACTATTTCAACAGGCTCTGATGGAAGATCTAAAGGGTTCTTCTTTTTGAGATGGGGTCTCACTGTTCCCCAGTCTGCAGTGGGGTGATGTGATCAGAGTTCATTGTAACTTCAAACCCCTGGGCTCAAGCCATCCTCCTCCCCGGCCTCCTGTATAAGACACATACCACCAGGCTGGGTGCAGTGGTTCATGCCTGTAATCCCAGCACTTTGGTAGGCTGAGGCAGGCAGATACCTGAGGTCAGGAGTTCGAGACCAGCCTGGCCGCTGTGGTAAAACCCCGTGTCTACTAAAAATACAAAAAAATTAGCTAGGCATGGTGGCAGGCACCTGAAATCCCAGCTACTCAGGAGGCTGAGGTAGGAGAATCACTTGAACCCAGGAGGTGGAGGTTGCAGTGAGCCAAGATCGCACCATTGCACTCCAGCCTGGGTGACAGACTCAAAACAAAAAAACAAAAAAAAACCAATAACACACACACACACACACACCTCCAAGCCCAGCTGAATTTGTGTGTGTGTGTGTGTGTGTGTGTGTGTGTGTGTGTATGTGTGAAGATGGGCTCTCATTATGTTGCCCAGGCTGGTCTTGAACTCCTGGCCTCAAATGATATTCCTGCCTCAGCCTCCCAAAGTGCTGGGATTCCAGGCATGAGCTACTGGTCACCACCTAAGGGGTTCTTTTATGACTCCAATGAGAAGGAACTCCAAAATCCTACTGACCTGGGTTCCAATCCTGCTGTACCGCTTACTAGCTATGTGGCCCTGGACAAGTCATTTCAGTCGTCACACATTTCAGTTTCCTGATCTGTAAAATGGAAATAATATTTGCCTCTTGCCAGAAGGCACTAAACTGTAACACAGCAAGAGCTCAGTAAACACAGCCACCTCCTCACTGTCCCTGCTTATGGGCCTCGACCTACGCACAATGTGTCTCTGAGTCTCAGTGTTGGTGAGAGCACATACCCATGGAATCTATCATCAAGAATGTGTAATTTGGTGATGGCTGGGCGCAGTGGCTCACACCTGTAATCCAGCACTTTAGGAGGCAGAGGTGGGTGAACTGCCTGAGCTCAGGAGTTCAAGCCCAGCCTGGGCAACGTGGTGAAACCCTGTCTCTATTTGGAAAAAAAAAAAAGAAGAAGAAGAAGAAAGAAAAAGAAAAAAGAAAAAACAAAAAGAATGTATAATTTGGTGGGGGGGGCAGCTGGCGGCAGACAGTGGTGCTGGAATATTAATCCAGCGTTGGACCACCCTCGTGGGATTTACTGTTTGTTTATGAAGAAACTGCAGAATGCGAATAACCCTGGCATCCCAGCCATTCCATCTCTCAGAGGGTTTACCCAGAAGGTTGGGCAGATCAAGCCCAGGAGTGAGCATGCGTGCGCGTGCATGTGTGTGTGTGTCTGTGTGTGTGCATGCCTGCATGTGGGTATAAAACTACCCAGTCACCCACCCCTGGCTCAGCCCTGGGCTTCCGTTTCCTCTCTAGAAATACCCGCTGACTATAAAGCGCTGATTTAAAATAATAAACACGAGGAGTCCAATGTTCACAGCAAAATGTCAGGGAAATAATGCGGGTGAAAGGTGGGGCCTAAATTGCATATGCACGATGATGACAAACTGGGAAAGCTCTGTTTACACACAGATGGGGATCAGAAAAGGCCACAGAAAGCTGCGACGGGGAAAGGATGGAGGGGTGATTTTCTGCAAAGTTGTTTACATGTTCAATGACTGATTATTCCTCCTCACATGCAGTTGGATCTGATGGCCCTGCAGTCCCCTTCTATGCAGGTCGTCATTGTTCCGTTCCCTGGACCCTCCGCTGATGCCCATTTGCATACTCCCCATGGAGGGATGACGACTTCTTTCCCGCCCCTGGTCGCAGAGGAACCCAGGGCCAAAGAGCCAGGACTGGCTTGAGTTTGCCTCCTCTTGCCCTGTGTCCTGCACGCCTCTCCCCGCAGCCTGCTTCCAGAAGGCTGAAAGCCCCCAGGCCTGCTGCTTCCTGCCCACCACACCCCATACCAGCTCCTGTTTCAATTCAGCCCCCTGCCTTTCTCACGTACTCTTGGCCACATGCCCACAGGGAACATTGTCATGGGCTTCTCCCCTCTTTGCATCCAATTCCCATGGGGAGAAGGGGGTGCCTCCTGTTATACCTTAGGGACTGCCATCTCTTGACACTGTTCAGTCATGTTGCTTAGCAAAATTACATTTGAGGGCAGCCAGAAAAGGAGGAGGAGGCCCAGATGTCTGGGTTCCAGAGAAAGAGAAGTCCCCCATTCCACCTTTCTTACCCACCGGTGACCCCTCCCCTGTAATCCAGCCCCACTACCTCCTCTCAACCTCACTGAGCCTCAGTCCCCTCATCTGTGAAATGGAGCCAGTAACATCCAGGATGAAACAGGTGAGGTGCATGCAACAGCTACCTGCTGTCTGCAGACAGGGTGTCTCTGGAAGCCTCAGCTTCCTCCCACTCTCCCTATGGCAGCTCCCTCCAGCCCCTCAGAGCCAATGTTCCTTCCCTGGGTGAATGATTGCTGTGTCATTTGCAGGTGTGAAAGAAACTGCACATCCACAGCTTCCTCATGTTTTACTTGGTGGAAAAAGGTCTTCACAGGCTCTTCATTCCATGAGAGAATTTTGCTCCCAAATAGCCTTTCTGCTCTGAAGTAAGGGTACAAAATATTTGTCAGCAGTTCCTAGTCCCTACTTTGCCACATGCTAAAGGCACGCCCCCCAACCACCCCCAACCATCCTGGCTGCCTTCCCCATTGTCCGCACCCATTGGCTGCTGGTCCTGCAGATACTGGTCCTAAGCCCAGCCCCCTCCTTCCTCCTCACCCAGCTCAGGGGCAGTTTAGAGCAGTAAAGGGCAAATTATTCTGTAACAGGTCCTGGGGCAGGACCCAGGCCAGGAGAGCGAAATGGGCAAACACTGCCAGCTTCAGCTCCTCCTGATCCATCTGCCCTCCCTTCCGGCTGCTCTGGGCCTGTGCTGCCTCCTGGGATGGGGGAGCCATGGAGTAGGTCTCGGTGCTCCATGGAACACACACAAATGAGCCCTGGGCTGGGAGTCAATGCCTGGGCTCCCGTCCTATTTCCACCACCAAGTGCTGGGTGACAGTGAACCAGTTATCACCCATCTCTGTTTTGTCCTCTGTTTCCTCCTCTGGACAGTGGCTCACGCCTATAATCCCAGCATTTTGGGAGGCCAAGGCAGGCAGATTACCTGAGGTCAGGAGTTCCAGAACAGCCTGGCCAACATGATGAAACCCCGTCTCTACTAAAAATACAAAAAAAAAATAGCCAGGCATGGTGGCGGCTGCCTGTAATCCCAGCTACTTGGGAGGCTGAGGCAGGAGAATCACTTGAACCCGGGAGGAAGAGGTTGCAGTGAGCCAAGACCACAACATTGCACTCCAGCCTGGGCAACAAAAACGAAACTCCGTCTCAAAAAAAAAAAAAAAAAAAAGAATGGGGGACAGGCAGGGGCTAGAGGATGGGTCGTGAGAACCACTGATCAGGTCTCTGCCCATCCAAGGTGGCTCCCAGAACATCCTCTCCACCCCAGCACAGCCTGAGTGTCAGATGGCCTCACCCTCCTTATCCCCTGACCTTGCAGGCTGCAAGGCCCATGCAGCTCAGCAATATTCATTTATTAACTCACTGGTGGGGCCCCAGCCCCACCCCATCCCACACTCTCTGATCACCTGCTCTTCCTGTCAGAACCCCACCCACCGGCCTCCTGAGAGGAGCCCAGGACAGGCTGTCTGGCTGGCCTCCGACCACTCAGGCTGCCGCAGCCCATGTGTACCTTCCGTTCTTCCCCACAGAGCCGCGCATGGGCATGGAGGGATAAGGGCTGCAGAGGAAGAAGACTTTTGACATTGGCAAAGCTTCATGCTGCCAGTGACAGCAGCAACAAAATCACAAAACTTGCAAGCCCCCAGAAATCCAGGCGTCTACTTCAAACTGGGAAACTGCGTTCATCCCCCACCGACCCTGGAGGGAGTCGCCAGCCAGAGCCAACAGGGGATGGGAGAGAGAAAGACAAGGGGAAGCACATGGGCAGGAGAAAGGCAGTGCCTGGGGTCTGGGGTCTGGAGAAAGTTCTGGGACCTACCCTGACTAGGAGGGGCCTAGCCCCCTGGTCCTTGCATCCTATCCTCCAGCCCCTGCCCCCCATCCTTGATGGGGCCCACATCCCAGGAGGCAACAGCAGCAGGGGAGGTGAATGACGCCTCACTCCACGGCTCAGGGAGACCGCTGTCCCAGGTATCCCTCCCCACAGCAACGCAGGCTGCTGCAGCCCTTGTTTGTTGTTGTTGTTGTTGTTGTTGTTTGACGGAGTCTTGCTCTGTCGCCCAGGTTGGAGTACAGTGGTGTGAGCTCGGCTCACTGCAAGCTCCACCTCCTGGGTTCAAGTGATTCTCCTGCCTCAGTCTCCTGTGTAGCTGGGATTACAAGCGCGCCCCATCACTCCTGGCTAATTTTTGTATTTTTAGTAGAGACGGGGTTTCGCCATGTTGGCCAGGCTAGTCTTGAACTCCTGACCTCAGGTGATCCGCCTGCTTCAGTCTCCCAAAGTTCTGGGATTACAGGCATGAGCCACCATGCCCAGCCCTGTTTCCATCGTCTTCAGAGGCCAAATGCTGGGATGCTGTGAGTTGAGGAAGACTCTGGTGGGTGGGCCTGGGAACCCAGGCACCTTTTAAAAAAGTCACATTAGTCTCAACCAGTGACTCAGAAGCTTCTGGAACACAGCCCACTGTAAGCTGGGGCCTTCCCCTTCGATCTCAGGCTCCCAATCGGACCTTGAGAGCCCTCTGCCCCTCCTGCTCTGCTCCCAAAGCTGCCTCCCAGGCACTGCTTCCATGCCAAGGTCGGGCTCCTCTGGGATGCTAATATTTTTACTCTTGATTTCTATCTTTTTTTTTTTTTTCTGTTTTCTAAGTTTTAGGGTTTTATGTCTTAGCACTACCCAAAGGAAAACCATCATGAGTTTAGAAGTGATCTCCAAGCAGCCACATGGTGGGGCACCCAGGCCCCGGCCCAGCCCTGTGGCCACGTCTTTGCAGTCCTTTTCCCTGGAAGCTCCAGGAGCCTCAAAATAAGCTCCTTGTCCACCTAAGGAGATGGAGCTAGAGAGACCAGTCATCCCCAGACCTCAGACCTTAAGCTTAAAAAGAACCTGGGACGCCCTGGCACAGTGGCTCACGTCTGTAATCCCAGCACTTTGGGAGGCTGAGGCGGGCGGATCATGAGGTCAAGAGATCGAGACTATCCTGGCCAACATGGTGAAACCACATCTCTACTAAAAATACAAAAATTAGCCAGGCGTGGAGGCGCATGCCTGTAATCTCAGCTACTCGGGAGGCTGAGGCAGAATACCTTGAACCCGGGAGGCAGAGGTTGCAGTGAGCTGAGATTGCGCCATTGCACTCCAGCCTGGCGACAGAGCGAGACTGTGTCTCAAACAAAAAAAAAAAGAACCTGGAACTGGCTAATGCATGGCCCGAAGAGACAAGACTGGTGTTTCCACCTAGTTGATGACCAGAAACTCATAGCCCCCTCTACAGAGATTTGGGGTGGGGACGGCAGGGCAGCACACAGCCACTGTCCCCAGGAGGTGGGATGGGAAGCAAAGCTCCTGCTCTCAGGCAGCTCTCGGTGCTCCATGGAACACACACAAATGAGCCCTGGGCTGGGAGTCAATGCCTGGGCTCCCGTCCTGTTTCTGCCACCAAAGTGCTGGGTGACAGTGAACCAGTTATCACCTATCTCTGTTTCCTCCTCTGTAAAATGGCGAGTCTGGACTAGATGCCCTGCCAGGCCCCTGCCTATGTTAACATCCTCTGCCCATTTCTAGATCAAATCAGCAGGCTGAGGCATGACTGGAGAAATTAGCAGAGGAGTGGAAGATTCTGTCCGTTCACCCTGGGCCTGCCCACAGCACCTGGTCTCAGGGCCCAGGCACTGACCTCCATGGCTGCTAGAGACACATCAGTCAGCAAGGATTCTGGACACGCCCTGCCTCTCCTGATACCCAGAAGGTCACCGCTTCAGAGCTGACTCTACCCCAGCCCCGCTAACCACAGAACAGAGCTGGCGTGGGAGTTAAGACGTCTCTACCAGACAGAGCACTGCAGGGGCAGGAAGTGGGGGAGCCTCTCTTGACCATCATTGGCACAAGGCTGGCAGGCTGGGCATCAAACCAGATGCAGATATCTCCGCCTCTGGTCACCGGCTTGCTGGCTCCCCAGGGACACACACTGCCTACTGTCCCTCAGGTCCCCCGGCCTCTGCAGCCCCTGAGGGCCCAGCACTTGGTGGGAACACAACACTATAATAGTTAAGCTGAGGCCGAAATTCCACCCCAATACTATAAATAATAGTTAAACTGAGGCCGAAATTCCACCCCTTCCAGTAGAACACACGCTCCAGGACCAGCAGATCCTACGTCACAGTGGCCGGCATGACTGCCCCTATTTGCATGCCCACACCACACCTTCAGTGGGGAGACTGACATTCTCTACTTCATAGAACTCCCCAGGCAGCCCGAGCTGCCTGGAGGCAGGAAATAGGACAACTGCGTCTTCCCTCTGTGCAGCCCTCCACGTATCCTAACGTGCTTTCCCCCAAATCTCCTGCGAGCCTGACAACAAAAGTGTCATGCAGGCAGGGCAGATGTTATCCCCATTTGACAAAGGGGCACTGAGTCCACACAGCTAGTCAGTGTTGGGGGAGAGATGGGAATCGAGGAGCCCTCTTCCCACGGGAAGTCCTCCTCACCAGGGTCACTGACAGGGAATGGCCAGGACAATGCTGCCTCAAGACCAGCCCTGGGTGGACCTTCCTGTCACACGCTTAGGCTGGGCACAGGTGAAGAGCGGCCCTGAGGCCCAGTGCCCTGACATCCTCCTTTCCCTGGGGCCAAGCACAGGCAGACTCCGGGCAATGGTACGGGGGTGCAAAGGCAGGGACTAGGGAGAGAGGTTAGAGCCCTGGAGGCCCCCAGAACACATTTTGACTCAAAGGCAAAGCAAACATCAACTCCAACAAGTGCCACGTTGGTGAGAGCTGCTGGAGAGGACGCCACAGGGGGACAGTGGGCAGGACTCACCTCGCGCAGCAGCTGCATCCCCTTCAGCTCCTCCTGCTGCTGCTGGGCCACAGTGACCCCCAGGACCAAGGTGTGCACCACACAGGAGACCACGGAGATGATCACGATGGGGCTGAGGCTGAGGGGCAGCGTGATGAAGAAGGAGAAGACGAAGAAGACCTGCCAGCCCACGGTGTCACTGGCCGCGTGGGCACGCGCGAAGTTCAGGCCCAGGTAGGAGAAGATCTGGGCAGTTATGAGCAGCCACAGCAGGTAGGGCACCACTCTGCGGGTGGCCCGGTCCGGGAGCAGCCCCTTTTTGCAGAGCACGAAGAGGATGATGTCCAACAGCAGTCCAATTCCAGCCACGGCGAGGGGAGCCAGCTTGTCGCTGGAGAAGACCACAGCACACATGACCACCACGTAGCAGTCAAAGAGGGCAGCAAAGACCACCAGCACCAGCAGGGTCTCGTGGCGCTGCCTTTTGAAGTAGGTCTGGTAGAGGTTCTCCAAGGACTCCGGCACGAAGGTCAGCCGCATGAAGCGAGGCAGGCACAGGCAGGAGCCCGAGTTCCGGACCGAGATTTCATGGGTCCGGCCCACCCCGCGGTCAGGGTCGGAGGGCAGGCTGACGGAGTACTCGGCTGAGTACTCGGCCGAGTACTCGGGCTCAGAGAAGCCCTGGTTCCTCGGCATCCTGGCTGGTGTCTGCTACTGGCCCTAGAGAAGTGGACCGGGATCAGAGGAAGAGCTCTGGACTGGGCTACCTCTCAGGGCTCGCTGAGACCTGGGGAGGGCCTCTTCTTGGCTGGGGCGGAGGGGTGGCCACCTCCAGCAGGAACGCAGAGCGGGTTTCCAGGGCACAGGGAGCACTGATCAGCTAGAACTGAAAAGGGCATTGCTGAGTAGAAGCACCTCTTCCCTCCTACCTTGTGGTTTCCCCATGACCCGCCCCAACCCTCATAAAAGGATCTCTGCTGCAAGAGCCTCCCAATCCAGGGCCTTCCCTGCCACCCCCGCTCACACCACCGCCCACCGCACGCACACTTAGTCCTGTCCACGCCAGACACTCGATTTCCTGTCCCTGGCTTGTGGAAGGGCCTAGCCGCCTCTCCATCCCTGGCACCCGGTTTCTCTCTGTCATCTCTTCTTTCTCAGTCCCTGACTTCCTCACCTAAATTCCCTCCAGGCCCAGTCCTTAGAAGCTGGAAATAAAATGTGCCGGAAAGAAACTAGGACCATCCTGGGGATTCCTGAGCCTTCCTTCTGTTTACTTCCTTTTTCCACCAAGCCCTTGGAGACTCGGGCTCCGATCCGTCCCCCTTCCCACGCTCAGGGCGCTGTCTTCCCCCCGGAAGCCTGGCCCTGCCCCTGCGTTTACCTGTGCGGGAACTCGGCCACCGCGTGCTCCGGGACGGTCCCCGCGAGGGCTGGGGCGGGAGGGCTCGGCGCGCCCGAGGGCTGCTCTCCGCAGAGCCGCGCCGCCCCGCCAGTGCCTCGGGGCCCGGCCGGCCCGAGCGCGATCTCTCGCCGTCAGGCCCGGGATCCGACCGGGAGAGGCGCAGGGCTGCCCCTCAGCATCCGCGGGCGCCCGGCCGCAGCGGGAAGGAGGCGGCGGCGACTAGGGCTGGGAGATCCCGGGGCGCCGGCCCAGCGCGCCCGCCCTAGGGCTAAGGCTCGGGGGCCGGGGCCGTGCAGGGGCCGTGCGGGGGCCGGCAGGCGCGGGCGGCGGCGAGCGCGGCTCTCCGGACCCCTCCCCTACACCCGCGGCGGCAGCGGCGGCGGCGGCGGCTAGGGGCGCGCGCGGGGCCCTCCCCGGCGGGAGCGCGGGCCGAACACGGGGAAGCCCGCCAGCATCCTCTCGCCCGCCGGCGCCGAGCCGAGCCAGCCGAGTCCGGGCTCGGCGTGCTGCACAGCTATTCCCCGCGCGGCGCCGGCGGCTCCCGGGCCACGCGCGCTCCAGGCCCCGGGAGGCGGGAGGCGGGCGGGGCGGCCCCTCCCTCGCCCCAGTCACCGCCCTCTCGGCGGCGCGTCCCGGAGTGGGGCGGCGGGGGAGGTGCCGGGCGGCGGTCCCGGGATCCGCGCGGGCGAGAGCTGGAGGGGCCCGGGCAGCCCCCGATCCGGCGGGGGCGGCAGGCTGGGGAGACGGCTGCGTGGAAGCGCGGGCGTGGGCGGCGGGCGGGAGGGCTGGGGCGAATCCACGCCTTCCCGCGAGCAGGCCCGGTCTAGGAGGATGGAAGACCGAGACGCGCCCGCCCGCAGGTGAGGCGCGCTAGGGACACCCTGCCGCCGCCCCCTCCTCCGCCACGGCTTCCTTCCGGACCGGCAGAGGCCGGGGCTCAGGTTTGGGGACCGCTCCACTGCAGGGTGCGTGGGGCCTAAGTATCCCCGCCCACCCCGGGAGCCCAGACTTCGGAGCGCCGGGCCTGAGCTTTCCACAGTGGGGCCCGGCGACGGAGCCCTGTCCTGCTCGGAGGAGGCGGGTGGCGGTGGCCCGGTGGGCACCACACGTGGAACTGGAAGAGTTCCTGAGACCCTGCTTCGAAGAGATATCCCGTGCACATCCTACCCGTTTGAGATGTGTTTGAGTTCACAAACTCTCCCTTAAAGATGCAAATGCTCCTTTGAATAGTTAAACCTATAAGTCTCTTACACCACAGCATAAAGTATTTTCCTTGCATTTGACAGAACACCGCGCTAAGATCAACTACAGGCTTTGAGAATTTAAATAAAGGAAGAGGAGAGAGAATGTTTTGGGACAAAAGCACGTGTGGGGAGGTGGGTGCTGAGGACAGCCAGCAGCAATAGGGGGTCATCTCCCCTGGGGAGAGCTGAAGGAATGAACAGAGGGGAGAGAAACTCGTCTATCCAGACCCTGGGTGGAGCTGCCTCCCCATACACCTGAGAGTTACCCGCGGGCACCCCTTCCAGAACCTCAGGCATCACCTTGCATCCCTCAGGGAATGGATCCATTAGAGAATCGATCCTGCCACTGGCTGTTTCTACCATTCCCTCACACTCTGTCTGAAAAGGCGCCAACTTCAGCCCCAAACTTCTCAGGGCTTTGATTCCAAAGGTAGGGGACCTAACATCAGATATAGGAGGATGGTAATTTAAATAAAGCAAAACTTTGCCCCATTTGTTTTATTTTATTTCTATTTTTTATTTTTTCCAGAAGGAGTCTCTGTCACCCAGGCTGGAGTGCAGTGTCGTGATCTCCGCTCACTGCAACCTCCGCCACCCGGGTTCACGCGATTCTCCTGCCTCAGCCTCCCGAGTACCTGGGATTATAGGCGCACACCACCAAGCCCAGGGTAATTTTTGTAGTTTTAGTAGATGGGGTTTCACTATGTTGGCTAGGTTGGTCTTGAACTCCTGACCTCAAGTGATCTGCCCACCTTGGCCTCCCAAAGAGCAGATGAGCCACTGCGCTGGGCTGCCCCACTGTTTTAATTTGCTGGAGGTTTTTGGGTTTTCGGGGGGATTTTTTTTTTGGAGAGAGTTATTTGTGGTTTTTTGTTTTTGGTTTTTGGTTTTTAAAAAGGAAGGCATTTATTTATTTATTTATGAGACAGAGTCTCACTCTGTCGCCCAGGCTGGAGTGCAGTGGCAATCTCAGCTCACTGCAACCTCCACCTCCTGGGTTCAAGCAATTCTCCTGCCTCAGCCTCCCAAGTGGCTGGGATTACAGGCACCCGCCACCATGCCTGTCTAAATTTTGTATTTTTAGTAGAGAAACATTAGTTTCACCATGTTGGCCAGGTTGGTCTCGAACTCCTGACCTCAAATGATCTACCCGCCTTAGCCTCCCAAAGTGCTGGGAATACAGGTGTGAGCCACCATGCCTGGCCTTTGCTGGAGGGTTTTTGTTTTGTTTTGTTTTTTGTTTTTGAGACGGAGTGTCACTCTGTCGCCTAGGCTGGAGTGCAGTGGTGCGATTTCAGCTCACTGCAAGCTCTGCCTCCTGGGTTCACGCCATTCTCCTGCCTCAGCCTCCCTAGCAGCTGGGACTACAGTCACGCGCCACCACACCCAGCTCAATTTTTGTAGAAACGGGGTTTCACCGTGTTAGCCAGGATGGTCTGGATCTCCAGACCTCGTGATCCGCCCGCCTCCGCCTCCCAAAGTGCTGGGATTACAGGCGTGAGCCACCGCACCCAGCCTTTGCTGGAGGTTTAAACATTTATTTTGAAATGTCACATGATGTTAAAGAGGACATGACTTTTATGTTTTACGAAGGGAGATGTAATGTACGGCATGGAGCAGTGGCTCACACCTGTAATCCCAGCCTTTGGGAGGCCGAGGCAGGTGGATCTTGAGGTCAGGAGTTTGAGACCAGCCTGGCCAACATGGCAAAACCCTGTCTCTACCAAAAAATACAAAAATTAGCCAACCGTGGTGGCGGGTGCCTGAAGTCCCAGCTACTCAGGAGGCTGAGGTGAGAGAATCGCCTGACCCTAGGAGGCAGAGGTTGCAGTGAGCCAAGATCGTACCACTGCACTCCGGCCTGGGCAACAGAGTGAGACCCTATCTCAAAAAACAGTGGGGGTAGGGGGAGAGCTGTGCTAATGTTTTTTAAAAGGCTGATAAATATCGTGCCTGGTCCTGCTTTGGCACAAGAGACACTGTGTTGCACCCTCTTTGGGCCCCTTCCCTTTTCTTGGCACACATGCCAGCCCTATGGTTCTCAGTGGAGCACCCTGCCCGCAAAGCCATGCCCAGCTCCTGAGCTGAGAGGGCCCTCTGCCACCACTCATGCCCCAGCCTCCTCTCCCCAGCCACCCCATGAACAGAGAGAGTTCCACACAGAGGCAACCTCATATAAAAACAACAACAAATTGATTTCCTGCCTCTCCATACCCTGCCTGCTGGCTTCACAGTCCCACTCCCTGTCCTTCCACCATCCCTATCTCTCTGCTGTGGGTCCCTGCTCAGCGGGCACTGGGGAAACCAGAGGAGCCTGCCAGTTCTGCCAAGGCACCATGTTCACCCATGAGGCAGACCCTCAGGTGTACACAGGTTATAGTTGGGGGTGACTTCTGGCTGAGATGATCAGAGACAGGGCCTTTCAGGGCAAGAGGGAAGGATCTGATGGGCCTGAAAGGCAGGCCCCCCGGGGTGGCTGGAGCCTCCCCACAAAAGCCCAGCCACAGGAAGAGCACAGCACAGTCCCATCCCTGCTCTGCATCCTGGGTTCTGGCACAGCCCTTCCCTGTGGATGTGGGAAGCACAGTGGGACAGCAGTAGCCCCTTGCAAGGACTCCTGGGGAGCCAGAAGCATCTGGGTGAATATTGCCGGGCAAGAGAGCTGCTCGACATCCTGTCACAGAGGAGATCAGGGAAAATGCCACGAGGGCCTCATCCATCTCACTCACAGTGGCTTGCCCGGTACCTGGCACCTAGTAGATACTCAAAAAAAATACTCATTGAATGAATGGAAGTCTCCCTAAGAAGAAACGGTACTTTGTAACGGCACTGGCTGTCCCTGAAGGGACCAACTGGCCTCATTCCCTGATGCTGGGAATGTCCTGGTCCCAGGGCAATGAAAAATACCCACCCTCGAGTGAAAAGGGTGGGATTATGGGGGAGGTGTTTTTATTTTCCATGCTATACATTTTGTATTGATGTAACCTGGACAACTGGCATGCGTCGCTTTTATAATCAAATGATACAGGAAATCTAAATACACACAACTCAGGACCTCAAATGGCTGCACGGGTGACTTGCCCCTGCAGTTTGTCCTAAAAGGAAGACAGAATCATGGACTTAGGTCAAAGCTTGGAGGGCATCCTGACCCCTCAACCTCAACCCAGCATCTGCCTGAATGGGATACCTCTTTGCTGAAGGTACCTTTTTGTTTGTGTGGTTCAAGACTAGAGATGATGGCTGAGAATTAATTGTTATTGGATAAACAAGAATGGTTCCCCCTCCCACCCCCGGGAAATGCGGTGGCTCTTGAATCCAGCAAACAATAGATCAGAGCAGAACTCTGTGTCCTGGGGGAAAACAGAAGTGGGAGAGAGAAGATCATTAGTTGCCCTGGTGCTGGGCACCAGGAGAGCCCTGTTTGGGGCCTGAAAGCAGAACCTGAGACAAGGCCTGCATGCAGGTGGTTTAACTGGGGTAGTGATTCCAGGGAAACAGAACAGGAGCCTGGGAAGTTCAAAACAGAGAAGGCAGGAAAGCCGGTAAATATGAGGGTTTGTTACGGAGTTGGCCACTGGTGTGGGAGGGGGCCTTGATCCTGCTGGGACTGTCTTACGAGCCTTGCAGAAGGCACCTCAGAGCTTTCCACTGAAGGGCTGGCAGAGGTGGGTATTCGTCCTCCTGCCATCCTTCCCTGTTGGTTAAGGGTCGCCAGTCAGGGTGTTCTCTCCCTGGCTCTTCCAGGTTTGTGCAAAGGAGGCTAAGTGGTGAGCGCCTGGGAAGGAAATGGATCCTCAGTGCAGATACCTGGCAAGGTGCTGCTGGGGTGTGCCTGCAGCAGTAACGGGAGTAGAGAGGGGGACCGGGGGAATGTGGCATGTGATACTCAAGCATCCTGCGCAGGGCCCACACCCCTCGTCCATTCCTGCTGGCTCAGAGGCTCAGCAGCTTGGATCCTGTGACCTGGAGGAGAGGCGTATGGTACCCTAGGGAAAGCTGGCTCTCTGGAATCAGCTCGGCTTTGAGCATGGTCTTGATGAGAGCTGAGGACCTCGGACCAATTACTGAGCCCCCCAAGCCTGTGTCTCTGTGGTGCAGTGACAGCACTAACCCCTAGTCAGGATCCTTGTCAGGAAGGAGGGGATTCATGGGTACCAACATGGTGCGCAGCTCTCAATGGAATAAGTCAACTGGAGTTACCAGGATCTCACAGCAGACAGCTGGGCAGCCCTGAGCACTTCTGCCCCAGCGTGGCCTGCACGGCTGGGCTGGCTGCCCGCCCTAGTCCTCTCCATGACTGCATCTGGGGCCCCTCGACTCCAGCGCAGTCTTCCTCTCACAGCATCGACAGCACCGGCCAGTCTGTCCCTGTGTTCTCACTTCTTTGTCTCTGTTGCTGGTCTCTCCCTTCTTCTGCCCCGTGTTGGAGTCTCCCTGACTCTCACAGGGTCACTCCTTGGACACTGTGGCTGGGTGTGAGAGCGTGTGTGCAGGACTGTGAATGTGAGGAGGGGTGTGAGGAATGTGTGTGAGAGTGGGGTGTGTGTGTGAGAACGTTCCTTCACATATGTGTGCATGAGTGGATGTGTGAGTGTGCATGTCTGCGAATGTACGTTCACGTTGGCCTGTGTGTGTGTGAGAATTATACCTTCATGTTTGTGAGTGCGTGTGTGACAATGTATGTTCGTGTTTGTGTGTGGGTGTGTAAATGTGCATGTGAAAATGCATTCGCATTTGTGTGTGAGTGCGAGTGTGTGTGAGAATGTAGCTTCATGTTTGTGTGAGTGGGTGTGTGTGATCGTGTGCTTGTGACAATGTACCTTCGTGTTTGTGTGTGCGAGTGGGTGTATGAGCATGATTATGTCAGAACGTACTTCACGTTTGTGTGTGATTGTGTATGTGTGAGAGAATGCACCTTCATGTTTGTGTGAGTATAAGTGGGTGTGTGTGTGAGAGAACGTACCTTCATGTTTCTGTGTGTGGGTGTGTTAGTGTGATTGTGTGTGGAAATATACCTTCACGTTTGTGTGAGTGGGTGGGTGATTGTGTGAGAATGTACTTTACGTTTGTGTGAATGGGTGTGTGTGATTGGGTGTAAGAATGTACCTTCATGTTTGTGTGTGCGAGTGGGTGTTTGAGCATGATTGTGTGTGAGACGTACCTTCAAGTTTGTGTGTGAATGTGAGTGGGTATGATTGTGAGTGTGTAAGAACACACCTTTGCGTTTGTGATTCCGAGTGGGTGTGTGATTGTGAGAACGTACCTTCATGTTTGTGTGTGTGAGTGGGTATGTGAGTGTGATTGTGAGTGTGTGAGAATGTACCTTCACGTTTGTGTGTATAATTGTGTGTGAGAACGAACCTTCACGTGCATGTGTGAGTGTGCATGCATGTGCCTGGCGGTTGCCTCATCCGTCCTGGTGGGTGCCCACCTCACCTCTTCCTCCCCTCTCCTCGCTCGGTGCCATCTGCACAGGACGTGGGCCCTGCTGGCTGCCCTCGGGTGCTGTTTCTAGGCCCCTGGCGCGGGCAGAGGGAAGCGGGCTGAGGATGCGCAGTGAAGACTCCAGACACCAGCGTTGCTGGGGCTGGGCGTGGTCTGTGCCCCTCCGCAGGTGTGAGCGTCTCCTCGGGAGCAAGGACCAGGATCCCTGGTTCCTCCTGCCCAGTCGTTGAAACAGAGTGACTATTCCACAATATGTCATGGAAATAATGTCAATGGCACACAAGCCACAGTGCCAGTGACACCCATGGGCCCGATCCCCAGACAGCGGCAGCAGCTCCCCTTCCTGCGCCCCGCCCTCCAGGCACTGCGCGCTACCTTCTTCTCTTTGGTTTCCCAGGTAGAGACCCCTGGCGTCCCTGTTTTGCAGGTGGGGAAGCGGGAGCGCAGAGATATGAGGTAACTTGCTCTGGCCCCAACTAGGAAGCGGCGGAAGGAGGCCCAGGCTCTGGCCACCCAGAAGTCCGGCCGTACAAGGAAGGCTCAGGAAGCTTCCTTTGGTTGTCACTGCTTCTCTGTAGCCAAGGGTGCCTCAGGGACTCAGAGCGAATCCTGGAGAGTCACAGCTCCCTGCTGGCAGTTGAGACTCCAAACACCATTCTGCTCCAGCCCAGGTGGAGACATTGAGGCCCAGAGGGGTTAAATTTGGGGAGAGAAGGACACGTGCCCACGGAGCGTGAAACGGCGTGTGAATGCTGAGTAATTCCGAGGCCTCTGCGGGACGTCACGTTTCCAAAAGCGCCCGAGCCCTGCCCCTCCGGGAGGAGGCACCATAGAAATGTGTGCTAACAAGCCTCCCGCGGCCTGCGGGGGATAGGAGAGAGCAGGAAGCTTTCAGAACAATGGGAGTGACTAGAAAAGGCTCAGGCTGGGAGGAGATGAAGGGCCCTGCCCCACGGTCTTTCTCATGGGTGGAAAGTCACCAGCACCCAGAAGAGCAAGGCTAAGACAGCCTGGGGAGCTGGCACAGGTTCTCCGATCTTAAAGACGCCTGTGATTAGATCCGGCTCACCGGGATATTCCAGGAAATCTCTCCATCTCGAGGTCCTTCACTTAATCACATTTGCAAAGTCACTTTTGCCATGTAAGGCATCATAGTCACAGTTTCTGGGGGTTAGGGTGGTGACATTTTGCGTGGACATGATTCTGCCTATCACAGCAGGCTCCTAATGTGATATAGATCCCTGTAGTACTGATTAGAGGAAGGACTCATCTTAATTCCTCCCATTACAACTTTCTCTAATGTTTCTAATCTCCATGCTGAAATAAACGAGCCTTTGCCATGTTAAATCAGAGGAGAGGAAATCATCTCAAAGGTCTGTGAAAGGGTGATTTTTGAGAAGAGACCCTACACATTTTTACTTTTTGAGATGTCTCACTCTTGTCGCCCAGGCTGGAGTGCAAAGGCAGCATCTCCGCTCAGTGCAAGCTCCATCTCCTGAGTTCAAATGATTCTCCTGCCTCAGCCTCCCCAGTAGCTGGCACTACAGGCATGCGCCACCACGCCTGGCTAATTTTTGTATTTTTAGTAGAGATGGGGTTTCATCGCGTTGGCCAGGCTGGTCTCAAACTCCTGACCTCAGGTGATCCACCCGCCTCGGCCTCCCAAAATGTTGGGATTACAGGCGTGAGCCACCACGCCCGGCCACCCTAAAAATCTTTTAATGCAAGAGAATGCTGTAGAAAGAACTCCCACCTGTGGTTCCTTGCCACCCTCACCCCTCCCAAGTTCAGCTGAATGGATGCCTGAGGTTCATGGATTCTTTCTAAGACTTTTCCAAATCCCCTTTCTGCTGCCACTGGAATTGTCTCCCAGAAACACAGTTCAGACTGTTTGACTTCCCAATTCTTTAGCATCCAGGCTTTTCCTTGGTTAGGCCCCAGCCTACTTATTCTCTCATATAATCTGTACACCAGTCATATGAGGTAAGTACAATTGCCATATCCATTTTACAGATGAAAACACTGAGATTAGATTCATAACGTGCCCAAGGTTCCATAACTGGCAAAGGGTACTGCCCATGTTTACACCCACATCTCTGACTCCTGGGCCCAGTGCATAGACACTGTGGCCTGCTCAACATCCTGGGTCATTGCTAGAGGAATCGGGGGGCTCATGCCTTCTCCTCTGCTTCGATGGGGGCCAACTTAAGCTATGGACCAGAAGGGGTGGCCCATGGGAAAGACAAAGCAGGAGGAATTAGCAGTACTGGAGGGGAGGCAGGGCCTTTATTTTAGCGGCCTTGTCTGTTCAAATCCAGAGACATCCTCTCCACCCTGGGAGGCAGGAAAGCAGCCCAGTCAGAGAAGAGAGGTGGAGCCCTGGACAACAGATCTACAACAGCGCAACACCCAACCCTGGCCCAGTGGAGGCTGCAGCCTGGCCAGGAAGGGCTCAGGTCAGCTTGATTAACATATTGCTGACCCAGCCGGGTGCGGTGGCTCACGCCTGTAATCCCAGCACTTTGGGAGGCCAAGGTGGGCGGATCACGAAGTCAGGAGATCGAGACCATCCTGGCTAACACGGTGAAACCCCGTCTCTACTAAAAATACAAAAAAAAATTAACCAGGCATGGTGGCGGGTGCCTGTAGTCCCAGCTACTTGGGAGGCTGGGGCAGGAGAATGGCATGAACCCAGGAGGTGGAGCTTGCAGTGAGCCGAGATTGCGCCACTGCACTCCAGCCTGGGTAACAGAGTGAGACTCTGTCTCAAAACAAAAAACAAAAACCAAACAAACAAAAAAACATATTGCTGATCCATTTTCATATCTTAAAATTAGAAACAGAAGGCCGGGTGCGGTGGCTCAAGCCTGTAATCCCAGCACTTTGGGAGGCTGAGGCGGGGGGATCACGAGGTCAGGAGATGGAGACCATCCTGGCTAACACGGTGAAACCCCGTCTCTACTAAAAAATACAAAAAAAAACTAGCCGGGCGTGGTGGCGGGTGCCTGTAGTCCCAGCTACTTGGGAGGCTGAGGCAGGAGAATGGCGTGAACCCGGGAGGCAGAGCTTGCAGTGAGCTGAGATCCGGCCACTGCACTCCAGCCTGGGCGACAGAGTGAGACTCTGTCTCAAATTAAAAAAAAAAATTAGAAACAGAAGTACAAGCTCCGGCTATTCTATTTATCAAATCAGAGCAGAGTGAGGCTGACGTTTGTGGAAGCTGAGGTTTCTCTGCTCACCTTGGTCATTTAGGGCACCCTCTCCTTGTTCCCCTGTCAGTGTCCAGGTCTCCCCAGTTCTTGCCTTCTTCCCTCTCTCCCGTCTCAAAACACTGTATCAGGACCAGATCCCAGAGAGTGCCCCACCTGGAGGTGATAATGATTTGAATGTTAAGGCTGGGTCTTTAATTCTGTGTCTTCATGCTTTTGCTCCGAACCACTTAGGAAGTAGATCCAGAAATCAGGCAGTTGGGGTGCAACAGATCAGTTTCAGATGGATGAAAGTTGAGTTGGAGGCTGGGGCTTAGGTGTGTGGCCACAGCCTGGGATAATGCTTCACTTTGGACTTGAACTCCTCACCCCATCACAGGCAAGTGGGTTGCCACAGGCCTCCCTGGAGGGGTGGAGCCTGCCTGGGGAATATGGAATGGTAGGAAGGGGCTAGATCACAGAAGGCCTTGGATGCCTAGCTAAAACGTCTAAATTTGGGCTTTGTGTTTTATAGGAGTTGTTGAGGATTCTTTTGAGTAGATGACATGTCCTGACCTGCTACATTCTTTCAGAGGATTGATTTGGGATAAAAGATGGTTTGGAAAAGAAAGACTGTCAAGAGAAAACTGGGCCGGGCGCAGCAGCTCACACCTGTAATCCCAGCACTGTGGGAGGCCGATCCTCCCACCTCAGGTGGGTGGATCACCTGAGATCAAGAGTTTGAGACCAGCCTGGCTAACATGGCGAAATCCCGTCTCTACTCAAAATACAAAAATTAGTGGGGTATGGTGGCGCATGCCTGTAATCCCAGCTACTCGGGAGACTGAGGCAGAGGAATCGCTTGAACCTGGGAGGCGGAGGTTGCAGTGAGCCAAGATCTTGCCACTGCACTCCAGCCTGGGTGACACAGCGAGACTCTATCTCAATAAAAAAAAAAAAAAAAAAAGAGGGAGAAAACCGCTGAGAAGATGCAAACTAATCACTCCTGGAAGACAGTGGTCCGAATCTAAGTAATGCTCTCTAGTATTCATTCCACAAGGGTCTCAGGCGTCTCATGAGATCTCAGGCTGACTCACACTCACATTAGACACATTCAGGTTTTGGGTTGAGCATATCCATGAGTATTTGCAGATAGTAATTTTTATAACTATTAAATAATTCATGCTGACATTGTTTTCCCTGTTGTGTTCTTGAAAAAGATGCTGTTTACTGCACAGGCAGTGGTGAAAATAAATTAGCCACCTGCTTTGCCACCCCTTTTCCAATCTTGCTGTGTCCCATGGGGGATGCAGGCTCTGCTGGGCACCTTTCTGAAAGTGTTCTTTTCAGTAGAATATGTGCTGAGGTTTTTTGCAAAATCAGGCCTTAAAAAAAAGTTACACTTTTTAATTTTCATTTAAAAAATGTCTTTTTCACTCCATTAAAATTCATCTCCATGAAATGGGTTCAGAGTGGTTTTAGCAATTCTGTCTGTCACCCATTCTAAGATACTGCTGGCGCCACGTGCAGCCACCCCCTGCTGAATGGGAAGCAAGTGGCAGAGCCGAGTGTGCACCTGGAACCCCAGTGTTGAGGTCTCTGGTCAAGGCGGCCCCCACTCTCCTTTCATTCGCAACCCCCCACCCCCAGCCCACACTACCTGCCAGTTTTACATCTGTTTGGACAGGAAGCCTTACAACCCTGCTCTGCTATTTTTAGGAAGCGCTCACATTGAGTCAGCCTTTCTGCTGGATTCACGCCCTCTGCTTGATGGTTCTCGGGCTGTCTGCCTTTTCAGCAGGAGCCTCGGGCTCACATCCTGAGACAGTGAGCACAACGCTTCTCTTCTCCCTGCCTGTCTCAGCTTTGGTCTGCACCCCCATTTTTATCACCTTCCTAGAACAAGGGCAGGCTTTTAGGGGGTCCATATTTTCTTGTTTCTCTCATTAACAGTCTCCCCACAAGTCATGCACATTAACATGGATAGAGCTGGAGGCCCTTCCTCTTTTTCACAATTGTGCATTAATGTAGCTATAAGTGGGAACCTTTTTTTTTTTTTTTAAATCAAGTCTACATTCAAACATGCTTTTAAACTAAAAATAACTGCATTTAAATAACTTTAGGCAGAATGATATAAAGGAGGATTTAAATGTTAGCTGTAAATTGATACTCTTCATTCTTATCAATTCTTATCATTTCTTATCCCAGAGTATAGCCAAGTGACTGTTATAGAAAAGGTGCTTAATAAATGCTTGATGGAGGAAAGAATAAATGAATAAATTCTGTAATGTTAATAGTTTGGTGATGTATCCCTCTCAAGGGTGAAACTTGTAATTTAACACTCAGAACTTTTCTTTAATAAATTGCAAATGGTAGAGTTTTCAGGCGTCTGTCCAGGTTGCACCAGAAATATTTCAGACAACTGAAATATTTCTTTGGCTGAGGGGCTCTGGTGCCCCTCAAAGGCCAGGTCTGATTCCCAACAAAGCCAACTCTAGTCATTTTCCTAGGAGATTTTATAAACCAGGGAACTAGTTAAACACATTTCATTGAGAAAGTTACACCAAGATTTGATCAATTCAATTTAAAATGGCTTAACCAGTAAAGAAAATGTATTACCTCTAAAACAAGCAGTCTTTGGCTAGGACAGGTCTAAGGTTAGTTATTCTAGTGGCTCAATAATGACATTAAGGTCTGTGCACTTTCCACTTCTTCCCAGCTACCTGGAGGGTATCAGCTTTGCTATCACAGGCTTACACTCCTCATGGTTGCAAGGTGGCTGCCACAACTGCAGCATCATATGCAGACATGACAGTGTTCAACAGAGGAGGAACAGTTTCTTCCCCTGCCTCTCTTTCAGGACTTCAGAGTACCTTACCAGAAGCTCCTCAGAAAAATGTCCCATATATATTATATATATAAAATATTTATATATTTTTATAAATATATATATTTTTATATAATATATGGGATATATATATATATTTTTTTTTTTGAGACAGGGTCTCATTCTGTCACTCAGGTTGAAGTGCAGTGGCGTGATCTTGACTCACTGCAGCCTCAACCTCCTGGGCTTAAGCGATCCTCCCACCTCAGCCACCCTTTGTAGCTGGAACTACAGGCATGTGCCACCACACCCTGTTCCCTTATACCTTTTTGGCCAGAGTAGGGTCACATGCCCACTTCCAAACTAACACTGGCAATAGAACTGGTACCACTGTGGACAATTTCAATCATTCGTGGTTTACAATTGAGCCATATAGCAGAGGTAGAGACACCTAAACACATTAGGACCCTTCCAGCAAGGATAAAGGGAGGGAGAGCTATAGGATGGGCCATCTACAGTGCTGGCTCTGGCACCCCTCAAAGGCCAGGTCTGATTCCCAACAAAGCCAACTCTAGTCATTTTCCTAGGAGATTTTATAAACCAGGGAACTAGCTAAACACATTTCATTGAGAAAGCTACACCAATATTTGATCAGTTAATGAGAAATACATTTAGCTGTTAAGGGTACCCCCACTTTTCTTGCTTCCTTACTCTCAAGGAGACCCCTGTTTTCAACATTTTCAGTTGTATTCTGTGACTTTTTTCGTTTGGCTGGGAATGATGTGGTTGAGGGATCTACAATCTATTTCACAGTTCAGCAACAGATGTCATTCATTCATTCGTTCATTCATTTATCAAATATTTATTATGCTTTTATTAAGCACTGCAGATACAAATATTTTTAGAAAGTTCAGGTTTTTGTGGAGACCCTGCCCTCCTAAGGAGAAGATCTACTAAATGTGCCTGGGTAGCAGAGAAGACTCTGGAAAACCTTTCAGAAAACGAGTTGTTGGAGCTAGATGTAAAAGTTAAGAGTTTTCCAGGTGGACAGAGGGGGAGGGAGGGCGTGTTGGGTCGAGGGCAGCATGACAAAGGCACAGGCCGTGTGCCATGGTGTGTTCAGAGAACACCACGCTCAGCGTGCCTAGAGGACGGGAGAGGGTAAAGAGGTGGAAACACAGAGGCAGAAGATAGAAGGAGGTCGGATAGGGATGGGCTCTGAAGTCAGGCCCCAGTTTGAATCCAGGTCCCACTTTTGCAACAGCTCAATGGTTGCCTTCATGTCCCAGGGCTGCCATAACAAATTACCACAAACTGGGTGGCTTAAAACAAGTTATTCGCTCACGCTTCTGAAGGTCAGAGGTCCAAAATCGGGGTATGTTGGGTGTTGGCAAGGCTGTTTCCCTCTGAAGGCTCTGAGGACGAATCCAGCCTATGCCTCTGTCCTAGCTGCTGGTGGCTGCTGGCAGCCTCAGGTGCTCCTTTGCTTGGGGCTTTAAAATTCCATGCTCTGCCTCTGGCTTCACTAAGCCTCACTTTCTCTGTGTGCCTCTCTGTCTCTCTCCCTTCCCTTCCCTTCCCTTCCCTTCACTTTGGAGTTGACAATGGATTTAGGGCCTGCCTTAACCCAGGATGATCTCATCTCAAGGTCTTTACCTTAATCACATCTGCAAAGACCCTATTCCAGATAAGGTCACACTTTGAAGTTCTAGTGGGCCCATCTTTGGTAGACCGTAATGCAGCCACTACAGTAGTCTTAGATAATTAACTTACCCTCTCCAAGCACTTTTCCTTATGCAAAGTATAGGGATAAAATATTTATCCTAAGTGGTTATTGTGAGATTCAAATACAATGCTTTTTCATTGCTTAGGAAGTACTTGGTCTATAATAAGTGCTCAATAAATGGTAGGAATGTGGATATTATCCTATAGGCAACAGAAAGCTTCATAAAGTAGGTGTTTGAGGAGGGAGAAAAAGAAGTTGCTTTCCAAATTTGCCCTCTTTTTTTGTTTGTTTTTTTTGTTTTTTGGGTTTTTTTTTTTCAGATAGAGTCCCGCTGTGTCACCCAGGCTGGAGTGCAGTGGTGCGATCTCCGCTCACTGCAACCTCCACCTCCTGGGTTCAAGCGATTCTCCTGCCTCAGCCTCCCGAGTAGCTGGGATTACAGGTACGTGCCACCATGCCAGCTAATTTTTGCATTTTTAGTAGAGACGGGGTTTTACCATGTTGGCCAGGCTGATCTCAAACTCCTGACCTCAGGTGATCTGCCAGCCTTGGCCTCCCAAAGTGCTGGGATTACAGGCATGAGCCACCGCGCCCGGCCAGGGATGTGCAAGCGCCTAGGCGATGCTGAGGCCACTTTGAAAATCACTGGCCTGCACATCTGCTGTGCTTTGCAAATAGTAGATGCTCAATAAGTCCTTTTTGCAATGAATCCTATACTTTCTAAAATGAAGCTTCTCTCTTAGGGCGACAAAGACTATTCAAGACTTAATACCAACTAATAATGCCGACTGCAGACTGCTAGTGAGTTGTCAGATCTTCCTGCATACGACTTTAAATCATGATATCAATTAATTAGACTTCAGCCAAATCCATCCTAATAAATACACTTTACAAAATCCCAAACCTTGCTCCATTAAACATTCCTTGGCAATATGGAAGGGATACTCTCTAGTGCAAGATTGAGAAGCTTTGGGGCATTGGTTAATTTCATCAGGTCTATAGGGAAAATCACAAGAGGTGAGTAGCCTTTATGCCTCTGATAGTGAAAAACGGTGTGGTGTTGCCTTTAACAGCCATATATATATATATATATATATACACACACACACACACACACACACACACACACATACATACACATATATATTTTTTTGAGATGGAGTCTCACTCTTGTTGCCCAGGCTGAAGGGCAATGGCATGATCTTGACTCACTGCAACCTCTGCCTCCCGGGTTCAAGCAATCCTCCTGCCCTAGCCTCCTAAGTAGCTGGGATTACAAGTGCCCACCACCACTCCTGGCTAATTTTTATATTTTTAGTAGAGACGGGGTTTCACCATGTTGACCAGGCTGGTCTTGAACTCCTGACCTCAGGTGATCTGCCTTTCTTGGCTTCTCAAAGTGCTGGGATTACAGGCATGAGCCACCGCGCCTGGCCTAACAGCTATATTTTAAAACACTGTCATCAGTCAGCATACTTAGTGCCTCCTCAAGTGCCCTGTGAGGAATCCTATGAGAGAGAAGACTTTGAGACATAATCCCCACCCCAAGCACTAAAAATGTAGTCGAGGAGATGAGATCAGAGGGAAGGTTCCTGAGGGGTGGGAGAAAAGCTTGGCTGCTGGAGGCTGCATTAGAGCCAAGTTCACTTTCCCTCTTTCCTGGAGTCAACAAAGTGCCAAGCCACAGTTTGCTGTCACAGCTTATGAGATCTTATTGGTCGGTGGTGTTATTTCTCCTCAACTTGAAATCAACCATAGTGAGTATTTATACTACAGGAGCCAAGCAAAAGCTACAAATCAGGGTTTCCCCCAACCCCCTCCCAAGGGAACCAGTTCGCCAGCGCACCAGTCATTCCTCGGGCCTAGTTGAAGCAGCCTGGGAGGTTGCAGTTGCAGTTTCCAAGAGGAGCGTGGCATGAAATTGGGTCTGATGTGGCACCAGAGCCTCAGGGTGGTGATGGCTGGAAGAGAGGCCTGAGGGGATGGGCCTCGTGTCTGGGATGGGAAAAGTGGCCCAGAGTTACCAACCCTCCAGGGGGCAGGGGGCAGAGCAGGGGAGGCCTAGGGCCAGCCTGGACAACTAGGAGGACCAGTGCTCATACCTCCAGTCTGGAGGCCATGGAGGGACCAATGACATCAGTGGGAGATCGACCAGTAGGACCAGCTAGAGGCAGTCAAGGCCGTGAGGGTAGGGGATGGCAAGAGGACAGAAAACGTTTCTCCTGGCCAAGATGAGAGGTGAGGTACCCCAGCCCCAACTTTAGGTCTTCCCTGGGGAGAAAGAGGGGAGCAGAAATGCGAGGGCGAGATGATCTTGCATTTACTGAGTTTTAATCTTGAGTTAATTGTGTTTGAAACCAGAAGCGACTAACTTACCTTAAGAGGCAAATTTTAAGTTTTCGTATCCTTGGTGAAAATGTTAGCATGGGAGCCAAGATAACTCCTATTTCATAAAAGAATGTCTTTGAACATCTGAATCTTATGGACTTGCTACTGAAAAAAATTTTTTTTGCTTCTCCCACCCCCACCAAAATCAAGTCAGGATGAGCTATTTTCCAGGAAACATTTTTCCTTTCTTTTATTTATTTTTTCTGAGTTGGGATCTCACTCTGTCACCCAGGCTAAAGTGCAGTGGCATGACCATGGCTCACTACAGCCTCAAACTCCTCGGTTCAAGTGATCATCCCTCCTCAGCCTCCCGGGTAGCTGGGATTACAGGCCCAAACCACCACACCACCGCAAACAGCTAATTTTTAAAATTTTTATTTTTTAACTTTTTATAAAGACAGGATCTTGCCGGGCGCAGTGGTTCATGCCTGTAATCTCAGCACTTTGAGAGCCCGAGGCGGGCCAATCACGAGATCAGGAGATCAAGACCATCCTGCCTAACACAGTGAAACCCCGTCTCTACTAAAAATGCAAAAAATTAGCCAGGCATGGTGGCGGGTGCCTGTAGTCCCAGTTACTAGGGAGGCTGAGGCAGGAGAATGGTGTGAACCCAGGAGACGGAGCTTACAGAGGGCCAAGATCGCGCCACTGCACTCCAGCCTGGGCGACAGAGCGAGACTCAGTCTCAAAAAAGAAAAAAAAAAAAAGACAGGATCTTTACATTGCCCAGGCTAGTTTCGAACTCCTGGCCTCAAGTGATCCTCCCACCTCGGCCTCCCAAAGTGCTGAGACTATAGGCGTAAGCCACCACAGCCATACTACTGAAAATGTCAAACCTGTGATTTCATCTCAAACCTTTGTAAAATGAGATGTCATAATCACTATTTCATGTAGTAGAAATTTAAGGGTTTTCTTTAATTAAAATAAAAGAGGGCTTACCCAGGCATGGTGGTGCACACCTATAGCCCCTGTTCCTCAGGAGGCTGAGGTGGGTGGATTTCTTGAGTCCAGGAGTTTGAGACCAGCCTGGGCAACATGGCAAAAACCCATCTCTAAAAAGAAATACAAAAATTAGCTGTGTGTGGTGGTATGCACCTGTGGTCTCGGGAGGCTGAGATGGGAGGATCACTTAAGCCTGGAAAGTGGAGGCTGCAGTGAACTGAGATCACACCATTGCATTCCAGCCTGGGTGACCGAGGGAGACTGTCTCAAAAAAAAAACTATCATCAATCTGTGTATATTATTGCTTAAAAAATAAGCATTCAACAATGCCTGCTATTCCAAACTTTAGGAAAAGCATAATTCATATATATATGTGTGTATATATATATGTGTGTGTGTGTGTGTATATATGTGTGTGTGTATATGTGTGTGTGTGTGTGTGTGTGTGTGTGTGTATATATATATATTTTTTTTTTTCCTGAGACAGAGTTTCGCTCTTATGATGAGGCTGGAGTGAAGTGGCATGATCTTGGCTCACTGCAACCTCCGCCTCCCCGGGTTCAAACAATTCTCCTGCCTCAGCCTCCCAAGTAGCTGGGATTATAGGCACCTGCCACCACTCCTGGCTGATTTTTGTACTTTTAGTAGAGACGGGGTTTTGCCATGTTGGCCAGGCTGGTCACGAACTCCTGACCTCAGGCGATCCACCTGCCTTGGCCTCCCAAAATGTTAGGATTACAGGTGTGAGTCACTCTGCCCAGCCAATTTGCTAATATTTTAAAAATTAATTTCTATTTTTTCTTCTCCTTTTTTTGCCGGAGTGGGAGGTGTTGAAGAAATCCCCCCAAAGAGTAGGTCTCTCCCAGCCTCCCCACCTGTTCTTAGATTATTAAACTCTCAGTTAATGTTGCAGTGGAATTATATGCAAGAAGCCTGGGAAACCTAGTTTTTACTCACTTTGTAAAATTTCATAAAGTAATGGTCTTTAAAAAGGACCTCAGGTGTTATCTAATTAAATGGCCTCATCTAATAACGGAGGAAACCTAATCTCAGAAGGTGAATCCACTTGCCCAAGGCTACTCTATTAATGAACAGGAGAGATAAGACTCTATCCCAAGTCTTCTAATTTCAATTCTGCTGCTGCTGTGTTATATGAGAGTGGAGTTTGCGGATATATAACTACTTTAAGTGGATTTGAAATCCCAGCCAGGGAGCACTGATTGCTATGTTAGCTTTCTGAAAAACTTCTAAGTCATTAAAAGCTTGTTTTCCCTGTAGTCTGAAATTTCTACTAATGTAAAGAGAAGCAGGATTTCATGACAGCCTAGAGTCACCATACTGTAAGAGGTCCCCACAAACAGCTTCAGAGTGAGTTAAAAAAAAAACTGCTGCTATGCTTAGCTTTTGGATTTGTATAGTTTTTAGATGACCAAAGTACACTGTAGTTGACATTCATTGGGAAAACTCAAACAATATAGACAGGATTGGACGAAAAGTGAAACTATCCTAACCCCATTCCCTAAATTGCGCTTCCTGGAGACAAGCTTTAGAGTTTGGTGAATACAAACCACCTTTTCCTTGTATAGTGCTAGTGATTCTAACATAAAATGCCTGGCCACTTCTGGGGGCGAGGATGGGGCGGGAAACAGCCCCTTTAGAGCTTCCTGGGTTTTAACTATGACAAAAGAATGTTAGGAACATGAAAATCACTCAGAAACAAAACCCTTAGAGTGGGTCTCTCCCTATCTCCTGCCTCATAGGTTATTTAACTCTCAGTTACTGGCCTGGGTGGAGGTCCCTTAAGACATGATTTTCAAGCCATTCTGGAGGCATCAGAGGTCCCATAAGACTTTAAAATTTCATTAAAAAAAAAAAAAGTGACCAGGCATGACCGCTTATGCCTGTAATCTCAGCACTTTGGGAGGCAAAGGCAGGTAGATTGCTTGAGCCCAGGAGTTCGAAAGCAGACTGGGCAACACAGGGAGACATTGTCGCTACAAAAAATAGGAAAAATTAGCCAGGCGTGGTGGCATGTGCCTGTGGTCCTAGCTACTCAAGAGGTTGAGGTGGGAGGATCACTTAGGCCGGGGAGGCAGAGGTTGCAGTGAGCCGAAATTGCACTACTGCACTCCAGCCTGGGTGACAGAGTGAGACCTTGTCTCAAAAAAAAATAAAAAAAAAAAAAAAAAAATTAAAAAAAAAGAAAGCAACAAAAGAAAGAAAACGTAGACTGGGTGTGATGGCTCACGCCTGTAATCTCAGCACTTTGGGAGACTGAGATGGGCGGATCACGAGGTCAGGAGATCGAGACCATCCTGGCCAACATGGTGAAATCCCGTCTCTACTAAAAATACAAAAATTAGCTGGGTGTGGTGGTGCATGCCTGTAATCCCAGCTACTCGGGAGGCTGAGGCAGGAGAATTGCTTGAACCAGGGAGTCGGAGGTTGCAATGAGCCGAGATCGTACCATTGCACTCCAGCCTGGCGACAGAGCGAGACTCTGTCTCAAAAAAAAAAAAAAAAAGAAAGAAAACATAATAAGTACATCCACCAAATTCCATATTCTAAAGCACTCATGTTAACTCTTTCTTGGTTTGGGCACACCTCAGAAAGAAGTTTCTGTCATTCCTCTGCATACATGCAGGATTTGATGAGGAAAATTGTCTGTGGTGGTCTTTTAAAAGTATATAGACCTCTTCAGGAGAATTGCTTGAACCCAGGAGGCGGAGACTGTGGTGAGTCAAGATCGCGCCATTGCACTCCAGCTTGGGCAACAAGAGCAAAACTCCCTTTCAATAAATATATATATATATATCTTTATGTCCATCTAAGCAACCTGGTAAAGCAGGTACAATATGACTTACAAGTGGGAAGCAGAATATTTTAAAATTTGGATCCTGAGCCTGATAGTGTATAGTGGGAAGCTGGGTTCTGAAAATGGGCAGTCTTGGGTTTCAATAGCTTCTTGCCCCTGCCCCCAAGGCTGGAGTGCAGTGGTACAATCACGGCTCACTTGATCTCCCAGGTTCATGTCATCCTCCCACCTCAGCCTCCCGAGTAGCTGGGACTACTCGTGTGCCACCATGCCTGGCTAATTTTTGTGTTTTTTGTAGAAACAGGATTTCACCATGTTACCCAGAGTGATCTTGAACACCTGAGCTCAAGCAATCCTCTGTGTCTTGGCCTTCTAAAGTACTGGGATTGCAGGTGTAAGCCACCTCTCCCTGCGTGAATAGCTTCCTGTGTGGCCTCCGATGAGGCATTTAACCTCTCTGAATCTCGGTTTTCTCATCCGTAAAACGGGGATAACAATATAAAAATAAAAGACATCCATATTCTTAAGAGTCATTGGTTATTTCCGGAACTTCTCTTTGACTTTCTTTCTTTCTTTTTCTTTCTCTCTCTCTCTCTTTTTCTTTTAACATTTATTCCATTCACTGTACTCAATTCTTTCACTTTTTTTTTTTTTCCAGCTGGAATCTTGTTCTGTCACCAGCCTGGAGTGCAGTGGCACGATCTCGGCTTGCTGCAACCTCTGTCTCCCGGGTTCAAGTTATTCTCCTGTCTCAGCCTCCCGAGTAGCTGGGATTACAGGCATGCACCACCATGCCCAGCTAATTTTTGTATTTTTAGTAGAGACGGGGTTTCACCATGTTGGCCAGGATGGTCTCAATCTCCTGACCTCTCATGATCCGCCTGCCTCGGCCTCCCGAAGTGCTGGGATTTCAAGTGTGAGCCACCACGCCCGGCCCTCTTTGGCTGTCCAAGGTGATTTAATATCTCATAATTTCTACCATCTAGCATCTTTCTAACTACCCTTCTCAAGACCCCAGTCTTCTACTCCATCTAATCACATCTTTCTCTTCCTTTAGGCAGTCCCCAGCCTCCAGGAGTCTTGTTCATTTCTTTGGAAGAGCAGCTTAGCTCTCTGCCTCACAGCACAATGCCGGAGTACCTTCCCTCAGAGCTAAAATTTCATCAGGAAGCAGCATTAAACACAGCCTCTGCCTAACACTGCCTGCAGCACAAGGCCCAGCAAAAGCTCTTAACCCAGTGTCCTTGAATACGATTCATTTTCTTGGGCAAGGTGCTCTCCTCCAGCAGCATCTGTGAGCAGGAGAGATTACTATCTTCAGATCTAAACCCTGCCATCTTCCTCAGGAGGCACAACTGCCTATTCGCTTCTTCTAGAAGGGATGAAGCTACCAATGTGAACTTACAGATTTGTCCTAATAAAATGTTGCTTTTAGCTCTTTAATATATAGGGATCCCATGTTGGAGTTTACTAGAAATACAGGGTTCAGTCACTAAAAAAACAGTTGACAACCACTGACTTGGGGCTTTTCTGTTTGCTCCCTGCTAGTCAGAAGGAAGACAGTTTGTTCTATTTTCTTTTCTTTTTTTTTTTTTTAATGAGACAGAGTTTCACTCTTGTCGCCCAGGCTGGAGTGCATGGTGCGATCTCGGCTCACTGCAACCTCTGCCTCCCAGGTTTAAGCAATTCTCCTGCCTTAGCCTCCCCAGTAGCTGGGATTACAGGCATGTACCACCACTCCCAGCTAATTTTTGTATTTTTAGTAGAGATGGGATTTTACCATGTTGGCCAGGCTGGTCTCGAACTCCTGACCTCAGGTGATCCACCCACCTCAGCCTCCTAAAGTGCTAGGATTACAGGCGTGAGCCACCGTACTTGGCGTTATTTTCCTTTTGAACCACAAAGATCCTTTCTTTCTTCAGTATTTATTCAATTAACTTACTTTCTCTCATACTCCAAAACTAGCAGAATGTTTACATCCTGACATCTGAGGACACAAGACCCTCTCATCTTAATTTCTCTTAATCATAGCAGATTTTTACATTCTCTTCCTAATATAAATGCATTCATGCGTTACAGCTGCTGATTTTATAATTACCAACGAATTGGTTTTGGATGCAAGGAGACATTTTCTTCAAGTCATAGCATTTAGAACAGTCAACTGACCAGAATTTTAACGAGGTGATATTATGGTACATATTTGTTTATATAACTAAAACAACAAACTTAGATTTTAGATATTTTCCCTTAAAATGAACCCAACTTTCAACTGCTTTAGAAGAATATGTTGATATATTTCATTATGAATATACAAACTTGTATATAAAGAAATCCCTAACTAAATGGTTGGAACTATTTCCTTTAATTTAATTTTATTATTTTATTTTGAGACGGAGTCTCACTCTGTGACCCAGGCTGGTGTGCAGTGGCATGATCTCAGCTCACTGCAAGCTCCGCC
This sequence comes from Papio anubis, assembly GCF_008728515.1. Lineage (NCBI taxonomy): Eukaryota > Metazoa > Chordata > Mammalia > Primates > Cercopithecidae > Papio > Papio anubis. The sequence goes on from NC_044989.1 coordinate 24,600,749, forward strand.
TCCTGGGTTCAAGTGCTTCTCTTGCCTCAGCCTCCTTAGTAGCTGGTACTACAGGTGTTCACCACCACTTCCGGCAAATTTTTGTATTTTTAGTAGAGACGGGGGTTTCGCCACGTTGGTCAGCCTGGTCTTGAACTCCTGACCTCAAGTGATCCCTGCCCCCACCTTGGCCTTCCAAAGTGCTGGGATTATAGGCGTGAGCCACTGCGCCCGGCCGGAACTATTTCCTTTAGGCCAACATGAAAAACTGAGGTTGGCATAATGATAATGGTTGAGCTCTCAAAAAAATAAATAAAAGCATTTAACAACCTACATGATCTTCAGTATATAGTAGCAATGAGTATTAATTCTGAAATTGTATCTTGAAGATTTCTAAAAAATGCAATCGAGAAATAAATTACAGAAAAAAAGAAACTCTTCAAAACACAAATTTTTAAAAATGACACTAGACTGTAAGCTCCACAGGGCAGGGATTTTTGTCACTTCTGCGCTCTGCTAGATCTCCAGCACCTAGAAAAGGGCCTGGCACATGGTAGGTGCTCAGTAAATACATGGTGAATGAATATATATATATTTTTTTGAGACGGAGTCTCGCACTGACGCCCGGGCTGGAGTGCAGTGGTGCGATCTCGGCTCACCGCAACCTCTGCCTCCCAGGTTCAAGCGATTCTCCTGCCTCAGCCTCCAGAGTAGCTGGGATTACACGTGCCGGCCACCATGCCCAGCTAACTTTTTGTATTTTTAGTAGAGACGGGGTTTCACTATGTTGGCCAGGCTGGTTTCGAATGCCTGACCTCGTGATCCACCCACCTTGGCCTCCCAAAGTGCTGGAATTACAGGCGTGAACTACTGCGCCCGGCTGGTGAATGAACACTTTCAACAATAAAGTTTGATTAAAAATTTAAGAAATTACAGGTGCCCTCGATAGGCAATCAATCAACTGGAAACTAAAAAGCCAGATAATTTTGCATCTTAAATTGACCCTGAAACAAATTGAGTAAGTCCAGTTTTTCTTTTCCATTTACAACTGGTTATTGGTTTAAAAAGCAGCCACTTCCCAGCGGCCTTTGCGGGAACAAGATGGCAGCCCCCATACCTCAAGGCCGGTTCTGGTGACTCAGTCCTCAGCTATAGTTCCAGTAAGAACTAAAAAACATTTCACACCTCCTGTTTATCAACCTAAATTTAAAACAGAAAAAGAGTTTATGGAACATGCCTGGAAAGCAGGATTGGTTATTCCTCCAGAAAAATTGGACCGTTCCATACATCTGGCCTGTACAGCTGGTATATTTGATGCCTATGTTCCTCCTGAGGGTGATGCATGCATATCATCTCTTTCAAAGGAGGGACTGATACACAGAACTGAAGGAATGAAGAAGACTATGGCATCGCAAATGTCAATCCGGAAGATAAAAGACTATGATGCCAATTTTAAAATAAAGGACTTCCCTGAAAAAGCTAAGGATATCTTTATTGAAGCTCACCTTTGTCTCAACAACTCAGACCATGACCGACTTCATACCTTGGTAACTGAACACTGTTTTCCAGACATGACCTGGGACATCAAATATAAGACCGTCCGCTGGAGCTTCGTGGAATCTTTAGAGCCCTCCCATGTTGTTCAAGTTTGCTGTTCAAGTATGATGAACCAGGGCAATGTGTACGGCCAGATCACCGTACGCATGCACACCCGGCAGACTCTGGCCATCTATGACCGGTTTGGCCGGTGATGTATGGACAGGAAGATGTACCCAAGGATGTCCTGGAGTATGTTGTATTCGAAAAGCAGTTGACAAACCCATATGGAAGTTGGAGAATGCATAGCAAGATCGTTCCCCCATGGGCACCCCCTAAGCAGCCCATCCTTAAGACGGTGATGATCCCTGGCCCTCAGCTGAAACCAGAAGAATATGAAGAGGCACAAGGAGAGGCCCAGAAGCCTCAGCTAGCCTGATGACAAAAATGATTCTGGGGTGAAGCCTGGGTGATGAGGCTGCTGGAAGCTTTGAAGTCTCCCATTCCCATCATGCTACAGAAAGAACTACCTTTGTTCTCTCTCATCCTGCTCAGGTCTTTTCAGTAGTCTCATCCTCAGCAACCATGGCTGATGGCTGGGCCCTAGCAGGTGGCAGGTATAACATGGCCATGTACACTCTTCTTTTTTAAATTTTATGTCAAGCTTCTGAGTCTAGATGAAAGACAGTATGTTTCAGAGAACATTGGATACCAGTTTTTTCCACAGCAGAGTCTGTGAGAGAGAACCAGCAGCATCCTCTTTGTAATCACAGGGCAGGGATCAGAGTTTGAAATAAAACGCTGTCAAGAGTGTTGGTTAAAAAAAAAAAAAAAAAAAAGGCAGCCAAACAAACACCCCAGTTGAGAAAAACCAAGTAATTAGATATATTTTAATATATAAAATGTTACACTTGTTAAATGTTATTGACCATAGCTTTCTCATCCCTGCTTATGATCCTTGTTGGCTTTTATTTTCTAACATTCTTTAGGCTGCAGGTAACAAAAAGCAAACTCCAACTAAACTGAAGCAGTAAACGAGTGGAAGGACTCTGAGGTGACTGATGAGCTTGACAAACAAGCTCATGGGCCCTCCCTCAAGGACTAGAAGGCAAGGCTGAAAACCATCAGGACTCTGCCTCTCGCTGGATGTCTGCTTCATTCTCAATTTTTTCCCATGAGGTTGGAATCAAGGTTGTCAGCATCACTGGGACTTCTTCCTTTCCTGAGAGAAAATATCTTCCTAGCTCCAGTTAGAGAGATCCTAGGGAGCGACACCTATGTGACCTATTTGGGGTCACATTCCTGTCCTGTGGACGGGTGTCTGTGACCAGGGAAGAAAGATCGGAAAGAACTTGAACTTTGAGGCCGGGCACAATGGCTCAGCAGTGGCTCACGCCTGTAATCCCAGCACTCTCGGAGGCCGAGGTGGGTGGATCACTTGAGGTCAGGAATTTGAGACCAGCCTGGCCAACATGGCGAAACCCTGTCCCCATCTCTACTAAAAATACAAAAATTAGCCAGGCGTAGTGGCGGGCACCTGTCATTTCAGCTAATTGGGAGGCTGAGGCAGGAGAATTGCTTGAACCTGGGAGGTAGAGGCTGCAGTGAGCTGAGATCACACCACTGTACTCCAGCCTGGGTGACAGAGTGAGACTCCATCTCAAAAAAAAAAAAAAACAAGACGACCTTGAACATTTTGAACGTCTCCCCTTTAGACCATGTTAGCAGGATGAAGAGGACAGAGTAGCTCCCCTGAAAGACGGGTGGGCCATTCTCAGGAATGTCTTACTGAGGGTCACAGTTGGTGAGGAACTGGACTGGCTTCTAGCTTAGTATGTTTTCCATTAAAGACCAGTGTTTCCACAAATAAATGCAGCCCACAGACCAGTGTGGCTTTACTTGATATTTGGCTTTACTTTATAAAAATACACAACTTAAATACATATGACACTCTGTTTACAAGACATAAACAACTGGTAGATTTAACATTTTCAGTTATTTCAACAGAAAGAAAATATGTAAATTACCTTGTAAGAGTAAAGAGTTCATTTATAGACTCTGCTTTCACAGTTAAGGGGGAAGAATGCCCAGGGGCAATCAATGCAGGAAGCTAACCAACACCGTCCAGCTCTCCAGCAAAACTCATCTCGCCAACAGGGCCTCTATTGCACAGCCTAATATTGCACTGCTTGTTAGACACCATCTCACTTATCCATGTCAGAAGTGTAAGCTTTTGTCTTCTCTAGAAAAGTTTAATGGAAAAAAACAATGAACAAACAGTAAAACTGTGTCTTACAATTGTGCTAAATACCAATTATGAGAAGTACGAACCTCTCTTTGCAAAGCTTGCAATGAAAGGTGGTTAGCTATATTTTGCAGCTAAGTTCATTTTCAAGTTTTACAAAAACTTTGATTCAGAGTAAGCTTGATGGGGTACAGTGGCAAAGGAGGTGACATTCCCATGCCTAGTGGAATTAGTTGTAAGGGGGCACTGTCACTGTCAAAGGCATCATGCACATGGCTTACAGCTCCACCCTTTCTAACTTTTGGCAAAATCTCTCCCTTCCCCTTGTGATGCTGTCATTGTTCTATGGGGTGCAGCTCCTTTTTTTTTTTTTCTTCTTTTTTTTGGAAACTGATTCAGAGCTTGCAGTGGCTGCTTAATTACTCTGGCTATCTTTCAGAAATTTAGCTGCCTTATCTATGGCTCGTTTAACTAACAGTGAATTAGGTACTAGTTTATAGGTATAAAGAAATAGTTACTCAGTTGAGAATTCAGTATATGAGAACATACTAGAGTAAGTTTCCTGAGGTAAATGTATGCCTTAAAGAATGATGTGCAATCTATAGAACTGTAGCATTTTCTCTTGAGTAGCAACACAATGACCCCCAAGTCTGGACTTTTAAATTAACAGGCTAACAAAACTAAGGATACATTGATATAGAGAAATAAAATGACAATGCTGAAGTCAAAGAAATATTGACGGCTGAGATATCAATTCAAAAGGAGGCAGGAAGGGGAACAGAGGAACAGAAGGAGCCTGTATTTTAAAGTGCTTAGGTAGGTTAGAAGATGAATTTAAAATGCCTCCAGGGATTTCTAGCAAGTTTAAAAAGTGTTACTTCTTGGTGATTCAGATGTTGAAGACATGGCTTTTCTTTAATAATAGCTATTCAAACTTTTTATTCTTTTTTGAAAAACAAGATCCTCTATAAAAACGTTTTAGCCATTGTAATTATTCTGCTAGCTGTTACTCTCACTAATGTATTTTGAAATCCTAACTGGCTGAAGAATTTTTAATAAGGTTGAACTACAAAGCACACATTTGCACCAATAATTTAAATTAATGCATAGATGTCTGTGAAATTTTGCATGAAGTTAGTGCCAAAAAAAAACCTTTCCATTGCAGATCATGCTTTGTTATTTCTTCATATTCTGCCGAAGGATTATAGGAGTCAGAAAAATTCTAGGACCCTGAAGCTTAACTTGCTTATTTTATTCCTTTTACGTAAATGAAGTGGTATATGGCCATTCTTAGCATTAATATGAAGGTTGGAAACTGAGTCCCAAGACCTAAGAATCAAGCTCAGGCTAAATTTCACCAACTCACACATAAGGATATGAGTGGAAGCACTAATGAATTTTCTCTGCTATAATTGCTCATCTGTGCAATACGGTTGAATGAGGTTCCCAATCTATTATGTAATAACAGTGATGAAAACTGGCACCAGCTTTTATACAGGGTCACACATTCAGTGAGTTGTCATGTCAATTTGGGCTGACACTACCATGTATGATCCCTCATTCATATGACTTCTACATTCTGCTGTGAGGGCAGACATGTCTGAGTGCTTTCAGCATGATAAAGGCCTTCCTTAAGCAAAATTTAAGTCCTGAAGAACTCTGGGTTGGAGTTCTGTAGCCTCAGAAGCCAGTTAAAGGCCAGAGGAAAATCTTGCAAGAAATAACATATCAATCAGTTCATTTATAAAGTTGTTTTGATATTACCAAGATGAAAAGTGCTATGATAAAGCAATGTTCTGGTTTCCTGATGACAAGCTCAGTGCAGCACGAGTACAGGCATACAGTGAAAAGCTGCTGTGTGGAAAATCCACAAGACTGCAGTGGGCTTGGATTGGAAGAGAGTGGCTTTTCTTCTTAGGTGGTAAGGTAGATGCTCTCTGGCAGTCGATATGGGATAGCTTTTAAAAATCCACAGGATAGGAAGATTTTATATACTTTCAAGCCCCAATTAGTATAGCTAATTGAAAGTATATAAAAATGTTAGTTAATGTGGCTGTAGCTAAAAATATGATGTAACAAGAGTGATGACGTAATGAGTCAACTGGTGAGACTGGTTCTATAAGCACCGTAAGGAGTGCCAGTCCTAATACGGGAACTTCATCCATCCCTTGTATACCAAGGAAGAGACTGTGGCCAGAGAATGTATTTTGTAAGCTATAGTTTAAAAATTTGGAGCCCAAACAGGAATTACAGAGATTCCTCCCAATAAAGGCCCTGAGATTTCCCCTGACTGCCACCCAAAGGATCCACACTTGTCTCTGGTCAACCAGGTTCAGGTCAAGGCTTAGAAGAGGGAGGAGGCAGTGGCCAGAAGCCAGGGACTCAAGAGGAGAGAAACGATGGCAGATGTGGGGTTCAGAAAAAACACAAGAGGGGAAGGGGAAGAGGGGAAAAAAGGAAGAAACAACACTGGTGAGGAAGTGCAGAAGAGGCCAGCTTTGCTGAGGAGTGGCCCTGCCTTTCTCACCTGCCTGTGGCAAAGGCTGGCAATAAGACAAGGGCTAAGCCTCACGGGGAGTCTCTCCTACTGCATCAAGCTTGCCCTGAGCTTGGCTGACCTTTTCCTCTGCCGATGTGCATAATCTTCAAGTGCGACCTGTAAGTATCTTTTTTTTTTTTTTTTTTTTAAAGACACAAGGTGTTACTATGTTGCCCAGGTGGGACTTGAGCTCCTGGGCTCAAGCAATCCTCCTGTCTCAGCCTCCTGAGTAGCTGGGACTACAGACAGATACTACTGCACCTAGCTCCTGCAAGTACTTCTGTCTTGGGGTCTGATTCCTCATTCCCAGGTGCACAATGCTCTCTACTGCTACCAGCAACCATTTCTATGGCAAGGGAAAGGCCTCAGATCCAGGGACAGGATGAGCAGCAGCTAGTGTACCTAGAATTTGTGGCTACCACCACCTTTTCTCTTAGGACTGGCTTGTCTCTCCCCCTGGTGGCTGCAGAAGAGGAACAGAGTGAATATCATAAAGGATTGCTCAATTCAGAACTGTATCACCTCATTTTACAAACTCCCAAAGGGCTGCCAAGAGTCATCATTATAGATCGATGGTTAAAATATCACCTGAGGAACTCATCGTAAAAGCAGCAACTTCTCTGTAAGGTCACACCAAACTTACAGGGATTCTGATGTTGTTTGCTTCCATTTTTGTTATTTTCTTCTCTGATGAGGGATTCAGTAAAAAACAAAAAGTGAAAGGGTCCTCTTGTCCTCTCTTCCCTCCCTCCAGGAACCTCGTGGATTTCCCCAAGTGAAATGTCTAAGGGATACTATAATTACAGAGCTGACGAATGAGAAAAAAATTCAGATTATCTAGAAATATGAGATGAAGTAAGCGACGCTCAGTTCTCTTCACTTCATACAAATGCAGGTCATTTCTCAGTAAAATGTCTATGAAATGGGCACCTGAATTACTGATATACAAATGACAACACATGAATGAAAAGAGCAGTGAGATTCTGGGAAGGAAAACTCCATGTTGGTTATTTCACCTCTAGGGAAAGTCTGTTTGCATTTGAGTCCCACACGTGGCTTTTTTCTCTACTTTCTACTTGATGTTTTTCAGGAGGGCTGTCCGAGCATTCACAACTGCTTTGAAGGCATCTTCACTGCCAGGTGCTACACATTTGTCAGGGTGAAGCAGCACAGCAAGTTTCCGATACGCTTTATTGACTTCATCCCTGGGAAAAGCAGCCAAGATCTATGTTAGTAACAAAGTGAGCCCAACCCACTGCATGTTAGCTGTTTCGATACACATATCTCTTGCAGTGAACATATCCTAAATTATTACCCTTTCTCAAAGGCAGGATTAAAGGACTAGAAAACAGACAATGAACCAATAAATAATACGTTATAACACAAATTGAAAAAATTATTATTACACAATGCAAAAAGTATGTAAATGCTAACAAAACACTTAGTAAAAGAATAATCAGATGAAAACAGGCAGTACTTGGCACCTCGCAGGCACTCAGCGTATCTTTGCTGATTGAAAGAATAAGGGCTTGGGCATCAGGGAAGGCACCCAGAGTCGCCTTCTGAAAGAAGGGGTTCTGGGAGAAAACCAACAGCGGCCTGGAATGGAGCCCGAACACAGCACAGACAGAAAGCAAAACAACCCCAACACCTGGGCTTGATAAACAATCACAACAGTAGGTGCTTCATGACAAGTGTGTGCTGGGAAAACTGTTTCTCGAAGTTAGGATACAGGAGGTTGTTACATAACCCAGGCATGAGTGAGTACAAGAGTTTAGATTAAGGTATTTGTGGAAGGAAACAAGGGAAGATAAAAGATAAAGAAAGAAATGGCAGAAGTGGATGATAAGCTGAATATCCAGAAGGAGAAGATGAAAGGAAAGGGGCTGAAATGAGCTCTAGGGTCAAGGTCATGAGGAATCTGAGGCCCAAGAAGGTGACACCACTGAGCAAGCAAGGGATGCTGGAAAGGGGTAGCCCAGAATGACCATGAGCTCACTGAGACCAAAGAAGAAACATGACAGAGATCAGTACTATCCAGAGAGGAAAGGAGCAGTAGCTGTGCTTTTCCAATCCGGCGGTTCCTATAAACCAGTGGCACTCCAGGAGAGAGCTGCAGGCTTCTGAGCGCCTCAAAGAGCCAAAACTGGCTGGGGAGGGGCCTGGATACACCTGTCCCTGTCCCCACTGGTCATCATCATCTGATGTCAGGCCTCCCAGAAGGCTCTAAGTACCCAGCCACTCCCCTGTCAGATTAAGCTCTGTCTCCACCAGATGGTTTTATTTCTCACCTTCCTTTTGTAATTCAGGGTTCCAGTGATCCTATAAGCATGGATACGGCGCTTTATCAAATGCCCTAGCCTTTCTCCTTTATTTTTTATCAGAAGGATTTCTAATGTGGCTCGCCAAATCAGACGGCCTTTGATACCTTGGCTATGATGGAAAGTTTTATGTATCAGCTTGGAGAGACTGAGGTCATAGCGTCATGTTAACAGTCCTCCAAGTCTTAGGCATACATTCTAGGGCCTTTTCTGCTTTCTGCTCTTAGAGGGGTCCTGAATTTTCTTGTTTTAGCAAGAACCTTGTTCTTTCAGAAGGCTACTCTGGCAGGGGGCCTTCCTGGTGCCCTGCATGTTGTTTTTCTACATGTATAATTTTGATAATTCGCGAACAAGAATGACATTCTCCCTCTCTGAAGCAATTCGAATTGTCAGAATTTTTATTTGTCCCAAAAACCCCATATCCTTGAGGAAGGTACAGCATCCTCCCTCTTCTCCACGAGGGAGTCCTGGGAAGGGCCCTTCCAGCCACTCTGCCTCCCGAGAGAGGGTGTGCACATGGGGTCAGTAGTTACACCTGGTCCTCTGCACTAAGAGTGCCTTTCAAGATTTGCAGGTAGCAGGAGAAACTCTCAAGATGTAACAATACATCAATTCTGTTGAAGACGAAGATTTTCTTAAAGTTCAAGAACAGTAAACACAGTTAACACTCAACAAATATCAAAACTCTCTGTAACTTAAGAAAAAAATGTTTTAAGGTTTTTTTCCCAAATGTACTTAGTGCCATACAAAATTAGTTTGCTGGCCCAGTGGAACAAAGGTAAGAAGCACATGTTTCTATTGGTTAAGGATATGAAACCTATAGGGGTCTGTAAGTTCTGGTAAACTTCAATTAACCAAAGTGAATACACAAGGAACCAAAAGTTTCTTCTTTCTTAATGAATATTGTTCTCAGTCTACTAACAGGTAGAAAAAGTAATCGTTTCTTAAGTTTAGAGCCAGCATCCCTTGGAGATGACACAGAAGAATTCAGAAAGAGACTATGGAGGTCTAAAAAGAAATTTAAAAGATACGGATATACAGATTCAGTGCAATCTTACTGAAACCTTACTGGCTTATTTATTTATTTATTTTTTGTAAATGGAGAAGCTGATCTTAAAATATATATGGAATTATAATAGATCCTTAATAGTCAAACAATCTTGAAAAAGAAAATAGGAAGATACATTTTCCAATTTCAAAACTCACTAAAAATCTACAATAAACCAAACAGTATAGCACTAAAAAAAAAAGATCCCGATAAACTCTATGCCTTACACATGAGGTCATCTGAATTCCCTGACAGCTTTAGAGCATCCTCAATATCACCTGGTGAATGAGTGTGCTCAATAACAGTCTTCCCCTTCCCTTCTCCTCTTTCCTTCTGGACCTGAAGATATGCTGTGAGGTCAGAATGGAGAAGAGATGTGTAGTGCTTTGGGTGCTGACATGGCAATTTCAAGACATACTTTTTTCTTTTGTGAGAATCAAGGTGACAAAGTAGGAAGGGTGAAGTATGTGGGGGGAGTCTGGGTGCAAAATAAGACACACAAATTACAATATGTGTAGTAACGGTGGAATTAGACCATTGAAAGTTACATAACCATAATGAATAATAATTTAATTTTGGTACAGGCAACAAAGAATAGTGATTGACTTTTTTTTCCTGAATAACTCTTTTGACTTAAATAAAATAATTAACATAAATACACACACAGAGGGCTGTGTGCAGTGGTGGCTCACGCCTATAATCCCAGCACTTTGGGAGGCCAAGGCGGTTGGATCACCTGAAGCCAGGAGTTCAAGATCAGCCTGGCCAACATGGCAAAACCCCATCTCTACTAAACATTCAAAAATTAGCCGGGCGTGGTGGCGTGTGCCTGTAATCCCAGCTACTCAGGAGGCTGAGGCAGGAGTATTGCTTGAACCCGGGAGGCAGAGGTTTCAGTGAGCTGAGATCACATCACTGCTCTCCAGCCGGGGTGACAGAGTGAGACTCTGTTTCAAAAATAAAAATAAATAAAAAATAAAATAAACAAACAAATACACACACAGATGAGGAACGTACACACAGATGAGGAACGTGCAGGGCTTTAGAGATAGACAGTTGAACATATAGTGTTCCAGGGTAAGAACCAATTATACCACCAACTCCTGAGATTCTTGAACATGCTTAATCTCACTGAATCCCAGTTTTCCCACCTACAAAATGAAATGTTTGTACAAGTTGATTGCCAACATGCTTTCCTCATCTAACATTCTATGATTGAATAATTCTCTTGTTAGTTTTTTTTTAAAGTTACATCAGCTTCAAGGCTCTTCTTGTTCCACACAGATGAAAGCAGAGCATACCATTTCACGAAGTGTTTATGCACATACATGACACAATTTTCTTACCGGGCAACTGTGCCCTCTATTTTATCTCTTTGGTATTCAGCTAATTCAGTGAAACAGAGTCATTCTGATATATTTTCATATATCTTCGTATTTCCAGCCAATTGGAAGAAGATGTACTGCACCTATAATTTTGGTGATGGGGTCTTTCTTTATGATAGAAGTCAGCACTGAAATCCCAGAGCGCTTACCTTGACGCCCCAGGTTTGACTCCCAGCATGTCCCAACTGTCTTTACTATTTCGAATTCTGCGAATGGCATCTGCTTGTTCTTTGGTGAAACTAGCACTGCTATTTGTGGTAGGGCGTTTCCCGCCATTTTCACATAAATCAACTATGGATACATAAAAGGTCTGCAAGAAGAAAACACATCCCAGGGTAGAAATGATTTTGTGAAAATAGGAATTCCTTTTAAACATCAACTTAAAATACTTTTAATATATTCCAGCAACTCTTAGAAGTCATGTATAAAGCAAATACATACTTTGGAAGATTTTTTTCTTTTATACTATTTAAATATATATATTCATATATTTTAATACGCAAAAAGTATAAGGAATAAAATTAAAGTGGCTGATAATCCTACTTTCAGATAACCACAATTGAAGTTAAAAAGTAACAGATGAGCTGGGCATGGTGGCTCACGCCTATAATCCCAGCATTTTGGGAGGCCGAGGCGCACGGACTGCTTGAGCTCAGGAGTTTGAGACCAGCTTGGGCAACACGGCAAACCACCGTCTCCACCAAAAAAAAAAAAAAAGAAATTGGCCAAGTGTGGTGGTGCACCACCCAAGCAGTAGTCCCAGCTACTTGGATGGTGAGGTGGGAGGATGCTCAAACCCAGGAAGTGAAGGCTGCAGTGAGCCCAGATCATGCCACTGTACTCCAGCCTGGGTGACAGAGCCAGACCCTGTCTCAAAAAACAACCAACCAACCAAAACAAAAGTAATAGATGAACACTGTTAGAAAAATTCAAATAGTAAAGAAAAGTGTAAAATGAAAACTGTGTCTCTCTACTCCTCAAGTTCCTCTCCTGGAGGTAACCATTGTTAATTTTTTTTGAGCATCCTTCTAGAAAAATTTACCATGAGTATGCCAGTATATACGCAGACCCATAATCTTTCAACATGTACTAAAGGAGATCAGATTAAACACATCTTAGCACCTTGCATTTTTTTCCACATAATAATACATCCTGGAATCTTTCTATAGCTACATGTAGAGACTTTCTTTGTTCTTTTAAATGACTGTTCAGTATTGTATGGTGTGGGCTGTACCATAATTTGTGTAACCAACTCTCCATTCTTGGACAAGTCAGTTGTTTCTAATTTTTTTGCTACTACAAACAGTGTTTGTGTATACATCTCTGTACGCTTGTGGGGATACTGCTTTAGGATAAATTCCTAAAAGCAGAACTGTTGAGCCGGAGTATATGCACATTTTAATTTTTGAGTCTGACAACCGTTGTCCAAAAAAAGCTGTACCAGTTTACATTCCATCACTGTGTGTGTGAGAGAGAGTGCCTATTTCTCCATACCCTCATTAACACTGTCCATTATCAAACATCTTAATTTTTGCTAATCTGATATATATATAATATAGTTTGATTTGCATTTGTTTAATTATAAGTGAAAGTGGGTATCTTTCCAAATGCTTATGGCCTTTTCTTTTTCTGCAAACTTTATATTCTTTGCCCATTTTTACAATTTTGTGTTTTCTTTTTTTTAAGACAGGGTCTCTCTATGTTGGTCAGGCTGGTCTCAAACTCCTGAGCTCAAGTGATCCTGTCTCAGCCTCCTGAGCAGCTGGGATTACAGGCATGCACCACTGCACCTGGCTACACTTTTCTGATTTTTTTTAAAGTGAAAGCTTTTTTGACTCTGCTCCTGTTTCATGTTCTGTGCACACTGTAATTATTACTGAACAATACTCATTTACCACACTACCGCTACTTTTAAATGGACATATCTCCTCTTCTAATTTCTTTAAAAATCTTTTCCTCTTCTTTTTTGGATTCTTCTATAGTTCTTGTTATCTTCTAAAATTTTTAGCTTTCTTTCAGACTCTTCTTTCTTACCTCTAGTATTAGCCAATCAACCTGGTAACCTAACAAGAAGCCTTGACGTCTGAAAAGGGGTGTCAAAGGAATACCACTAGAGACCAAGACACAAGATGTATTAGCTTGGCTTTAGTCTATCTTAATATTGCTCTCTCTGTTAACAGTATCAACCAGATAAAACCAAGTTACTTCCTGACATAAAATGTCTATTAAGTAGATAGGAAATAAAGAAAATATTTATTAAATTGAACCAACAGGAAAGCACTACTTTTAAGTACTTACTTATAGAATACTGTAATTATTCTCTTCTTGTTAGTCTTTTTTTTTTTTTTTTTTTTAAACAGACTAATTTATCCATTAGTTCTATCCAAGATGTAGCTAAAAAGATACAAGTCACATAAAAGGGATCACAGTTCACGGATGTTTGCTAGCTGTGTGTCAGTAAGATTGTCTTCTAGCCTATGAGTTAGCCTGAAATATGAGTATTCATAGATTTCTGAAGGCATAAGGATTCATTCATCACACACATGGTTATAGAAGACAAGCCATGGTGTGGGCTACAGAATACGAGGATTGAGACCAAAGCCTGTTGAAATTTCATGTCTGAGTTCCAGCTATGACAGAGTAATGAATACTGGACTAGACCTCCTGCCATCAACTACTATTGAATTGGAAAAAAAACTGTTGGTAGTAGACAAGAACAAGTACAAGACCATTCCCTGAGAGATAAGCCCCACAATCACCTGGTTGTCTACTTGGAGTCCATTTCCTGACCACGTCACAGAGAGCTGGAGTCTGAGCAGACACAAGTCTCATTGAGCTGAGGAGGTGGCTAGAATCTGCAAAGCAGGCCATTGGAGAGAAGAGAGCTGTGCAGAGCTGGGCACCAAGTCCATATGGGGGTCTCTCATGAGTCTGTGGCCAAAGGCTGGGCTATAATATGCATAGGGTGAGATCACTCAAGGCTTACCAGGTAACAGCTGCTATGGGGTTGAGAACAAAACCAATATCCTGAGTTCTAGTGGTGCTACAGAAAGAGCTATCCTGGGAACGGTATGGTTTAGCCTTGTCAGAGTGGAGATATTGCCTTAACCCCTTATTAATTGCCCTACCACCTATTGAGGCACCACAGAAAGGCTGTGCCCTAAAAATTATAGACTCATCCTAACAAAACCTAAAACCAAGAGCTGACAAGATCTGCAAAAGAGACAGAATTTGGAAGCTGAGTCCTGCCAAATTAGAAGGGCTTGGGAAACACTTTGAGCTTTCTTCAAATCCTTGCTATTAAGGCAAAAAAAAAAAAAAAAATCAAGTCAACACAAGTTCATTGTAATTTGCCAATAATTAAACTGCCTCCTGAGGAATCAAAAATCAACACTAAACAGTCTTTAATCAAGAATCAACAGTCTTCTGAGGAAGATAAAAGAATCTAAAGTCTCTACAATGTGTTATCCACAATGTCTGGTGTTCAATCAAAAACCACTATTCATACAAAGAAACATGAAAATGTGATCCATAGTCAGGAAAAAAAAGTAGTAAATAGAAACTGAACCCAAGATGGTTCAAATGTTGGACTTCGCAGACAAAGACTGTAAAACAGCTATTATAAATATTTCAAAGAGGTAAAGAAAAATACATTCAAAGAAGTAAAGGAAAATATACTCTTAATGAGTGAGCAGACAATCTAATAGAAAACTGAGAACTATACTGGGAACCAAATGCAAATTCTAGAGCTGAAAACTTCCCTCAGTGAATTTAACAGTAGATTGTCAGTGGTGAAGTAAAATCAACAGAGACTATGCAATCTGAAAAATGCAGAAAAAAATAGATTAAAAATAAATATAGCCTCAGGGACTCTGGGACAAAATCAAATGGTCTAATATACATGTAATTGGAGGCCAAGAAGGTAAAGAGAGCCAGAATGTGGCCAAAAAAAAAATCTGAAGAAATAATAGTAAAACAAAAACAAAACAAAAAACTTCCCATATTTGATGAAAAACACCTACCTACCAATCTTAGAAACTCAGTAAATCCCAAATAGAATAAAAATGAAGAGAATCACATCTTGGCACATCATATTCTAACTGCTGAAAACCAAAGAAAAGAGAAACTCTTGAAAGCAGCCAGGGAGAAAAAAGGGCACATTAGGCACAGAGATTAATAAGAGTCAGAATGAGTGCTAACATCTCATGAAACACAATGGAAGCCAGAAGAGAATGGACCAGCATCTTTAAACTGCTGAAAAACATTTCATTTCTAACAATTATGTCCCTTGGACAAATCACTTTACTACCCTTAGATGCTCTCATATATGAAATGATAACAATACCTGCCATACATTGTTGTTATAAGCCTCCATGTGATGAAATGTATAACTTCTCTAGAATGGTAAAGTACTAGTCAAATGGTTAGGTATCATTATTATACACATACAGGCACAAACTCACATTGCTCCATGTACTCAAAAGAATAGAAAGCATGGCAAACCAGCATCAACTTTATTTCATTTTGAAATAGAAAATACTTTTGCTTAATTCAGCCTGTCAGCCAAGGAAGAAATCTGTCTTCTAGTAGGAGGAGTGACATCTTGTGAGAAGGAAATTCAGCATAAAAGATTAAGTACAATCCCACTCAACAATTAAGAACAACTCTTTATAGTGTAACTATATTATTTGAAATGCTAAAAATTCCCAAAATATCAGATATATTCATAAGAAGAAAAATACATTATTCATGCTACCACTTACCTCCAAATGTATCTATAATTAAGGGCTGACTTTATAAGTTACTGTTTTAAATAGCCTATTTCCCTTAAAATTACTCAAGATGAGTAGGTTTTTTTAAAGTGGCCATCTATTCAGGTTGCAATGTGAGCATCTCCCTCTATTTCCTGCTTGATTGGCAAGGCCTTATTTTTGTGTGACTGGCTGGAGTCTATACTGAGAGTCTCCTATTCTCTAACTGTACCCCTGTGGGCTACAATATAGGATTATACGAGCTGTGGCAAGGTAATTTTGCCACAGTAATGCTTCTATTTGATTATGCATATAAATGTAATACCATTAGCCAAAGGTGGCTTTGAAGAAAATCTCTGTCCTGCTTAAGCAGTGTATAATAACTGTTGTTAAACTTGATGATCTTCAGGATCACCTGGAGAGTTTTTTCAAAATATAGCTTCCTGGACTCCACTGCAACATAAGCTTCCAGTAGGTCTGGAGCCCAGAAGTATGTAATTTGAAGAATTTCCTCAGGTAATTCTGATGATCAGCTAAGTCTCATCTAAAATAGACAGCAGGCAGATCACTCATTCTCATTCTCTCTTCCTTTCTCTCCCCCTTTCTCTATTTCTATCTCACTAGATTCTTTGAAAAGAAAGAGCTTACTCTAATGAGAAATTCCTATTACTTTTTTGCTTCCTATAATTTAAACTAAAAATTGGCACAGTGGCCTTGACACAAACCTTAAAACGACAAAATGCTAGCTTACCTGGAACATCTCATTAATGCCTTCTCCAGTTTGTGCTGAAGTTTCAAAGTACAGGAACCCTTTGCTTTCAGCCCAAAGACGTCCTTCACTTTCATCTACACAGCGGTGTTTGGTACAATCAATCTGAAATAGAAGGGGCCGGGGGGCAGAGAGAAGATTACAACCTTGTCCTACTAGAATGGACCCAGTGAGGGTCTTTGTCAATCCTTTACTAACGCAAAGCTATTCTTAGTAAACATCTGCACTAGTATGTAAAATTACCAGGACCAAAGGGACACAAACAAAACCTAATATTGAATGTAGACTGATATTCTATGGCAATAGGACGAGTGCCTGTTGCTGCAATGTCCCACCTGATCCCTTGGGAAAACAGCTGTTACTCAGTTCTGTTAAAGTTGGTTTCATGATATCTGCCATACCCTTAGGGCCACAGTCTGCTTTTCATACCTTTCCATAGTCCACATCACCTAATTAATGCCCCTACTCCAGTCGGGTCAGAGTGTGATTATTAGGACCCATTGCTCCCGCTCAGTCACAAACATCCTTCCCCAAGTATGGCACCAAGAAAAAAAAAAAAGTATACAAATCTTGATGTAGCAGGTTTTAGGTTGCTGTGCTGTTTTCTTTTTGTCTTAGGGACGTTATGTTTTGAAAGGTTATTGATTCCCATATTATACAATAAGGAATTTTTCTTTTCTTTTTGTTTCCCAACACTCAAAGCTCCACTCTTCCCCTAGAAACCTGAACACACCATTTCCAGAGGGGTTACCTTGTTGGCACAAACTACAAATATAATATTTTCCATGTTTCCATGAGGTCCAAGCTCTTGCTTCATTTCTGCCAGCCACGCATCAAGGGCGTCAAAGGAGTCTTTCTGCCCAACATCATAGACCAGTATCACACCCTGTGTGTCCTTGTAAAACTCATTTCGAACCTTCAAATAAAAGGACAGATACACAAAACGTAGTTTTTGTGATGTTATAAGAATATATCTCATAGTCATTAACCTGGCAAAGTGTGTTCTCTTGTGTATTCTTAGTGTTTGCTATTGCATCTGTTTCTACTGGTCTTCAGAGGATTTTTTATAGAATCAAAGTAATGTCATTCTAAAAATGTATTAGTATAGGAAGGACCTACAATGGAAAACAATAGCCTCCTGCCCCACCCCATCCCACCTCCAGTTCCACTCCCTAGAGGAAATCAGTCTTTAATTATTAGTAGACCTTAAAAGAACACCAATTATATAAAGTTCTTCTTAGGAAGAATTAGGAGGGTGAGTGAGCAATTCAAAAGAACTTAAGGCAAAAATGACACAAGTGTCAGCAATGGGTACAGCCATTTATAAATCATATCCCAAAGCTGGCTTCCCCCAGGGTGCTAGACAGAGCTTCCCTGACTCTCGGGTCTGCACACCAACTTTAGAACTCCAAACTCAGAGCCTCAGTGTAATACAATGGAAAAGAGCACAGGCTCTGGAGTCAGACAGATCTGGGTTCACACTTACTTACTAGTTGTGTGATCTTGGGCAAGTCACTTAACCTCTCTGCGTCTCAGTTTCCTCATCTGTAAAATGGGGATAATACTACTTACTTCACAGGGTTATTATGAAAGTTAAATGAGATAATGCAGGCAAAGTACTTAGCATGGTGCCTGAAAAACAATGTCTATTTAACACCCTCCCCTTCCTTCCTTGCATCCATTCTCTGAGCTTCATTCCAAATCCGGGAAGAAGCAGCATGAAGTATGGGCATACTCAAACATTAGGGCCAGAGAGAGGTTAAGTGGGTGAGGAGCAGCATTGACAGACAGGGTTTCCGGGACAAAGTTCCAGAAAGAACCCTGACAGAGGCCATATATTATACGTTCTTTTCACAGAATTCCCAAATGTACTCAGACCCACACAGGCTATGTAGTATAAGAAATGAAAACATGTTATACATATCAGGTAGGGTTTCTGGGCATAGGCAGGTATCTGCACCAAGGATATTAAGTGCTCCTATTTGCTTACAGAAAACTAAGAAGCTATCCCCTAAAGTTAAAACCAACAAAATCAGAAAGAACTGAAGATGACTAAGCCACCAGTCCCCTTCCTCAGTACTCATGGTCTTTGGCCCTTCTACAGTAGTAACAATGGGCTCTCTCTTCTTTCCTAAAACTCTCGCTGCCTTGGCTCCCATACATCACATTCCCTAGGCTCTTAAATTCTCTTTCACCAACTCCTCTTCTCTCTATTGCTCCCATTCCAGCTTACCACCAAAATCCCCCAAATCCTGTCCTGTGCCCTCTTCCTGTCTTTTTGAATCCTTCCTCCCAAATCAGCAACATCAACCACTTGTACAGTTTCAACTGTGAGAATCTCCAAGATGAGCCCTCTCCTCTGAGGTTCCAGACTTCCATTTCTAATTAGCACCAGATTCTTCCAGCTGAATGTCCTGTTGGAATCTCAAATTCAATATGCACACAGGAAACCCTTCAACTTCTTCCTTCTTAAACTATTCTCCAAAGTTCCAACTTTCTCAAACAATGTTAAAAGTTTCTGATCAGTCCTCCACCAACCTTCCGAGTCTTATCCTCCCACTATCCCCGACCTTCAAAGTGGGTAATCTCTCATTCCCCAAACCTGCCCCATGCCTTTCTAATTCAATCTGGAAACAGACACCTCTTTATCTTTAATTGTTCAAGCCCTGGCTATAATGCTGTATCTCTCATGCAGCTTTCTCTGTCCCATTCCTCACCATCCAGCCCCCTACTCCTGCAAAACAGAATGTAATCTCTACGTCCCCTGGAGTACCATATGGTTTTGTACTCCTAATAGTGCTATCACTTCCTGCCCAGTTTTACAGTTAGTAGCATATCCAGCTGTCTTCCCTCCTACACTAGAAGAAATGTGAAGACATGCATCTTCATGTATCCACCCTTGTGTCACCCACAGGGCCTAGCAGAGACAGGCACACCTCACTTTATTGCACCTATGTAAGGCACACAGGCACACCTCACTTTATTGGACGGTATGTACATATTGTGTTTTTTTACAAAGTGAAGATTTGTGGCAACCCCAAGTCAAGCAAGTCTATCGGTGCCATTTTTCCACAGTGTGTGTTCATTTTATGTGTGTGTCACATTTTGGTAACACTTAAAATATTTCAAACTTCATCATTATATCTGTTATGATGATCTGTGATCAGTGATATCTGTTACTATTTTAAGTGTTTTGGGGTACCATGAACATATAAGATCATTTAAGACAGCAAACTTAATAAATGTTGTATATATTCTGACTGTTCCACCAAATGGCTGTTGCCCCATCTCTCTTCCACTCCTTGGGCCTTCCTATTCCATGAGACAAAACAATATTGAAAGTAGGTTAATTAATAACAATACAATGGCTCCTAAGTGTTTAAGTAAAAGGAAGAGTCACATATCTCTCATTTTAAATCAAAATCTTGAAATGATTAAGCTTAGTGAGGAAGGCATTTCGAAAACTGGCCAAAAGCTGGGCCTTTTGTACCAAATTAAAAGTGCTACTCTTGTAAACACATGAATGATAAGAAAGTGAGACAGCATATTGCTGACATGGAGAAAGCGTTAGTGGTCTGGATAGAAGTCCAAACCAGCCTCAACCTTCTCTTAAGCCAAAACCTAATGCACAACAAGTCTGTAACTCTCTTCATTTCCATGAAGGCTGAGAGAGATGAGGAAGCTGCAGAGGAAAAGTTGGAAGCTAGCAGTGGTTGGTTCGTGAGGTTTAAGGAAAAAAGCCATCTTTGCAACATAAAAGGGCAACATGAAGCAGCATATGTTGATATAGTGCTGCAAATTATTCAAAATATCTAGCTAAGATCACTGATGAAGGTGGCTAATCTAAGCAATAGATTTTCAATGTAGACGAAACAGCCTTGGAATAGACAGATCTAATGGAAGAAGATGATATCTAAGACTTTCAAGGCTAGAAAGGAAAAGTCAATGCCTGGCTTCAAAAGCTTCAAAGGACAGGCTGACTCTCTTGTTACAGGCTAACAGAGCTATCAGGGGCTAAATGAGCTGATGCTCATTTGCCATAACGAAAATCCTAGGGCCCTTAAGAATTATACTAAATCTGCTCTGCCCGTGCTCTATAAATGGAACAGCAAGGTCTGGATGACAGCACATCTGTTTAAGCACAGTTTACTGAATATTTTAAGCCCACTATTGAGACCTACTACTCAGAAAAAAAGATTCCTTTCAAAATATTACTGCTCATTCACAATGCACTTAGTTACCCGAGAGCTCTGATGGAGATGTACAAGGAGATTAAAGCTGTTTTTATTATGCCTGCTAACACAACATCCATTCTGCAATCCATGGATCAAGGAATAATTTTGACTTTGAAGTCTTACTGTTTAAGAAATACATTTTGCAAGGCTATAGCTTCCATAGTGATTCAATTTGCATGGCAAAGCAAATTGAAAACCTTTTGGAAAGCATTCACCATGCTAGATACCATTAAGAACATTTGTGATTCAGGGGAGAGGTCAAAGTATCAACCTTAACAAGAGTTTGGAAGTTGAATCCAACCCTTGCAGATAACTTTGGAGGAGTTCAAGACATCAGTGGAGGAAGTAACTGCAGATGTGGTGGAAACAGGAAGAAAACTAGAATTAGAAATAGGGTCTGAAGATGTGACTGAATTACTGCAGTCTCACAGTAAAAAATAAATAAGGAATTGCTACATATCAATGAGCAAAGAAAGTGGTTTCTTGAGATGGAATCTACTCCTAGTGAAGATGCTATGAACATTGTTGAAATGACAACCAAGAATTTAGAATATTACATAAACTTAGTTGATAAAGCAGCAGCAGAGTTTAACTGAATTGACTCCAATTTTGAATGAAGTTCTAATGTGGGTGAAAATGCTGTCAAATAGCATTGCATGGTACAGAGAAATCTTTCATGAAAGGAAGAGTCAATCAATGTGGCAAACTTTATTGTTGTCTTATTTTAAGAAACTGCCACATCAACCACCACCCTGATCAGTCAGCAGCCATCATCACTGAGGCAGCCTCTGATCACAATGGAATCAAACTAGAAATCAGTAACAGAAGGATAACAGGAAAATCTCCTAACACTTGGAAACTAAACACCACACTTTTTTTCTTTTGTTTTTGTATGTGTGTATGTGTTTTTTTTTTTTTTTTTGAGACGGAGTTTCGCTCTTTTTGCCCAGGCTAGAGTGCAATGGTGTGATCTCAGCTCACCGCAACCTCCGCCTCCCAGATTCAAGCAATTCTCCTGCCTCAGCCTCCCGAGTAACTGGGATTACAGGCATGTGCCACCATGCCTAGCTAATTTTGTATTTTCAGTAGAGATGGGGTTTCTCCATGTTGGTCAGGCTGGTCTTGAACTCCCGACCTCAGGTGATCCACCCGCCTCGGCCTCCCAAAGTGTTGGGATTACAGGCGTGAGCCACCGCGCCCAGCATTTTTTTGTGTTTTTTTTGTTTTTGAATAACACACTTTCTTTTTCAAAATGGAGTTTCACTCTTTCACCCAGGCTGGAGTGAAGTGGCGCAATTTTGGATCCCTGTAACCTCTGCCTGTTCAAGTGATTCTCCTGCCTCAGCCTCCTGAGAAGCTGGGATTACAGGGATGCACCACCACGCCCAGCTCATTTTTGTATTTTTAATAGAGACAGGGTTTCACCATGTTGGCCAGGCTGGTCTCGAATTCCTGACCTCAGGTAATCTACCCTTCTTGGCCTCCCAAAGTGCTGGGATTACAGGCATGAGCTACTGTGCCCGGCCTGAACAACACACTTCTAAATAACTCATGCGTCAAACACAAAGTCTCAAGGGAAATTAAAGAAATACATTGAACTGAATGAAAATGAAAATACAACATCTCAGAATTTGTGGGACACAAAGCTGTGCTGAGAGGGAAATATGTAGCATTAAATGAATTTATTAAAAAAGGAAAAAGTCTCAAATCAATAATCTAAGATCCCACCTCAAGAATCTAAAACAAAAAGAGCAAAATAAGCTTAAAGCAAGCAGAGAGAAGGAAATGATGAAGATAAGGGCAGAAGTGAAACAGCCAAACTAGAAAAGAGCAAAAAACCTCCTTAGGAAAAATGACAAAGCCCAAGGAAGGTAAAACAAAAGAGAATGGTCATGAGATTCATGTGGGGATTACTTAGAGCTGGCAAGCAGATGAAAATAAACCAAGTGGTTGCTTTAGTTTCTTCTCTGGAAAGAATGCAGATGACTAGGCATGAATAGGAACGATCACTCCAGTACTCTGTTGTCAAAGAAGTCACATCACTGAATTCTTAAGTCCAAGCATAAATGTAATTTTTTTTTTCCACATTTTAGGCTAAAGTATGAGGTAAAAAGCAAAAGTCCTCTGAAAGTCAAAATGTCTTATTGAAATGTTTGAAATATTGGCAATGAAATTTCCTACCACTATTTAACAGGATAACCTAAAAGATCAACAGGTGTCTATTAACTTAAGGCTCTGAAGGCAAGCCACGATCAAGCTAAAATTATGCAATTTTACACATGATATCAATATTGGTTGTTTCATATAATTCGGGATCTCTCCCCAAACCACCACCAATACTGGATATAGCTTTTGTCAAAAAGGCTTTCTTACCTCATAGAAGAAGGGATGTCCAGCCATATCAAAGATGTTAACTTTGATTTCTCTGTCTCTGACGTGTACCCTGAAATGTTCAAATGGAAACAATCCCAAAGAAAGTCATGGTTTCTCCATTTACCTTAGTATCATTTATAAATTTCAAAAGGGTATGTGTATGCAATTTATGAAGCTTTCTTAGTGCCTCTTCTTCATTCCAGATCATCTTTACAACAGCAGTCAGCAACCTGACAGAAGACCCTGCTTTCTTTCTTTTTTTTTTTTTGAGACAGAGTCTCGCTCTGTTGCCCAGGCTGGAGTGCAGTGGCCAGATCTCAGCTCACTGCAAGCTCTGCCTCCCGGGTTTATGCCATTCTCCTGCCTCAGACTCCTGAGTAGCTGGGACTACAGGCGCCCGCCACCACACCCGGCTAGTTTTTTGTATTTTTTTAGTAGAGACGGGGTTTCACCGTGTTAGCCAGGATGGTCTCGATCTCCTGACCTCGTGATCTGCCCGTCTCGGCCTCCCAAAGTGCTGGGATTACAGGCTTGAGCCACCGTGCCCGGCCCATCCTGCTTTCTTATCCCAAGAACACTGAACCCACATGCAGTAGGCATTCTCAATTACTTCACTTTCACCTTCACCTCTAGAAACTTTGGTCCACCACTCCCAACCAACAAAGGGTAGCTATTACTATGGTATTAAGAAAAATTGATTTGGGATAAGTAGGAGCAAGATGAAGGAAAATGAAAACTTTTATTTCACTTAGTAAGAGACATCTTAATTACCACTGGTTATATTTGGTTATCACACAGTAGAATAACAAAGATGTATATGAATCATGTCTGTTTAATTTTCTTGTGATCTTTATTTGAGCAAGAGCAATAGTGAATTTGTTTTCAGATATTTGGAAATAAAGAATAAAACCAAAGGGGAAACAGTAACTATTCATATTAGAATTAACTACTGTTAACATCATAGCATATTTGCTTCCAGTCTTTTTTTTTTCCACGAAAAATCACCAGTGGAAAATGATAAAGGAACATTAGAAATAATTCAAACACTAAAGAAAAACACAAGGATGAATGTTTAAAAGTTATTCCAGGCCGGGCGCAGTGGCTCAAGCCTGTAATCCCAGCACTTTGGGAGGCTGAGACGGGCGGATCACGAGGTCTCAGGAGATCGAGACCATCCTGGCTAACACGGTGAAACCCCGTCTCTACTAAAAAATACAAAAAACTAGCCGGGCGAGGTGGCGGCGCCTGTAGTCCCAGCTACTCGGGAGGCTGAGGCAGGAGAATGTTGTGAACCCGGGAGGCGGAGCTTGCAGTGAGCTGAGAACCGGCCACTGCACTCCAGCCTGGGCGACAGAGCCAGACTCCATCTCGAAAAAAAAAAAAAAAAAGTTATTCCAGGCCAATAGGTAGAGAGGGAGAGAGATGTAGTGAAATGACCTGTCTATATTCCCTCCCTGATTCCAGCCATCTCTGAGGCCCAGCTGCATCCTTGTTGCTAGATTATGTGAACTGATTAATATCCTTTTTCTTTTATTTTGCTTAAGTTGGTTTGAAATAGGTTTCTGTCAATTATATTCTCCTGACTCATCATGGGACAAACATCTCTTCCAAAAAAATTTCTGCCAGAAACAAAATAGTCTGTTGAATATACCACGGTCCTATGGCATAATATGGTAATTCTCACATCTTAGATAAATAAACTAGCTACTTATATGAATTCAGAACAGAACTATCCTAAACAGGATGTCCTACTACATCACTGATGAAATCCTATGCTTTGAAGTAGGAAAGAGGAAAAGAAAACTAGAAAGAAAGGTGAATTTCAGGCTGGATGCGGTGGCTCATGCCTGTAAACCCAGCACTTTGGGAGGCCGAGGTGGACGGATCACGAGGTCAGGAGTTTGAGACCAGCCTGGCCAACATGGTGAAACCCTGTCTCTACTAAGAATACAAAAATTAGCTGGGTGTGGTGGCACGTGCCTGTAATCCCAGCAACTCGGGAGGCTGAGACAGGAGAATCGCTTAAACCCGGGAGGTGGAGGTTGCAGCGAGCTGAGGTTGCAGCGAGCTGAGATTGCACCACTGCACTCCAGCCTGGGTGACAAGAGCGAAACTCTGTCTCAGGGGAGAAAAAAAGAAAGAATGTGAATTTCATTTTTATTTTTATTTAGTTTTGAGAAGGAGTCTCATTCTGCTGCCCAGGTTGGAGTGCAGTGGCGTAATCTTGGCTTACTGCAACCACCGCCTCCCAGGTTCAAGTGATTTTCCCACCTCAGCCTCCCAAGTAGTTGGGATTATAGGCACCTGCTACCACATCTGGCTAATTTTTGTATTTTTAGTAGAGACGAGGTTTCACCATGTTGGCCAGGCTGGTCTCGAACTCCTGGTCTCAGGTGATCCGCCCACCTTGGCTTCCCAAAGTGCTGGGATTACAGGCGTGAGCCACTGTGCCAAGCCAGAAATATGAATTTCAAATGAAGAGCTTCGTACATTTCACTGCCAAGAGCTACAATTTTCATTCTTTAAAGAAAATTTGCAGAAATACCCTCTGCTGCTGTCAGTTGAAAACAGTGCTATGAGAGCATTACATAGAACTCTTGAGTTTTACTTTACCATTTACTGGGGCCACTTTAAATAGCCATGAAGAATACATCTGAACTTGATTCCACTCTTCACCTAATTGACATTCTGCTAGCTATATGTCACGACTTTAGTCTACCTTCTTAAAAATTGCCCTCATAGTCTAATCTGGCAATCTTCTTCTTTAGATGTATCTATCTTACCTAACAATAAGTATTTGTTGAGTACCTATTAGGTATAAGCACTATGCCAGGCACTTGGAGAAAATTTATACTAATACATTTTCAGGGAGTTTATAATCTAGAAGGAGACATTACACATATACAAATAATAACAATACAAGGCAATTTTTGGTAAGTACCATAAATAGCATAGAGAATTTTAGGATTTCTGTCATTTGCAACCAAAAAGAGTCCTGACCAATAAAGGGCATGTTTAGAAGACCTTACGGGAACAGGAGAATGTTTATATCTCAGAGAAATTGGCAGAGGTGTTCCAAGTGGACAGGCTGCATAATGATGCAGAGGTAGAAAGTCTGAGGGTAGCAGTTCAGTGTGGATGGAAAGTAAAGTGTGTAACGGAACAGAGAAAAGGGGGAAGGCCAGAATGGGGCCAAGACAGTGAACACCTGAAATTTCATGTTTAGGGAGTATGCTACCTACTCCAATTCTACTGTATGGCTATTTCCTGCTAATTACATCCAACTCTTCAAGCTCAACCCCCTCCTGACTCATCGCCAGATAAATCCCCAATTAGACCCAACTTTACTTTTACCTGTTCATTATTTTTTTCTTTTTTTGGGATGGAGTCTCACTGTTGCCCAGGCTGCAGTGCAATGGCACGGTCTCGGCTCACTGCAACCTCTGCCTCCCAGGTTCAAGTGATTCTCCTGCCTCAGCCTCTTGAGTAGCTGGGACTACAGATGTGTGCTACCACACCTGGCTAATTTTTGTATTTTTCTTAGAGACAGGGGTTCACTATGTTGGTCAGGCTGGTCTTGAACTCCTGACCTCGTGATCCGCCCACCTCGGCCTCCCAAAGTGCTGGGATTACAGGTGTGAGCCACCGTGTCTGGCCCATTTTTGCTGGATTCTAATAGCTATGAAGATCATAAACCAATTAAAAAAAGTTCTCTGGTAGAAAATGTTTCACACAATATTTATAGACTTTTTAGAGAGAATATTTCAAAATGCTCTAAAAACACACCTGCTAGAAGGAACTGCTAATATAAAAACATGTTTCCTGGAAAGCTACACCTGCCATTTAGGCTTCGTGTTGACATCTTCATCATTGTAGCCTACACCTAACATGAGGCCTGGTGAACTGGATGCGCTCAATACCAATACATGGGCTGAATGAATGATATGATCACTAGATACCTTTAAAGGTCTCCTATTCCCATCTTTCTCAACTTATCTTCAAAGTCTCCATTTCAAGATTACCTACACAAGTGCACTGATGCAAATATAGATCATTTTGGAAAGTTCTGAACTTCTGTGTAACTTATAAACCCAGGGGAACAATATACTTACTTTGTAACTCCATAGTCAATTCCAATTGTTGCCAGGTATTTAGACACGAATCTTTTCTCACAGTATCGCTTTATAATACAGCTCTAAAAAGGTAAAAAATACAGGCATTTAGTAAATATACAGTGAGAACACATACATAATAAGTATATTTCTTCATTATGGTTCCTCCATTCATCACCATGAAAAAGCATTTTCAAAAGACAAAAGTGGTGTGCCGTGGTGGCTCACACCTGTAATCTCAGCACTTTCAGAGGCTGAGAAGGGCGGATCACCTGAGGTCACGAGTTCAAGATTAGCCTGGCCAACATGGCAAAACCCCTCTCTACAAAGATATAAAAATTAGCCAGGCATGGTGGCAGGCACCTGTAATCCCAGCTACTCGGGAGGCTGAGGCAGGAGAATTGTGTAAACCTGGGAGGCGGAGGTTGCAGTGAGCTGAGATTGCTGCCATTGCACTCCAGCCTGGGCGGTAAGAGTGAACTCTGTCCTTAAAAAAAAAAAAAAAAAAAAAGACAAAACTATAAGATAACTGAAACAAGTGTTAAAAGATTTTAAGAAAAATTATTTTTAAATTCTTCCCTTATTACTAAATACGCATATGTTTTCAGTTGAGTTCTCAATCCTGTGCTCTTTTCTTTTGAAGATGTCTTCTATTCTTACGCTTTCAATGATACCTGTCTAGCTTTGACCTCACTGCCAAGACGAGATCCACATCTCCAAATATCTATTAGATTAGTTCCTTTTTTTTTTTTTTTGAGCCTAGGAGGAGAGGCTGCAGTGAACCACGATGGTGCCACTGCACTCCAGCCTGGGTGGCAGAGGGAGACGCTGTCTCAAAAAGAGAAAAAAAAAAATTTCCTGTTAAATCAATTGAATTGGGTTTGTCCTACTTGCAGTAAAAAGTACTCACTTCATAGAGTATTGCACATACTTCTAGAGTTTGCTTTTCTCTCTTAGCAATAACAAATTATGGTTCCCAAGTTAACTTTAAAATAGCTCTACTCACTTTTTTATGGTTGCACAATAGTCTGTGATACACAAATATTCCCTCCTTTTCATTGCTAGCTAGTTACTTTGTCATTTGTTTTGATTTGCTGTTTGAGCCAATGATTAATTACTAAGGCATTCCTTAATTTTTAACTTTAAAATGCTTTACCTGTATATCATCCTATATTTTCCAACTGCTTTAAAATGAGTATGTGTTACTTTTACCACTAAGGCAAAATAATAAGTTCTTTAAAAAGTTACACTTAAAACTTTTATCCATCTAGAATTTATTTATATATATATTTTTAGGAGAGATGGGGTTTCACCATGTTGGCCAGAATGGTCTCGATCTCCCGACCTCGTGATCTGCCTGCCTCAGCCTCCCAAAGTGTTGGAATTACAGGCATGAGCCACCGTGCCCAGCCTAGAATTTATTTTTGAGAAAGGAATGTAATAGGAATCGAACCTACTCTCAAATAGTACATAGTTGTTCCAGCAATATTTACTAAATGGTCTCTATTTTCCCATACTTTTACTACATTTGTTGTAAATTGAATTTCCTTATGTATTTGTGTTTATTACTGGACTCTACTCTGTTCCACTGATGTCTCCATTTTCCTTCCCAATACCAATGGGAAAAGTTTGGTAGCTTGAAAAAAAAATTTTTTTTAAATAAAACAATCATTTCATTGCTTGAGTACATAGACAAATTTATATGACCAGGACAGAGGCTGCAGATCACTCATTTCCAATTGGGAGGGAGGACTCACTTGGTCTTACAATATTGAGCCAAAGGGTGACTCCGGCTGTCTATCAGAATCAGACGGAATTTAGCATCCTTATATTCTTTCTGTTCAAGATGCTTTCGAACAACAACTACTTCTTAATTAAATGGTAGAGATCTTCAGGGAGATCAGGAGCAAGTCCCTTCTTGGACTTAAGAATTCTTAAGATGCTACTGCCTGTCACAAAATGTACTTGAGTCTCTCAAGAACCACACTTGAAAAGGGAATCATGTTTTAACTTCCAACACCAAACATGTGAATGTGATGATGTCAAGACTCAGGTATCACGGCATAGTTTCCTATTTGTAACATGGGAGTCTACTTTTATACATCACAGAAACCAATATGGGAATGCATGCAAAAAGCTCTCACAGACATCCAAGGAAGGTTTACCCAACACTAAGGAAAACCTTTCTGGTGGAAATTGTGAACGTTGAAAAACCATCATCACTGTGAATAAAAAAATTTTTTTCTTTTTAGAGACAGTCTCGCTCTGTCCCCAAGCTGGAGTGCAGTGGCAAGATCTCAGCTCACTGCAACCTCCGCCTCCCAGGTTCAAGCAATTCTCCTGCCTCAGCCTCCCAAGTAGCTGGGACTACAGGCACGTGCCACCACGCCTGGCTAATTTTTTGTATTTTAGTGGAGATGGGGTTTCACCGTGTTGCCCAGGCTGGTCTCAAACTCCTGAGCTCAGGCAATCCGCCTGCCTTGGCCTCCCAAAGTGCTAGAATTACAGGCGTTAGCCACTGTGCCCGGCCTGAAAAATATTTTAACAAGGCTGATAACAGTTAGTCTTCTCTCATTTCCCTTTTTTTCCCAAAAAATTTTCTTTGTTGTTTTCACATTAATTTTTCAAAAAGACTTTAGTAGTCTTGTATTATGTTCTGGAAAAAAAAAAAAAAACCCTTATTGATGTTTTCACTGGAATTGAATTTCATTTGTAGGTTGAGTAATTCACATCTATACAATATTGCATAATCCTATCTAAGGAAAAAGTATATGTTTCCATTTGCCTAAGTAATTTATGTCTCTTCATAGAGTTTGAAACTTGTCTTCATATAGGTGCTGCCTATTTCATGTTAAGTTTAAACCTAGGCACTTTGTTTTTGTTGTAACTGTAAATTAAAATTGTTTTTCAATTACACATTTGGAATGTGTAATTCCAATATAATTCTGAATATAAGTTGGACACAATAAAGTTATTAATTTGTGGGTATTAACTTTGCTTTATTGAATTTTCATGTTTCTAATAGTTTTTCAGTTAATTCTCTTTAGGTTTCCAGGTAAACAATCGCATTATTAGCAAATAATGTTAATTTTACCTTCTCTTTTCTAATATTTTTGTATTTTCTTACTCTTGTCTAATTGCACTGGCTAATAAAACTAGAAAAATGTTAAATAGATGTGGTGACACCAGGCATTCTGAGCTGCTTCTAATGTTGCATCATTAGACACAATAAATAACTTTTTTTTTTTTTTGAGACAGAGTCTTACTGCCGCCCAGGCTGGAGTGCAAAGGTGCGATCTCGGCCCACTGCACCCTCTGTCTCCCCGGTTTAAGCGATTCTCCTGCGTCAGCCTCCCAAGTAGCTGGGATTAAAGGCGTGTACCACCATGCCTGGCTAATTTTGCATTTTTAGTAGAGACGGGGGTTTCACCTTGTTGGTCATGCTGGTCTTGAACTGCTGACCTCAAGTGATCCGCCCGCCTTGGCCTCCCAAAGTGCTGGGATTACAGGCCTGAGCTACCGTGCCCAGTCCCTAGAGGCTTAAAAAAACAAACAAAAAACCTCGCACGTACACAGCTGACGTTCAAAAAAATGTTGACTTTCAGTGAATACTATGCTAGCACATACACACATAGGCAGTACAGGATCATGCTACGTAGAAATAAAAAACACTAAGTAAACATTTACTGAACATCTCCTGGGTGCCAGGCGCTGGCCTAAGCACTGCCTTAACAGCTCTTTCGGAGTTGATTTTGACAACGATGGAAAGAGCACCGCAGTGGGAATGTGAAGACTTAGGTTCTAATCTTTTCTCGGTCATTGATTTGATGTCGTTGGGAAGTTCTTAACCAACAGCTTCCACTTGCCCAGAAGAAATAATTTGGGTGAAGAGAAGGCCGTCTTGGAATTCGTCAGGGAAAAGGCCTCAGGTTACCTCTGGCCTTACCTTCCCGCATACTAAAGGAGAGTTTATAGCTGGTGAACCATAGATGGGGCAGAGAAGGGCGGTGGAACTAATAGATATGGGAACACCACCAGAAATAAAACACAACGCAAAACAAAACAGCGCCGGACCCCGGCCATCCCTGGCACCTGCCCTGTGAAACACATCAACGTCAGTTACGCTCTCTCGTGACGGGAATGCAGAATCTGGGCTGCCGGGCACCATTTCGCGAACCCCAAATTCTCACACGCACCCCATGACGTTCCGCCAACTCCCAGGCCCGGCTGGGGGAACTCAACTTTCATCCTCCACTTCCCGGTAACGGACAGCCCCCTAGAACGCGGGCAAGGCATCTAGGCCGACGGCCCCGCATGGGAACCCAGGCCTCCTTACTCTTTGGGGGACATATTCAAGGCCTAGAGGCCACCCCAGACTGCATCTCCGGGAGAGTGACGTCGGAGGACGAGGGGGTAACGCAAAGGTCAAAAAGGTCGGGGAGCTTCGCTCGCGGAGCCGCACCCCTCGGCGGAGACCCGGGCCTGCTCGGGGGCGGAGAGGAGGCCGGGCCCCAGGCCGTTGAGTGGCCGCCCTTCCAGCCAATGGGCACGTCGCCCCGCCACGCTGGGGCCCGCCCCTCCCGGCGCGCAGTACTCACTTTCCCCACTTCGGCGTTGCCCATGGAGATGACTTTGATGCGGAGAGACCTGCCGGGATCCTTCCGCTTCGACATGTTGGCCTCCATGGCCTTGGCTCTCTCGGGGCCACCCGCCTCGGTCTCTCCTTGTGCACCGCTGGCCCGTCCCTCAGGCCTCCTCGTCCAATGGCGGACCCGCTGCTCTCGTCACCGCCTCGCCTCCGCTGCTCGCCATCCCAGCCGCTGCCTGGCAGCAGGCGCGGGCGGTTGGGAGCGCGGGGAGCAGGGAGAGGGAGGCGGAGTCTCGCGATGCTAGCGCGGGGCTGCTGACGTCATCTGCAGGCCCTGGATACGCGGCCGGGGTTACCGGGTCTCTGGGGCTGCTTCCCCTGACGGGAAGGAGGTGTTGGGGGGCGGCTGGGTTTGCCCTTCGAGGTGAGCGCGGCCTTGTTTTCAGGGACGCCCGGACGGGAGGCGTTTGTTGCTTTCGCAGCCGAGTGGTGGAAATGTATTGGCTCTTCAGGGCAGGTCTGGTAGTATCTGGTCCTTTGGGGAGTGTTTTGTTTTTTGTTTTGTTTTGTTTTTTCCTGGATTTTTCTTCGGTTCCATGGGCCGGTCTGCTGCTCCTCTTCCCCCTCCAATATTATGTTCCCCTTGCTCGAGATCTTCGAGAGGCGGACCCCAGAGTCAGGAAAGTGGGGAGGTCGGAACCCTGGTTCTGGATGACGGCCTTGGGCAAGGCGGGAAGCGATTCTGAATCTGGTTCCTATCGCTTTTCATTTTAAATGGAATTGTCTATTTGGAGTCAAGGCAAGAGTGTTTAGTCTTGGCCCTCCTATTACAGAGATCTGATGGATTTGTTGACTCCTCTGTGTGAGAAAGGCTCGGCCTGCTGCAGGTGTTAACGCTAAGCCATGCTGGAGCTGTGGACGTTAGTTTCCTCAGCTCCCAGCGGTTCACTTCGAACGTGACCTCGAGGTCTGCTCTCCCCTTCCCTTTAGCTGACAATGTAACAGTGGAAGAGGCTGGGCGCGGTGGCTCAAGCCTGTAATCCCAGCACTTTGGGAGGCCGAGGCGGGCGGATCACAAGGTCAGGAGATCGAGACCATCCTGGCTAACACGGTGAAACCCCGTCTCTACTAAAAAAAATACAAAAAAAAATTAGCCGGGCGTGGTGGCGGGCGCCTGTAGTCCCAGCTACTCGGGAGGCTGAGGCAGGAGAATGGCGTGAACCCGGGGGGCGGAGCTTGCAGTGAGCCGAGATCGCGCCACTGCACTCCAGCCTGGGGCACAGAGCAAGACTCCGTCTCAAAAAAAAAAAAAAAAAAAACAGTGGAAGAATAAAGAGTCCTAAGATAACCACTTTTCTGCTACATTCCAGCAGATGAGAAAAGCAGCTGCTTGAATAAAAGTCAGTCTGAGGAATGGTAATTTATTTTTTCAGTCAATATCTTCAGTTACAGAAGATAAATAGAACTTGACAATGATTATAGTGCCCTGAAAAAGAATGGCTGCCAATTTCCCTGTATATTACAAAGTATTGCTTCTTTTCTCACCTAACTTTAAACATCTTAAGGGAAGTGCATTACGGGAAGGCAATGAACAAAGGCTCAACATTTCATAGTAAAGTCAGATTTTCGACATTTTAATTTTAAAATGTATTTTTTAAACATTAAGTTTTTTTAAGACGTTTATTCTGGATTGTTTTGATAATCAAATAATATAACTTAATTCACTGAAGCTTCTAAAATTATTTACAAATATGAAATATAAGTCCTGGTTAGAATTTGGATAGTTTTAAAGCGTAAAAGAATCCACATGCTAACTTCTCAGTATGATTTAATAAATCAAACTGCTAAACATCTGATTTCTTCGGCAGTTCACCTTTGGCCCTGTAATAGGGTAACTGGTATTGTGGAAGAATAATTGTAAAATGTCAAATCTTCAGCTGTTTAACAACTGATTAAGTGTGGTGCTGTTGCGACTAAGCAGTAAAACATGCCAGAGATTAAAATTGATTACTATTTTTTTCATATTGATGGTTTTTTTTGTTTTGTTTTTGTTTTGAGACAGTTTCACTCTTTCTGCCCAGGCTAGAGTCCAGTGGCATAATCTCTGCTCACTGAAACCTCCGCCTCCCAGGTTCAAGCGATTCTCCTGCCTCAGCCACCTGAGTAGCTGGGATTACAGGTGCCCACCACCATGCCCAGCTAATTTTTGTATTTTTAGTAGACATGGGGTTTCACCATGTTGGCCAGGCTGGTCTCGAACTCCTGACCTCAGGTGACCCACCTGCCTTGGCCTCCCAAAGTGCTGGGATTACAGGCATGAGCCACAGTGTCCAGCCCATATTGATGCTTTTGACATTTTATTATATATAGCTACATTTTCTACTGTATGTATTAAATTAGTTTGGAATTGAAAGAGCAAGAAAGTTGTTTTTTTCCCCCACTCTTTGAATATAAAAAAAATAAAAATGAGCACAAGTTAGCTGTTCTTTCCATAGTATGGACCTGGGAGGTATGGTGCGAGCATGGATTCTGGAGCCAGCCCAATACACTTAATGTTGGCATATGTTGTAGGCATGAGGTGGTGATAAGGATTGTAGGAGATAATGCACACGAAGTACGTAGTAGTCCCCAGCATACAGCAGCTACATGCTCTCATTTGCTCATACTTTTTTTATGTATTAAGAAAAATCCTACATCTTTTTAATGTATATTTTTTTTTCTTCTTTTTTTTTGTTTTGAGAGGGAGTCTCGCTCGGTCTCCCAGGCTGGAGTGTGGTGGCCGGATCTCAGCTCACTGCAAGCTCCGTCTCCTGGGTTTACGCCATTCTCCTGCCTCAGCCTCCCGAGTAGCTGGGACTACAGGCGCCCACCACTTCGCCCGGCTAGTTTTTTTTTTTTGTATTTTTTAGTAGAGACGGGGTTTCACCGGGTTAGCCAGGATGGTCTCGATCTCCTGACCTCGTGATCCGCCCGTCTCGGCCTCCCAAAGTGCTGGGATTACAGGCTTGAGCCACCGCACCCGGCAATGTGTATTTTTAGAAAGGAAATTATGAAATACTTTGGACATACTTAAAGGTATAAAGTATAATGGAATGAATAGCCATGTATCCCCCACCCAGTTTAAGAAATACAATATCACCACTGGGCATGGTAGCCCATGCCCATAATCCCAGCACCTTGGGAGGCCAAGGCCCAGTGGATCATTTGAGCCCAGGAGTTCGAGATCAGCCTGGGCAACATGGCAGAACCCTGTCTCTACAAAAAAAAAAAAAGTGGCCGGGCGCGGTGGCTCAAGCCTGTAATCCCAGCACTTTGGGAGGCCGAGGCGGGTGGATCACGAGGTCAGGAGATCGAGACTATCCTGGCTAACATGGTGAAACCCCGTCTCTACTAAAAATACAAAAAACTAGCCGGGCGTGGTG
Source organism: Papio anubis (assembly GCF_008728515.1). Taxonomy (NCBI): domain Eukaryota; kingdom Metazoa; phylum Chordata; class Mammalia; order Primates; family Cercopithecidae; genus Papio; species Papio anubis. Next base: position 24,636,052 of record NC_044989.1, read on the forward strand.
GCGGCACTCCAGCCTGGGAGACACAGCGAGACTCCGTCTCAAAAAAAAAAAAAAAAGTTAGCTGTGTGGTGGCCCAAGCCTGTAGTCCCAGCCACTCAGGAGGCTGAGGTGGGAGAATCACCTGATCCTGGGAGGTTGAGGCTGCAGTGAGCTATGATCGTGCCATTGCCCTCTAGCCTGGGCAACAAAGTTGGACCCTGTCTAAAAATAAATAAATGAAAAAAGAAAACATCACTGATACTGTGCATAGCCTTTCCCAATACATCCCTCTTCCCTCTCAACAAACAGTTGCAACAATCTGAATGCTGCTTTAATTTCCAGGCATTTAAAATTGTTTTACTATGTATGAATATATACCTTAAAAGGTAGTATTGCCTTTCATCTTTCAAAACTATTTTGAAATATTTTTACACAGAAAAGTTTCAAGAATGGTACCAAAAAATCTTGTCTACCCTTTATCCAAATTCATAAATTGTTAACATTTTGTCCCATTTTTTCTATCACTTGTGCTGTCTATATGTACATGCATACTCACATTTTTCTGAGTAGTTTGAGGTTTATTTGCAGACATTTTAATAGATAGATAGATAGATAGATAGATAGATAGATATGAACAAACACAGACCCAGCTCGGTGGCTCACACCTACAATCCCAGCACTTTGGGATGCCAAGACGGGTAGATCACTTGAGGTCAGGAGTTCGAGACCAGCCTTGCCAACATGGTGAAACCCCATCTCTACTGAAAATACAAAAATTAGCAGATGTGGTGGCACACACCTGTAATCCCAGTGACTTGGGAGGCTGAGGCAGGAGAATTGTTCAGAAATATATATAAACACGTATATAATATATACACATACATATAGTGGATAATGTATACATATATGTGTATATATATGTAAATATATATGTGTTTGTATATATCTTTTTTTTAGAGAAGGAGTCTCACTATGTCACCCAGGCTGGTTTTGAACTCCTGGGTTCAAGCGGTCCTCCTGCCTCAGCCTTCCAAAGTGCTGAGATTATAGGCATGAGCCAGTGCGCCCAGCCAGCATGTTTCTTTATCCATAAATAATTAAATGTGTGTTTCCTCAGAAGGACTTTCTTCTACATGGCAACAGTAATTTATCAAAATCAGAAAATGCAGTATTTATACAGCACTATTATAAAATCCTGTTGTTTGAATCAAACTGTGCACTGAGGTACCTCACATTCCCACAGTAAATCTACAGGGGGATATCTGTGGAATAGCTTGCATTCTAAATTTTCAAGGCAAACAAAATGAAATCTAAACGACTGTGCAAAATTACTAGCTACTAGGTTGTTTACAGTTTCAACAACAGATGGCGCCAAATTCCCTGTCTATGTCATATCTTGGGGCATCTGGGCTTTCCAGTTGGTTGTGATGAAAAGTGAGTACACTGGGCCGGGCGCGGTGGCTCACGCCTGTAATCCCAGCACTCTGGGAGGTGGAGGCGGGCGAATCACAAGGTCAGGAGATCGAGACCATCCTGGCTAACAGAGGTGAAACCTCGTCTCTACTAAAAAATACAAAAAATTAGCTGGGCATGGTGGCGGGCGCCTGTACTCAGGCAGCTGAGAGAGGAGAATGGCATGAATCCGGGAGGCAGAGCTTGCAGTGAGCTGAGATCGCGCCACTGCACACCTGCCTGGGCGACAGAGCCAGACTCTGTCTCAAAAAAAAGAAAAAAAAAAAAGGAAAAGTGAGTACACTGCAAAAATCTATGTGGAACAGGAAATGAGGGTGGCCTTGCCCAGTCTAATTCCAAGGTTTGAGAAGTATGTGCCCAACAGGTGCACACATCCCGTTAATAAGTAAGTGTGGTTGTTTAAGAATGAAAAACATTGTTTTCCTTTTAATTTGCATGTATTTTTTTTTAATGGCTACTAAATTATTAGGGCATAAATACTTAGTAAGTTGTTTGGACCTAGATATTTCTTTTCACCAAGGGGCATCATAAAAAAAAATACTGGCCAGGGGCACGGTGGCTCACGCCTGTAATTCTAGCACTTTGGGAGGCCGAGGCAGGCTTATGAGGTCAGGAGATGAAGACCATCCTGGCTAACATGGTGAAACCTTATCCCTACTAAAAATACAAAAAATTAGCCAGGCATGGTGGCACGTGCCTATAGTCCCAGCTACTCGGGAGGCTGAGGAAGGAGAATCGCTTGAACCTGGGAGGTGGAGGTTGCAGTGAGCCAAGATCATGCCACTGCACTCTATAGCCTGGGCAACAGAGTGAAGACTTTGTCTCAAAAATATATATATACCAAAAAACAAAACAAAACAAAAACTGAGAGGCCAGGCGTGGGCACTTACAAATGTAATCCCAGCACTTTGGGAGGCTGAGGTGAGTGGATAACTTGAGGTCAGGAGTTCGAGACCAGCCTGGACAACATGGTGAAACCCCATGTCTACTATAAATACAAAAATTAGCCAGGCGTGGTGGCAGGCACCTGTAATCCCAACTACTCGGGAGGCTGAGGCAGGAGGATACATTGAACCTGGAAGGTGGAGGTTGCAGTGAGCCAGAGATCGCACCACTGCACTCAGCCTGGGTGACAGAGCGAGACTCCATCTCAAAACAGCAACAACAACAACAGAAACTGAGATGCTAAAAGCACTGTGAACCAAGAAAATTTGGGAAACTTTTATCTAATCCACAGTTAATATTCAAGTTTCACCATTTGTCCCAATAATATTCTTTTTTTTTTTTTTTTTTTTGAGACAGAGTCTCGCTCTGTCGCCCAGGCTGGAGTGCAGTGGCCAGATCTCGGCTCACTGCAAGCTCCGCCTCCCAGGTTTACGCCATTCTCCTGCCTCAGCCTCCCGAGTAGCTGGGACTAAAGGCGCCCGCCACCTCGCCCGGCTAGTTTTTTGTATCTTTTAGTAGAGACGGGGTTTCACCGTGTTAGCCAGGATGGTCTCGATCTCCTGACCTCGTGATCCGCCCGTCTCGGCCTCCCAAATTGCTGGGATTACAGGCTTGAGCCACCGCGCCTGGCCCCAATAATATTCTTTATAGCTATGTCTGACTTGGTCAACTGGTCTAGGATATAATCTAGGATCATTTAGTTATATATCTTTAGTCTTTAAGCTGGAATGGTTCTTCAGCTTTTCTTTTTCTTTCAAAATGACAGTTATGTTTAGAATATTCCTCAATTTGTGTTTGTGTATTCTTGCAATTAGATTCAGTTATGTTATGTTTGGCTGGAAAGCCACAGAAAAGATGTTATGGGCCAGGCACGGTGGCTCACACCTGTAATCCCAGCACTTTGGGAGGCCAAGGTGGGCAGATTACCTGAGGTCAGGAGTTCGAGATCAGCCTGGCTGAGATGGTAAAACCCTGTCTCTACTAAAAATACAAAAAAATTAGCTGGGCATGGTGGCATGTGTCTGTATTCCCAGCTGCTCAGGAGGCTGAGGCACAAGAATTGCTTGAACCTGGGAGGCGGAGGTTACAGTGAGCTGAGATCATGCTACTGCACTCCAGCCTGGGTGACAGAGCAAGACTCCATCTAAAAAAAAACAAAAAAAGATACTATGTCATTTTTTGGGCATCGTATCAGTTGGGATGCCAATTTTTTCCATTTATTAATGATGCTTTAGTTCATTGGTTCAGGTGGGGTTCATGAGGCTGATCTACAGTAAAGTGACTTTTCCCTTTGTAATAAGTAATTTTTTAAGGGATGCTTGGAGATACATAGCTATCCTTTCTTCACTGAACTTTCATCCACAAATTTTTAGAATCCGGTGATTACTTATGGCTGAAGAGATTATTACTATGATGGATGCAAAATGCTGATTTTCCAACTCCATCGTTCCATTTATATTTGTTACTTGGTATTCTACCATAAGGGAAAGCTTACCTTTCTCATTCATTCATTTATATCAGTATGGCCTTGTCTATGCTTATTTTACTCCATGAATATTGTTATTTATTTTGATACTCAGGTTGGCTCCTATGTCCTTTTGATGTCTGCACCTTTTTTGTTGTTGTTGTTTCTGTTTGTTTAGCACTTTCTTACTTTTTTTTTTTTTTTTTTTTTTAAGAGACAGTCTTGCTCTGCCATCCAGGCTGGAGTGCAGTGGCTCGATCTTGGCTCGCTGCAACCTCCGCCTCCCAGGTTCTAGCAATTCTTCTGCCTCAGCCTCCTGAGTAGCTGGGATTACAGGTGCATGCCACCACGCCCGGCTAATTTTTGGTATTTTAGTAGAGACGGAGTTTCCCATGCTGATCTCAAACTCCTGAGCTCAGGCAATCCACCCGCCTCAGCCTCCCAAAGTGCTAGGATTACAGGCTTGAGCGACCACGCCCAGCCACTTCCTTACTTTCTTAGCACAGCAACAAACCCTGCTTCCAAGGATCCTTTTAATAGAGGATGGTATTTAGAAACCAAGATCTGGGTGCTAGGTGTGCTCATATCTTATTATGTACTTTAGAAGGTGAAGCTCTTAAAGTACAAACATAAATGAAATCTAACTGGCATACTGTGGTAAGCCAAATTCTAAGATGGCCTCCAAGATTCCTGGCCCCTGGTACACACATACCTTTTCCCAGTTAGTTAATCAAACATGAATTTGGGTGCTGCTACAAAAGGATTTTGGTAATTAAGTTCCCAGATCAGTTGCTTTTACACTAAGGATATTATCCTCCATGGGCCTGACCCAATCAGATGAGTCCTTAAGTAGGATAGGGCTTTTCCTGGCAAGAGATATTAAAAATGTGAGAAGCATTCAATAGGAGGAAGGTTCTCCAGGATGGAAGGGGACACTTGGCAAGGACCTAAGAGTGGCCTCTTGGAGCTAAGAGTAACCCTCAGCCAACAGCAAGAAAATGTGCACCTCAGTCCTACAACCAGAAGTAACTGAATTCTGCCAAAAACCTGAATGAGCTTGGAAAGAGCTCCTGAGCTCTGATGAGAACCCAGCTTTCTGCTACCTTCATTGCAGCCTTGTGAGACTTTTTTTTTTTTTTTTTTTTTGAGACAGGGTATTCCTCTGTTGCCCAGGCTGGAGTGCAGTGGCGCAATCTTGGCTCACTGCAACCTCTGCCTCCTGGGTTCGAGTGATTCTCCTGCCTCAGTCTCCCGAGTAGCTGGGATTACAGGCGCCTGTCACCACACACAGCTAATTTTGTATTTTTAGTACAGATGGTTTCACCATGTTGGCCAGGATGGTCTTGAACTCCTGACCTCAAGTGATCTGCCCACCTTGGCCTCCCAAAGTGCTGGGATTACAGGCGTGAACCACCATGTCCGGCCTACTTTTTTTTTTTTTTTTTTTTTTTGAGCTAGGCTGTCTCTGTTTCCCAGGCTGGAATGCAGTGGCACAATCATAACTCACTGCAGCCTTGACTTCCTGGGCTCAAGTGATCCTCGTATCTCAATCTTCCTAGTAGCTGTGACTGCAAGTCTGTAGCACCACGCCTGGCTAGTTATTTTTGTAGAGGCAAGCTCTCACTATGTTGCCCAGGCTAGTCTTAAATTCCTGGCCTCAAATGAACCTCCCACCGTGGCCTCCCAAAATGCTGGGATTACAGGCCTGAGCCACCATCCTGGCCCCTTGTGAGATTTCTGGGCTAGAGAACCCAGCCTCTGTATGCCTCATTTTCTGACCTACAGGACTGCAAGATGTTTAATGTCTATTGTTCAAAACTGTTAAATTTGCAGTAATTTGTTATGCAGCAATAGAAAACTAATATACATACTGAAAAGTTGGTAATAATTCCTCTCAGTGACCAAGTTTTTGTGGGAAAGGTTTTAACTATAAATTCAATTTTTAAAGGAATTCTGCTTCCAGTATGGTAGTGTAAACCCTTTCAGATAATTCTCCCACTGCTTAAAAAACAGTAACAGGGCTGGGCGTGGTGGCTTATGCCTGTAATTCCAGCACTTTGGGAGGCCAAGACAGGCAGATCTCTTGAGGTCAGGAGTTCGAGACCAGCCTGCACACAACATGACAAAACCCCATCTATACTAAAAATACAAAAATCAGCTGAGTGTGGTGGTGCACACCTGTACTCCTAGCGACTTGGGAGGCCGAGGTGGGAGGAGTGGTTGAATCCAAGAGGCAGAGATTGCAATGAGCCAAGATCATGCCATGGCACTCCAGCCTGGGCAACAGAGTGAGACTCTTCCTCAAAGAGAAAAAGGGAGAGAGAGAGAAAGAAGGAGGACGGGGGGAGACAGAGGGAGGGAGGGAAGAAAGGAAAGGAAGCAAAAAAACAACTACTGGGAGATTCTGAAGAGTAATAGAAACCAGGCAGATGGCAGAGGGGAGTAAAAATCTTGGAGAAGCACCTGGCATGGGGACGAGTCTCTCCTGAGCAATGTAAGAACCTTAGAACCCTGACTCTGCTGAGCATTCCTGCCTTCCTTATTAGGGGTAGAAGGTCTTAGTTTTGAGTCTGCGAGCATGGATATTGTGCTTCCATGTACACATCCATGTATTCATCCTACTACAGACTATCCCAAAGAGTGTGTGGTAGTTCATATTTTCCAAAAATGTCTGCGACAACATCTCCCATTCCATATGACCTTTTTTTATATAGTGGCAAAATACACATAACATAATATATCATTTTAACCATTTAAAGATGTACAGCTCAGTGGCATTAAGCACATTCACATTGTTGTACAACCATCACTGCCATCTTTCCCAGAACTTTTTCATCTTCCCAAACCGACACTCCATACCACTGAGCACTAACTCTCCATTCTCTCCTCCCCGCAGCCTGTGGGACCCATCATTCTACTTTTGTCTCTATTAATTTGAGTACTCCAGGCACCTCATATGAGTAGAATGGCTGGCTTATTTCACTTAATATCTTCAAGGTTCCCGTATGAAATTCTTACAGTGGGATTGAGACTTCTCTCCATAGGTCTATGTTCCTCTCCCTTGAATCTGGGTGGAATTGTAACTATGGTGTTAGTGACGTTATGCCACCTCCAAAGAAGTCATAAAAGGCAATGCAATTTCCTTCTGGAAATGCTCACTTTTGGAATCCAGCCACCAAACTGTGAAGATTCCAGCTCTTCATGGAGAGGACCATGGAGAGAGAAACGAGCTCCCCACTCACACCCACAACCACAGCTGAGCTCCCATATGACAAGCAGCACCAACTTGCCAGCTATGGGATTGAGCCATCTTGAAAGTGCCAAGACAACGAAGCAAAGATGCCAACAAGCAGTGGAATGTAGCAATAAGGAACACTTAACAAGTGATATTCAGTAATATGGACAGGTAGAAAATTGTCATTAACCCCGCCAAGAAATTTGAGCTCAGAGCAAGGTGCCAATTTCTTAGGAGACATCCTGCGGTACCTAGCAGGTTACTAGAAGTGCTCAAATGCTATCTTCCTTCTGTTCTTTGAATACCAAGTTCACTTGCAGCTCATGGCCTTTGTATATAGGCCTCTGCCTAAAACACCGTTCTCTAGATCTTGAGGTTCTCCAGCCATACTGGTTTGGCTCCTCATGGAGAGGAGATTTTGGCACAAACCAGTATTTCCACCTACATATCTAGTTGCAGTTAATGGCACCCAATTGCCTAATAAAAATGTAGGGGAGGGGAGGGAAGGGAAGGAGAGGGAGAAGGGAAAGGAAAGAAAATAAAGGAGGGAAATCTTTAGAGCTATGGCACAGGGCTCTACTTTTTAACCCAGCTCTCTTTAACAATTTGGGTAAATATATAGGAGAGATATATTAAAAAGTTGTGAACTGGCCGGGTGCAATGGCTCACGCCTGTAATGCCAGCACTTTGGGAGGCCGAGGTTGGTGTATTGCTTGAGGTCGGGAGTTCAAGACCAGCCTGGGCAACATAATGAGATAATCTCTACCAAAAAATACAAAAATTATCCAAGTGTGGTGGCAGGCACTTGTAGTCCCAGCTGGTCTGGGGACAGAGGTGGGAGGATTCCTTGAACCCGGGGGGCAGAGTTTGCAATGGGCTGGGATCGAGCCATTGCACTCCAGCCTGGGTGAAAGAACGAGACCTTGTCTCAAAAAAAAAGTTGTGGATAACAATTCAAAATTGCGAACAATGTTGGTTTTTGTTTTACCTTTTTAGGCACAGGGTCTTGCTCAGTCACCCAGGGTAGAGTGTGGTGGTATGATCACACCTCACTACAGCCTCAACCTCTTAGGCTCAAGGAATCCTCCCAGCTGAGTCTCCCAAGTAGCTGGGACTACAGGCACATGCCACCATGCCAGGCTAATTTTGTTTTATTTTTTGCAGAGACGAGGCCTCGCTATGTTGACCAGGCTGGTCTTGAACTCTTGGCCTCGAGTTGTCCTCCTGCCTCAGCCTCCCAAAGTGCTGGGATTATAGGCATGAGCTACCACATCTAGCCAACAATGTTGCTTATAATGGACAACTGAAATAAGTTTTTGTTGTTGTTGTTTTTTGAGATGGAGTCTTACTCTGTCACCCAGGCTGGAGTGTAGTGGCATGATCTCGGCTCGCTGCAACCTCTGCCTCCCGGGTTCAAGTGATTCTCCTGCCTTAGCCTTCCGAGTAGCTGGGACTACAGGCGTGTGCCACCACGCCCGTTTAATTTTTGAATTTTTAATAGAGACGGAGTTTCACTATGTTGGCCAGGCCCGTGTTGGAACTCCTGACCTCAGGTGATCCACCTGCCTTGGCCTCCCAAAGTGCTGGGATTACAGGCGTGAGCCACCATGCCAGGCCCTGAAAGAATATTTTAAATGATCAGTCTGCTGCTGATTGATTATGCATATTGGCAGCTTAACTCAATTTTAACATTTTGCTGTAAAAGTCCATCAGCATTACTTATATAGTACTCACATTTCTAAGAGGTATATACCTAGGAGTTGAATTGCTTTGTCATAGAGTACGTCTGTTCAGCTTTGGTTGGTACTGCCAAACAGTGTTCCAAAGTGGCTGTCAATTTACACTCCCACCAACAGTGAATGAGAGTTCCAGCTGTTCCAAATTTTCATTGGCCCCTCAATTTTGCTAGTCTTTTAATTTTAGCCTTCCTTAGACATTTGTAGTAGTATCTAATTGTAGTTTTAATTTGCATTTTCCTGGTGACTAATGAGGTTGAGTGCCTTTTCGTATTTTTAAAGGTCGTTTCTTCTTATATGAATTACCTGTTGCCTGGCACAATAGCTCAAACCTGTAATCCCAGCACTTTGGGAGGCCAAGACGGGCAGGATCACTTGAGCCCAGGAGTTCAAGACCAGCCTGGGCAACGTTAGGGAGACCCTGTCTCTACAAAAATTAGCTGGACATGGTGGCGTGGGCCTGTGAGCCCAGCTACTTGGGAGGCTGAGGCGGGAGGATCACCTGAGCCCAGGAGGTTGAGGCTGCAATGAGCTGTGATTCCACCACTGCACCCCAGCCTGGGTGACAGAGACAGACCCTGTCTCAAAAAAAAAAAAAAAAAAAAGTACCTGTTCAATTATCTAATGTTTTATTGAGTTGCTTATTTTTTCTTATTGATTTGTAAAAATCTTTATGTATTCTACATATATATTCTTTATCTATATTCTTTATCAGATATATACACTTTGCACCAGAATATTTGTAGCACTACTATTAGTAATAGTAAAAAACTGGAAACAACTCATTTGTCCGGCAGTGGAGGAGTGGATAAATAGTGGTATATTCATCCAGTAGAATACTAAATATGCTATACAATGCTATGCTACTGCTATGAATCTCACAGATGTAATGATGAGTTAAAGAAGCTAGGCACAAAAGAGTATTACTGTATGATTCCAATCATACAAACTTCAAACCAGATCAAACTAATCAATGAGCAAGAAGTCAGGATTCTGGTTATATTCGGGGATAATGATGGAAGAGGGCTATAAGGAGGGTGTCTGGGTGCAGGTCATGTTCTAGAGCTTGATCTGAGTGGGGGTTACATAGGCGTATTCACTTCATGAGAATTCAGAGGGCTGCACATTAATGATCTGTATAATGCTTTTCTATAGTATGTCACACTTCAAAAAAGTTTACAGAAACAGTTCCTTCCTAATTTTCACAGGGCCTAGGAGCTAAATACGCAGCCCCAGCCTGATGTTTTCTCTGCTCAGGGTTTCTTGTGCTGTGCCTGTGATAGCTCTTGGTGTCCATGGAAACCAGACGGAGACAGCATGGTGGGGAAACAAGCCAGAGGGAAACTGGATCCGTGAAGCTTCGCGCATGCGACAGAGGAACAGACTCCCGCTCCCGCACCCCTCACGAGTCTTCCCTTCCTGTACTCTCAGATCTCAGTCGGCTATAGCCAGTTCCCTGCCACCATGACTGTCCACCTAGGACAACTCTGGCTGCTGCTTGTCATAATTTACACCCATAACTGCTTCCAGCCCACCTTCTCCGTCCCTGGCTTTCATCTTCCCCAACCCAGCGCGAAAGTTGGCCTGGCAGGGACTGAAAACAAACAAAAAAGGCCTTCCTTGGATCAGGAGACACTAATGCCTCATTAACCTTACTGAGGGCATAAGCCCAAAAAGGCCTTTGAGTATCCATAGTGAATGTTACAGACTCCGTGCGTAAGAGCATAAGCTCTTTACTCACTGTAGTGTTCTCCGTATCCTTGCTCCAAGCTTATGAATCCCTATTTTAAACAGAGTTGTATCACCTTGTTATCTGATTTTTTAGGTCTGCAAAAACACAGGGTAGAAGTGAGTGGGTGAAATTCTCCCAAGGGTGCCCACGTGCCTGGCTTTGTTAAGTTTGGGAATTATTCTGGATATACTGGGTACAAATGTGCATATGCAAGCATATGTGTGGGGTCTCTGGGTATACTCATGTGTTGGTTATAATGACTGTGTGTGAGAGAGTGTGTGCATTAGCATCTACTGCATCTGTTGGCTTTGTGTGTGCATATTGAATGTGTGCTATATGAGGACGTTTGTGAATGAATTTGTCGTTTTGTGGGTTTATATGTGTATATGTGATCAGATGTAAAATATGTAAATGAGAATTTACACTTTTTTGACTCTGTAGGAAATATGACAGAGCATTCGTAGGGCTGCTTATAAGTTTATGTCTTCAAGCTAAACTGTAAGTTTGTATGTGGATTTATATAGGGATAGCTCTAGGGAAAGTTTCCAAGTCATATGGTTGAACCATATGGCATTGCCATTTTTGTGGGCTAAAAATGGTTAAATATTCTATACTTTTTGTATGATTCAAATTAATGGGTGTGTATGTACATGTGTATACACACATACATAAATTCAAATTAGCATAGCCCCTGCACCAATTAGTAATGCTATCAGAGCTAAGAAGATGACCACCATGAGCATGAGATCCGGGAAGAAACTTAACATAGACCTTGAGGGAAAGATAAGATACAGAAAGAATAATGAATAATGGAACAGAAAGTTGCAAAAGGGAAATAGTGGGAAATGAGGTTGAACGTTCCTTAGCCGGGAAAGCCTTCTCTGACACTTGTTTTGTATCCACGCACCCCAAGTTTGGCTCTGCCTCGAGCTTGTACAACCCCCATGCAGTGACTCTATGACAGCACTTGTCACCCTGAACTGTAATTGTTCATCTAATTGGCTGTCTTCCCCACCAGGCAGCAAGTTCACTGAGAGCAATGACTGTCTCTGTAGTTCACTTATATTCCCAACACTTAGGACAAAGCTTGGTACAGAATGGAAACTTAGCTAGCATTTGTTGAAGAAACGGATGGCTGAAAGCCAGGTCTTCTGATAAAGCAGTACATTGTCAGGCTAAGGAGTGCAACTTGTTCTGGTCAGTGCATGTGACTATCAGTTCTTTGGCAACTGACAGACATTTTGGAGAGTCAATTAACATGCACAAAACATCATTTAAAAATACTAATTTAGGAGTGGTGTCAATAATACACAGAAGTAGGTCAGGTGAGGTGGCTCACATCTGTAATCCCAGCATTTTTAGAAGGCTGAGGCAGGATCGCTTGAGACTAGGAGTTCAGGACCAGCTTGGGTAAGATAGAGAGACCCTGTCTCTTAAAAAAATAAAAATTAAAAAAAGGCCAGGTGTGGTGGCTCATACCTGTAATCCTGTAACTTTGGAAGGCTGAGGTAGGAGGATCACTTGAGCCCAGGAATTCAAGATCAGCTTGGGCAACACAGGGAGACCCCATCTCTACAAAAAATAAAAAAATTAGCCTAGGCATGATGGCTCACACCTGTAATCCCAGCACTTTGGGATGCTGAGGTGGGTGGATCACTTGAAGTCAGGAGTTTGAGACTGGCCTGGCCCAAATGACAAAACCGTCTCTACTAAAAAAATAAATACAAAAAGTAGCCAGGTATGGTGGTGGGGCAGAACAAGTCACCCTATCCACTTGTGCATGCCTGTAATCCCAGCTACTCAGGAGGCTGAGGCATGAGAATCGCTTGAACCTGGGAGGTGGATGTTGCAAAGAGCCGAGATCGCACCACTGCACTCCAGCCTGAGCAACAGAGGGAGACTCTGTCTCAAAAAAAAAAAAAGCCCGGGATGGTGGAACACGTGTAATCTCAGCCACTGAGGAGGCTGAGGTGGGAGGATCGCTTGAGCCAGGAAGGTTGAGGCTGCAGTGAACTGAGATCACACTACCGCACTCCACCCTGGCTGCCAGAGTGAGACCCTGTCTAAAAAAAAAAAAAAAAAAGGAAACAAAACAAAAGAAAAAATGGAATAGAAAGAAGTAGGTTATGGTTAGCCATTAGAAGCCCAGTAGTTCCTAGGCATGTGGTAATAAATACCTAGATGACAATGGCAATAGGAATGGACAGCAAGGGAGAGATGAAAAAACTACAATAGGAACAGCTTCTTGGTGACTGCTAGGTGTGGAGCAAACTGAGAAAGTGGAGTGAAGGCTGACCCCAAGTTCTGGAACCTGAGTGGCTGAAATGATGACAGTCACTCTGACAGAAATAAGGAGACCCCAAAGGAGAGCTATTAAAACAAGATCTGTTTTGAACATGTTGTAATTTTGGATATTGATATGGTTTGGCTGTGTCCCCATCCAAATCTTATCTTGAATTGTAATCCCCATAATCCCCATGTGTTGTGGGAGGGACTCAGTGGGAGGTAATTGAATCATGGGGGCGGTTTTCCCCATGTTGTTCTCGTGATAGTGAGTGAGTTATCACAAGATCCTGATCATTTTCCCCTTCTGCAAGATATCACACTGGTCCATTACATTGATGACATTGTGCTGATTGGATCCAGTGAGCAAGAAATAGCAAGCACACTGGACTGATTGGTGGATCATTTGAGTATCCATGGTGAATGTTATAGACTCTGTGCATAAGAGCATAGACTACCATCTGTGGACTCATGGAATGCCTTATCCACCGTCATGGTATTCCACACAGCCCTGCCTCTGACCAAGGCACTTTATGACTGAAGAAATGCAGCGGTGGGCTCATGCTAATGGAATTTGGTGGTCTTACCATGTTACCCATCATCCTGAAGCAGCTGGATTAATAGAGCAGTGGAGTAGCCTTTTGAAGTCACAATTACAACGCCAACTAGGTGACAATACTTTGCAGGGCTGGGGCAAAGTTCCCCAGAAGGCTGTATACATCCCAAATCAGCTTCCAATATGTGGTACTGTTTCTCCCATAGCCAAGATTCGTGGGTCCAGGAATCAAGGGGTGGAAGTGGAAGTGGCACCACTCACCATCACCCCTAGTGACCTACTAGCAAAATTTTTGCTTCCTGTTGCAGCTATATTACGTTCTGCTGGCCTAGAGGTCTTAGTTCCAGCGGGAGGAATGCTGCCACCAGGAGACACAGCAATGATTCCATTAAACTGGAAGTTAAGATTGCCACTGGCCACTTTGGGCTCCTCCTGCCTCTTAACAGGCTAAGAAGGGAGTTACAGTGCTGGCTAAGGTGATTGACCCAAACTATCAAGATGAAATCAGTCTGCTACTCCACAATGGAGGTAAGGAAGAGTATGCATGGAATACAGGAGATCCCTTAGGGTGTCTCTTAGTATTACCATGCCCTATGATTAAGGTCAATCAGAAACTACAACAACCCAATCCAGGCGGGACTACAAATGGCCCAGACCCTTCAGGAATGAAAGTTTGAGTCACTCCATCAGGTAAAAAACCATGACCGCCTGAGGTGCTTGCTGAAGGCAAAGGTAATAGAGAAGGGGTAGTAGAAGAAGGTAGTTATCAATACCAGCTATGCCCACATGACCAGTTGCAATAATGAAGAGCCAAATGTTAATCACCAAGATAGTGGAGAAAATGTCTCCAGGACATGTCAGAGGTCTTCATGGCAGCTCCTCCCATCACAGATCTGAAGGTTTAGGAGGGAAAAAATGGTTTTATGGGCCAGGCCTGGGGCTTTGCTGCTTTGTGCAGTCTCCAGACTTGGTGCCCTATGTCCTAGCCATGGATAAAAGGGGCCAATGTACAGCTCAGTTTCTAAACATTGGTTTAGAGGGTGCAATCCCCAAGCCCTGTGGCTTCCACATGGTTTTGGGCCTGTGGGTGCACAGAAGTCAAGAATTGAGGTTTGGGAACCTCTGCCTAGATTTCAGAGGATGTATGGAAAGGCCTGGATGTCCAGGCAGAAGTTTGCTGCAGGGATGGAGCCCCCATGGAGAACCTCTGCTAGGGCAGTGCAGAAGGGAAATCTGGGGTTGGAGACCCCACACAGAGTCCCCACCAGGGCATTGCCTAGTGGAGCTGTGAGAAGAGGGCTACTGTCCTCCAGACCCCAGAATGGTAGATCCACCAAGGCTTGCACCATGCACCTGGAAAAGCTGCAGACACTCACTGCTAGCCTGTGAAAGCAGCTGGGAAGGGGGCTGTACCTTGCAAAGCCACAGTGTCAGAGCTTCCCAAGGCCATGGGAGCCCACCTCTTGCATCAGCCTGACTTGGATGTGAGACATGGAGTCACAGGAGATAATTTTGGAACTTTAAGGTTTAATGACTGCCCTTATTGGTTTGTGGACTTGCATGGGGCCTGTAGTCCCTTTGTTTTGGCCAATTTCTCCCGTTTGGAATGGGTGTATTTACCCAGTGCCTGTACCCCCATTGTATCTATGAAGTAACTAACTTGTTTTTTTATTTTACAGGCTCATAGGCAAAAGGGACTTGCCTTGTCTCAAATGAGACTTTGGACTTAGACTTTTGGGTGTATGCTGGAATGAGTTAAGACTTTTGGGGACTGTTGGTAAGGCATGATTATGTTTTGAAATGTGAGGACATGAGATTTGGGAGGGGCCAGGAGTAGGATGGTATGGTTTGGCTGTGTCCCCACCCAAATCTCATCTTGAATTGTAATCTCCATAATCCCCACGTGTCATGAGAGGGACCTGGTGGAATGTAACTGAATCATGGGGGCAGTTTCTCCCATGCTGTTCTCATGATAGTGAGTAAGTTCTCACAAGATCTGATAGTTTTATAAGTGTCTTGCATTTCCCCTGCTGGCACTCATTCTGTCTTCTGCCACCCTGTGAAGAACTGCCCTCTACCATGATTGTAAGCTTCCTGAGGCCTCCCCAGCCATACGGAACTGTGAGTCAATTAAACCTCTTTTCTTTCTAAATTATCCAGTCTCAATTATTTCTTCATAGTGATAGTGACAGGAGGCAGACAAATGCCTAAGCAGATAGGGGTGGGTCCCTGGTGAAACCCAACCTTCAAGCCAAAGACAGTTGCAGTTAAATTCTCAGACCAGATCGAAAACCTGTCTTCCCATTTGGTGCACTTTCCCCTGATGGATCCCACCCTTCACCTATTTTACGTATACCTACCCTTCCCTAATTCTTTTTTTTGCACTGTCGTGCCCACCTTTGAGTGGTAACTTTGTTTTAATTTTTATTTGCATACTCAGAAACCAATCAGCATGCACTTACCTATTCTGAGCCCATAAAAGCCCTAGACTCAGTCACACTGAGAGAGAAACCAACAGACTACAGGGTTGTGGGACCACCCCACATCCCCTCTTTGCTGAGAGCTGTTCCATCGCTCAATAAAATTCTTCTCTGCCCTCTTCATCCTTTGAATCATCAGCATACCCTCATTCTTCTTGATTGCAGGACAAGAGCTTGGGAACCACCGTATGCTGCTACAAGCTATAATGCAGGTGGACCAAATGAGTGGGGCACTCCAGCAGTAGACCTGGGGCCCAGCAAAGCCCAGGCTGGGGGTGGAGGTTGGGGCATCACTGGCCATGGAGGTCCCTGGGTGGCAGAGTAGCTGAGAAAAATCCTGCATCATATCTGGGGGCTCATCTGAGATTTGTCAGAAGGGTGAATGAATGTGAACATATAACTTCACTTTTTTCTGAGGCTTCTTGTCCTTACACTGTTTTTCTGAAGGTAGACAAAGCATCAAACCTCTGATTAGCTAGTTAAGAGCAAATAGCATAGCCGGGGGTGGTGGCTCATACCTGTAATCCCAGCACTTTGGGAGGCTGAGGTGGGTGAATCACCTGAGGTCAGGACTTCAAGACCAGCCTGGCCAACATGATGAAATCCCATCTCTACCAAAAATACATACTTAAAAAAAAATTAACTGGGTGTGGTGGTGCACACCTGTAATCCCAGTTACTTGGGAGACTAAGGCAGGAGAATCACTTGAACCAAGGAGGAGGAGGTTGCAGTGAGTTGAGATTATGCCACTGCACTCCAGCCTGGGTGACAGAGCAAGACTCTGTCTCAAAACAAACAAACCCCAGCAAATGGCACAACTGCAGAGGACAGGATGCTGAAGAGGAACCCTCACGGTCGCTCTCGGGAGTTGAGAATGTTGGCCTTGTTCCAATCCAGTCTTTTCTATGGCATTTCTCTTCTTTCTGTTGGGGCTGTCATGGCACCTATCTCTGCTTTTACAATGCCGAGAGTGTTGTTGCAAACTACAGAAATTACTGTTAAGAGTGGGCATTTGGCCCAGTCATCAAAAATGTAATTCAGAACAATGCAGTTTCTGCCTTCTTAGAAGAGGGGAGGAAGCAGTAATTAGGAGTTTCTCTCTCTGTTGGAGGAACCTATTTGCAGAAGATCAAGAGGCTTTTTCCCCCAGGCACCTTCCCCTCCCTGCACTTAAGATGCTTTTTTTTTTTTTTTTCTTTTTCCACGATGTCAGGAGTTAACACAGCCCTGTGAATACAGGGAGCTTTTCTATGCAACAGTGTTTTTTGTGTTTTTGTTTGTTTGTTTGTTTTTCTGGAAGGGGGAAGGCATCTTACTAGGCCAGGACACCAATTCACAGAACTCCTTTTTCACCGCTTTGTTTGAGGAGGACCCAATTCCACAGCTTCACCTTAGCATTTGGCTTATGATAAGGAAGCACCAAAGGAGCGGCCCTGCCATCTGCTGGCTACAGTCTAGCGAGGGTCTCCTGGGACTTAACGCAAGAGTCCATGTACCCTTCTGAGGTACCTTTTTGTCCCAAACTCAATTCCAAGCTTTTGGTTGAAGTCCTAGAAAGGAAAACTGGATCTAAGAGATCCAGAGACAGATGACAAAAGAGGTCAAGGGGCACAGCACAGCTGAGTATGACTAATTCCTGCTGATTAGGTCTCCCTCTATTTCATGGATGAGGGTCATACCTGTATCTGTGGTATAGATGAAGTTACTGACAGCAGGGAGGACAGGCCAGCGTGTAGGTGAGTGTGGATAGTTCCTACCCTCTAGACCTTCCTGTTACATGGGTGAAAGCTGTGTTGGCACTCATGGGTGGCACTCTGCCAAGATTGCTGGAACTTGGGGATATAAGGATGGAACAAAAAAGGGGATGTCTTTTCTTTCTCTCCCTTGCATGCCCCACATATTCACTGGGAAAAGAAAGGAACAAAGGGACTCGTTTTTCCCCTCTTTCCAGATGGGTAACCAACCATCTTCAGTCTGTATTTCTCTCTAATGCATCCTGAATCACTGGGACTCCTTTGGGGGAAAAAAAATGCTTTCTTTTTTCTTTTTCCTCCTCTGTCCTCTCTTCACGGATGGGTAATTGTGTCCCCATACCGCAGGACACTCCACTCAGATGCATCTCCCAAATTGGAAAAAGTTTAATTTCCCCAAACCTTAAACTGTTTGGTTTAAAAATAAACCAGGGAGAAATTACAGATCAAACAGAGCAAATCTCCTGAGGAGGGACTACTTTTACAGTATGCAAAAAACTCTTTATCTGCTACCCCATTAGGAGACTCCAGGGTCAAAAGGGCACCATAGCTCAGGGGAAGGGAACCAAGAAGCCTGACTTGCCAGCAAAAGGGTGAAGTTTTTTACCAGTCAGACTTTTGGCCTCTCTTTCTCTGTGCAGACCAGTTGAATGAATGATAAAAATCATTGTTTATATCCTCTGCAAAGTTTTGATTAGTGGAAAAAAGTATTTGTGAGGCTAGTCTTAAGCTGTATTAAGCTAGTTAAGAGAACACACAAAGAACTTCGTGTGTTTTTCAGTATGGTTCTGTCATAAGGAGGAGTACCTCAGGATAAAACATGGGTTAACTGCTCATGCCAGCCCATCAAACTGATCAGTAACAAACTTTGCTGCAGGTCTCTTAAGAAAAAAACAAAAAGCTGAATGAGGTCTCCATCTTGTTTTACATCCTTGGAAACGACCTTGTAACCATGTGGCAGTACTTTCTTTTGATCTCTGATCTCTGCCATTTTACAGTGGTGACGTGAGTTCAATCCTGGCTTAGAGAATGAGTACTTTCTGATTAATATTTGTGTGACTTTTACCATTTGCTGATTCTCTTTTCCTCCATGAGCAACTTCTAGCTTCCTTTCTTAAATCTTCCTTTCTCTGAGCTACCTTTAAAGATTCTAAGTTTCATAAAAACTGCTTACTACCTGTTTGACAATACCTCGTACACTCAGTTAAATCATAACCTTAGTTGAGGCTTGTTGGTTTCATCTGTGAGGTTACTTTTGGTAAAGTTCAAAAGCCAGAAATATTGGCTGTTTGGCATGGTTAAAGTCAGGTAATAAGGGATTTAAAAGGATTTTTTTTTAAGAGCACAGTGGTTAAAAGTCAGCTTAATTGGAAGTGGATATCCAAGCTATAGGTTTATCTGAAAGGCTTTTATGGGTTTTTTTTGTTTTGTTTTTTTGTTTTTTTTCTCGGATCTTGTTTTGCTGGAAAAGGGTTTTTTGTTTTTTTTTTTTCTCAGTTGACTGAATTAATTTTCCCATTCTGCCTTGCCACTCTTAATGCATATATGAGAGGCTCTAAGATAACTTCTGATAGTCTGGGACTGCTTGGGGAAAACTGTTTTCCTCATGGAACCCCAGGAATTAAAAGTGAATAACTCCATTTCAAAATCTGTTTTTGTCTTCCAGCTATATCTGCTTATTAGACCCTAGAAACTGCATGATTTTCTAGACCTGCTTCTTGAAGTGCTCCACCCTGAGGCCAGTAACCCAATTAAGAAACCAGCAGATGACAAATCTTACAACTACTGGATCTTCTTCTGTTTGTCTGTGTAGTTATATATGTGTGTGTATGTATGTGATGTTTATATAAAAAAGAGCTCTAATTAATCGGCTTCTAAGAAAAATAAGTACTTAGATCAAATATTTTTTGAAGAAAAAAAAGCTGTAATGCCTTTTAGTTCATGTGACTTTAATCTTTGAGAAATAAAAACAGTTTTAAAGAGTATTGGCAAAATACAAATGTCTTGAAAATGTAGACATGTAGTCTAAATTATATTCACATATTAGGTTTGCTAAATGCTTTAAGATCATGAATTACTTCTTTGGCTTTTGAAAATTGTTCGAGTTGCTTGCTTTACAACTTGGTGAGGCCTGGGGACATATGGAATTAACCACACCCTTAACTATTCTGGAAAGGGCCAGGCCTTATCTGCACCTAGCACGTAATTAAAATAACTTGCCAGGTTTTACATTAAAATTAAAAATTGCTAACAGTCACCATTATAACATGCAATTGAGACTACTGAAAATAGATTTACATGCAAGGTATGTAAGGGAAGTAAAATGTGTTTTTAGTAAAAGACTATAAGAAGGCATGGGAATGTAAGTTTTTGCCTAGTTTAGAGGGTTAAAGGACTGTTTCTGATTAAATAAGGTAAAGCTAAAGGTCTAAACAAGTTGTGAGAGGTTTGTAAAAATTAATCTTACAAAAGAAATTTTATGTGAACATATTGACTAAATTCAAAAGGGTATTATATGGTTTTTCCATAAATTGAGCATTGGAATAAAAGCACAACAAGGATTTCTTAAGGCACTGATCTGCTCTTTAACAAAAATTTGTACAGGGTTATAAAAGGTTTTTAAGAATCTCACGTCACAGTCAAACTGGTTAAGATTGGACAGAATTATCTATGAGGACTCACTAAAAAAATTGAGGTTGACATTAATAGTAGACTAATGCAAGGATGAAATTTGACTTTCTCTCCCTTGAACAAGATTTTCATGTAATGGTAAAATATAATGAAATATTTTTATTGGCCTTGTGAATAAACTACCAAAAAAAAGAAGGAGAAGACAGGAGGCAGATTGTTTGGAAAGCTAAGTCTTCTCTCTTAATGAGTAAAGATTTTTGCCTTGTAATTTTTGAGTCATTGTTTTAGCTAAATAAAATGACTTACGGTGATCTGGAATTCTGTTCCATAATATCAAGTGTTTTAAACCTCTAATGTATTTAACATGCTTTCCAAAATAAAATTTCAGCTTCAAAAATTGTCTTTTTTGACCTCTATCTTTTGAGTACTACAGAAAGCCCCTGGGGCATCCAAAAGAGAGGTAAACAGGATTATTTGACATGCTTAGTTACATGGAATTGCCAAAATAAAAATAAGATTCAATCCTCTTCAGGTCATATTTTAATGAATAATATTAATATATGTTCCAAAATTGTATGGGATTTCTATAATTCTAATGTCTGAGTATATGTGATCAATCATAATTAAGGTTATTATGTTAAGTTGTTGTAAACCACAGAAATAACCAAATTTATTTGTCAATCGTGTTTTTGACTGTGACTACCTGAAGACATCTTGTCATTCACAGACAATTGTTGTAATCTTGTTTTGATCCTCTTCGAAAGATGGTTTATAATCAGCTATAGGACTTTGACAGGTGCTCTTAATTGCAGGTTTCTGATAACTTTGGAGATTTGGAATGGAGGAAAACATAGAGGACTCATGAAGAGCTGAAATGTTCATGAATATCAAGCAGAGCAAGAGTTGATGGAATGGGCTGAACTAATAGAAAACTGAAGTAATCTTTTATAAATTTTTGCTTAAAATATTGCTGATCCTTGTTCTGTTTTTCAAAGTCAGGAAAACTTATTTTGAACTATTTACAGCTTTTAACAATTGAGTAAGGTATACTCCTGTGAACAAAATTTGCTTCTGTATGGCTGGTTTCTCCAGAATTTGCAAACAAGCTGTGAGGTTGTTTTTTTGTTTTTTTGTTTGTTTTTTGTTTTTTGGCAGAATTTTGCTCTGTCACCAAAAGTGCAGTGCAATGGCATGATCATGATCTTGGCTCACTGCAACTTCCATCTCCTGGGTTCAAGCAATTCTGCCTCAGCCTCCTGAGTAGCTGAGATTACAGGCACCCACTACCACACCTGGCTAATTTTTTGTATTTTTATTAGAGATGGGGTTTCTTTGTTTTTTGTTTTTTTTTTTGAGATGGAGTCTCGCTCTGTCGCCCAGGCTGGAGTGCAGTGGCTGGATCTCGGCTCACTGCAAGCTCCGCCTCCTGGGTTTACACCATTCTCCTGCCTCAGCCTCCTGAGTAGCTGGGACTACAGGTGCCCACTACCTCGCCCAGCTAGTTTTTTTGTATTTTTTAGTAGAGACAGGGTTTCACTGTGTTAGCCAGGATGGTCTCAATCTCCTGACCTCATGATCCACCCATCTCGGCCTCCCAAAGTGCTGGGATTACAGGCTTAAGCCACTGCGCCCGGCCGAGATGGGGTTTCACCACGTTGGCCAGGCTGGTCTTGAACTTCTTACATCAGGTGATCTGCCTGCCTTGGCCTCCCAAAGTGTTGGGATTACAGGCATGAGCCACAATACCCAGCCTATTTGTGAGTTTTTTTAAACTTATGGCAATATACTTATTTGCATCAGTGCAATAAGAATCCATTTTATTTTGCAACGCGATGCAGTTGGAGAAGCTGGTTGTTTTACCAAGGCTTTGACCGGAAGGGTGTGCTCCCCTTTACAGAATCAAGCTTGACTTGTAGAGCCAATAAAAGCCCTTGGGAAATCTGGCCTAATACCTTGTCTACACAGTCCCTGTACAGGGTTCCTAACCTGTGGTGAGTAAAAATTGTCACTTTCTAACAGGCCCAGGATCCCCGAGTTATCTTGGCACCTCAAGAGGAGAGAAATTTACCCAACTCATAGGTATTTGAGGGTACAAACCCATGGCTGAGCTCAGATTTAAAAAGTCTTATCTGAGATTCCATGTGGAACAGAGTTCCATCAAAGCCAATTTTAAAAGCCTATGTGACAAATAATTATTCTTGTACATTATGCAAATCATCAGGCCAAGTACAATACTAAAGTTTATTTTGCAAATAACTCAGTCCTATTATGATTTGTTTTTAACAAAAATGAAGACTGGAGAGGGAAAACATCATACACTTGTCATTAAATTATAGTCTCATTAGTCATTTTTATGTTTTGCCAGGTTGGGTGCCTGCCAGATTACAGGCGCATGCCTGTAATCATAGCACTTTGGGAGGTGAAGCAGGCAATCACTTGAGGTCAGGAGTTCAAGAACAGCCTGGTCAACATGGTGAAACCCCATCTCTACTAAAAATACAAAAATTAGCTGGGCATGGTGGCAGGCACTGGTAATCCCAGCTACTTAGGAGGCTGAGGCAGGAGAATTTCTTGAAACTTGGGAGGCTGAGGTTGCGGTGAGCTGAGATCATGCCACTGCACTCCAGCCTGGGCAACAGAGTGAGACTCCCTCTCAAAAAAAAAATAATTTTTGCCTACATTTTGGACTAACCCTGCTTATTCCTGCAAACCAACCAGTGATCTCCAGCTGCAGCTCAGAAGAAACAAAAGGGCTGGGTAATGTAAAAATCTGGATCAATATTCTAGTTCTGGGCAATTATCCTTCAAATTGTGCCAGGTGATAGGAGTAAATAGGTTGCCCATAACCCAGGGATTTCTTTGTTTGGGAAAATAAGACCAAGGGAGCTAACCAAACCAAGCATCATGCACCCAAATCTTAACAGGCATAACTATAGCCACCAGTTATCTGGGCATGTTGGCAGCCTTGGGACTTTTTAGCTGTTCTTACCCCCTTGTTTCGTTTTGGTACACGTTTGGTACAAGTCTTCTAATAACTGGTTTGTCTCTTCTTGCCTTCAGGCCATCAAACTCCAAACAGTCATGCAACCGGAGCCTCAGATGATGGCTCCATTTTACCAGGGACCCTTAGATAGGCTCTGAGAGAGATCTGACTCTGTCTTCCAAAAACAGCACTCCCTGTCAGCAGGAAGCAGTTAAGATCAGTCACCATCCTTATCCTAGTGGCAGTTAGATGTACCTCTTCAGAGTGGGGAATTGATAGTGATGGGAGGCAGACAAATGCTTAGGCAGATAGGGGCCAGTCCCCAGTGAAACCTGACCTTCAAGCCAAAGATAGTCCTGGGTAAATCCTCAGACCAGATTGAGAACCTGCACACTTTCCTCTGATTGATCCCCCCCCTTCACCTATTGTACCCTTCCTTAGTTGGTTTTTTACACTGTCATGCCCACCTTTGGTGCCCTTGTTTTAACTGTTTTTTTTTTTTGCATACTCATAAACCAATTAGCATATACTCCCCTATTCTGAGCCCATAAAAGCCCCAGACTCAGCCACACTGGGAGAGAAACCACCCCCACATCCCCTCTCTGCTGAGATCTGTTCCATCGCTCAATAAAATTCGTCTCTGCCCTCCTCACCCTTTGAATTGTCAGTGTATCCTCATTCTTCTTGGATACAGGACAAGAGCTCAGGAACCACCAAATACAGGTACAAGCCATAACACAGATGGGCTGAGTGGGTGGGGTGCCTCCAGTAGCAGGTCTGGGTCCCCAGTTGGCAAAGTGGCTGAGAAAAATTCTGTGTCAATAGCAGCATGAGAACAGACAAATACAGTAAATGTTAGATAGGAATTGAAGTTAGCAAACAAAAGGACATCCTAATAAAGATGACCAATAGGCAGTTAGATATGTGAGATGAGCACAGGCAGGAGGCCTCAGGTGCAGATATTCAGTCACTCCCTCAAACTTACTGTGTGTTCAACAATGGTCTAGGTACTGGGCATATACCAATGAACAAAACCAAGTTTCTATCAACTTTTAGAGTTTCCTCATCTCTGAAAATATTTTTCAGCTATTCCTTTACTTACTTACATATAGTAAGCATAGTTATGTTATGATCTGCATCTAAAGAAAAGTTTTATATCTGAAGTCTTTGCTGGTCTGTTTCTACTGTCTGTTGTTTCTGCTGCACCTCACTCATATGATCTTATTTCTTTGCATGCTTGGTTATCTTTGAGTTTAGATTTACATTTTACTCATAGGGATCTCCTGAGAATTAAAATGAAGCTATCTTTCTCTAGAAAAGATTTACTTGTTTTTGTATATGGCAGTTTAGATAGTATACCTTTAATTCCAAGGCTTGTGGTTACTTGGTCTACCCTAAAGATGTGAATTAGGCTTCAAGTCTATGTAAGGACTGGCTCATGGTTTCAACCAATCAGAGATGATTTTCTTTTTTATCTTCCCCTGCTGTCTTCAGCATGCAGGCAACTCTTCCTATAGGATGTGAGAGGGAGAAGGCAGTTTACTTCTATACATTTATACTAATGGTGTACCCCTTTGGGGGTCCAGCTTTATATGTGGGTCTATTAGGTTGCATTGGGCTTTGATTTTTTTGTCCTCTCCCTTGTGAGTCTGTCAAAATTACCATTTGGTTTCACAGTTTGTATAAACAAATTCTCTCAAAGTATAAAATGGCTGCTTGCTTCTTTGGGTTCTACCTGTCTCTTAGATTTTTTGCTTAATGAATTATTTCTAGATTTCAACATCTTTGGTGCTTTTATGAAGATATTTAAATTGTTTTATTTAGCATTTTTGTTGTTTTCAGCAGGAATACTGGCCAAATAATCCAGTCCATGGTTATCAGAAATCAGAAATCTTCCCAATGTGATTTAATTTCTGTCCTGAGATGAATTTATGTTACACTTTTATTTGGAACCGAGTCATGTGGGGAGAGAGGCAGGGAGCATGGCATCCGTTTTCCTGGTATAAATTATGAAAGAACTGACATGGTTCTGGAGCTAGCTGCTGTCATGGTGATTTTCTGAGGCAGTGTCTTCTGGGGCCAGCATTTGTAGCAGCAGCTTTCTGTTTCTGCAGTTTCCTGATCATGGAGGAAGTAGCAGCCCATTTCAGTGGTATTGTTTTGGAAGTTGTTTGTGTGAAACCTCAGATGCTCTTTATTTCTTCATCCTACCCATTGATTCCATGAGCTATTGCCCTTACTAAATTTCTTCCATTTAAAAATGATTATAGTTTTAATGCAATAATTTAATTGCATATGCCAACATTATACATTTTAATTGCACATGCCAAAATTATACATTTTTTTGTGTAATTTGTTTGAGAAAATAAGACTAAGGGAGCTAACCAAACCAAGCATGCATTTTGGCATATGCAATTAAAAACTGTAACCAAAGTAGCAATCTCTTAAAAACTTATAACAAGCACCATTCTTAATGATAAAACATTTTAAAACATTTCCTTTAAAAAAGACAAGGGTATCCAATATTGCCACTTCTGTTTAACATTGTCTTGAAGAACCCAGCCAGTTCAGGAAACTGTGGAAAAGAAAAAGAAAAAAATGTATAAGGATTGAAAATGAATGTACAAGAGTATCATTATTTTCAGATCATATGATTCTCTACATAGGAACCCCCCAAAGTCTATAGATAAATTTATTAGATATAAAATCAATACTTACAAATTGATTATATTTCTAAAATAGTGATAGAAAATATAATTTGAAAATATCATTTACAGTAGCAACAAACTACAACAAATATACAAAACATTAGTAAAACCTCTAAGAGAAAATAAATTTTATTTAGAGCTGTTAAAGAATACCTAAGCCGGCCTGACACAGTGGCTCACGCCTGTAATCCCAGCACTTTAGGAGGCCAAGGCCAGCGGATCATTTGAGGTCAGGAGTTCAAGACTAGCCTGGCCAACATGGTGAAACCCTCTCTCTACTAAAAATACAAAAATTTTCTGGGTGTGGTGGTGCAGGTCTGTTAATTCTAGCTACTCAGGAAACTGAGGCCGGAGAATTGCTTGAACCCGGGAGACGGATGTTGCAGTGAGCTGAGATTGTGCCACTGCACTCCAGCCTAGGTGACAGAGTGAGACTCTTGTCTCAAAAAAAAAAAAAAAAAAAAAAAAAAACCTAAACTGGGTGCGGTGGCTCACACCTGTAATCCTAGCACTTTGGGAGGCTGAGGAAGGAGGATTGCTTGACCCCAGGAGTTCAAGACCAGCTGTGGCAACATAGTGAGACCCTGACTCTACAAAAAATAAACACAATCAGCCAGGCATGAAGGCATGTGCCTGTGGTCCCAGCTACTTGGGAAGCTGAGGCGGAAGGATCATTTGAGCCTGGGAGGTTGAGGCTGCAGTGAGCTGAGCTCATACCACTATACTCCAGCCTGGGCAACAGAGCGAGACCTTGTCTTAAAAAAAAAAAAAAAAAGTAAGTAAATGAGAAGATATACCATGTTCATTGTTAGGTAAAAGTGTAAAAATGTCAATTCCCCTTAAATTAATCTATAGAACCAATGCTATTACAGGTACAATTCCAAAGAGAATCTAACAAGATGGTTCTAAATTTTATGTGGAAGAACAAAGGATCAATAATAAGTTAAGGCACTCCTGAAAGAGAACAATTTGGGAATACCAGATATCCAGACTTATCTTAGACCCTCTAAGAGTAAATATAAGCTTGCCATCCATGTATTCAGATCCTCCAGAATCACACTCCACCTTGTCTATCCTACCTCATCTGCCTCTGCTCCTCAGCATGAAATGTTTGTTCCAGTCTGCTTGATCTCATGGTCTGCTAAATTTGAACGGTGGCCACCTCCCTTTGCCTTTGCGCCTTCTGTTTTCCTTGCCTTTAATTTACTAACTCCTCCTTTCTATCAACCCCTGGCCTGGCCCTACTCAAATATTACCTCCAATATATTTATATATTTTTGGTTCTCCAGTTTACATAAGTCTCTTTCCTCCAAACTCTTATACCACTTTTTGTCTTTGCTATTTATTCTTGTATTTTTTCATATATAGCATAGAAAGAGAGGAGAAAAGGGAGAGGGGAACACAGAGCTGGGCATTCAGAATTAGCCATATGTATGCCTGATACAGCTGATTAGGAGCTGAGCATGAATCCAAGATCTGACAGAAAGCTTGCCAAGAGCCATTGAACACTCACCGGCTGACTTATATGGGAAGTGTCTTACAGCCTGACAGGATCTTACAGAATCGATGGTAACCTTGAAGTTGTTTTCAGGACGTAGCTTTTTTTTTTTTTTTGAGACTGAGTCTGGCCTCTATCATTTCAGGCTGGAGGCGGCGGCTTGATCTCGCTCACTGCAAAGCCCACCCCGGGTTCACGCCTATTCTTTCCTGCCTCAGCCTCCCGAGAAGTGGGACCACAGGCTCGGCCACTTCAGCCCGGCTAGTTTTTGTATTTTAGTAGAGACGGGTTTCACTGTTAGCCAGGATGGTCTCGATCTCCTGACTGTGATCCTTGGCCTCGGCTCCCAAAGTGCTGGGATTACAGGCTTGAGCCCACCGCTCTCGGGCCGAGGAGCTATTTTTACCTCTCTTCATCTGGTTAACAGTTTGTCCATGAAAACAAAAAGACCAAAAACCCAGACACAACCTGAATGTCCACCAACAGGGGTTCTGGCTACATTACAGAACAACCACGGGCAATTATCACCAAGAGATAGATAAAGAGAAAAAATCAAGGTGCAAAACAACATCACCATGTGTGGCTTGTTTGTTTGTTTGTTTAATACTCATGGTTTTGAACATACAGAGAGACTTCGGTAATTGTGGGTGTCTAAGAAGAGGGACTGAGAGTTGGAAGATAAGAGTAGGAGACTGGCTTTCCACTGAATATCCTTTTACACCTTTTGTATTTTGTACCCTGTGTAGCTATTGACTACTCAACAAATAAATGTTTAAGAGGAAATAAAAAGAAACAAAGATATTGGAAGCAAACCAGCAAATTAGATGGTGTCAAAGGACAGAATTTTGACTTTTGTACTATATCTTAGAAGACCAAAAGCAATGCCTAGCCAGGACAGCATGGTTCTCATTAAAACTAAGATGACCTTCTATCCTGATCGCAAAGACTTTCAGCTAAAGTGTGAAGTGAGGAAGCACAGAACTAAGCTACAGCTGCAAAATTCAATACCTCTAAAAAGATACTTTTATCAGAATTACAACTGGGAGAGAATGGGTTGCTTAGCACTGGTTATTCCAGAAAGAGAACCAAATTACAAACCACACCTGTAATCCCAGCACTTTGGGAGGCCAAGGCAGTCGGATCACAAGGTCAGGAGTTCAACACCAGCCTGGTTAATATGGGGAAACACTGTCTCTACTAAAAATACAAAAAAAATTAACCGGGCATGGTGGTGCGCGCCTGTAATCCCAGCTACTCAGGAGGCTGAGGCAGGAGAATTGCTTGAACCCGGGAGGCGGAGGTTGTGGTGAGCCGAGATTGCACCACTGCACTTCAGCCTGGGTGACAGAGGGAGACTCTATCTAAAAAAAAAAAAGAAAGAAAGAAAAGACAAAACAAAACAAAAAACAAAAAGAAAAAGCCAAAAAATAACCCTTTGTAGCTGCAAACCACAAGCTAGTTTTTTTGTTTGTTTGTTTGTTTGTTTCTTCTTGTTGTTAATGGCACAATGAAGTCAGGAACTCAGGTTCTTTTTTTTTTTTTTGAGACAGAGTTTCACTCGTTGCCCAGGCTGGAGTGCAGAGGCGCGATCTCAGCAGCTCACTGCAACCTCTGCCACCTGAGGTCAAGCGATTCTCCTGCCTCAGTCTCTCCAGTAGCTTGGATTACAGATGTGCGCCACTACCCCCAGCTAATTTTTTAATGTTTTTGGTAGAGACTGGGTTTCACCATGTTGGCCGGGCTGGTCTCAAACTCCTGACCTCAAGTGATGCGCCCACCTCAGCCACCCAAAGTGCTGGGATTACAGACGTGGTTTGTAATTTGGTTCTCTTTCTGGAATAACCAGTGCTAATTAACCAGTATTAATGGGCTTCGAAATAGAAAAACTGTTTGCTGTGAGACTTCTTGTTTCATTTTTTATTTTATTTTATTTATTTATTTATTTTGAGACAGAGTCTCGCTGTGTCACCCTGGATGGAGTGCAGTGACACAATCTTGGCTCATTGTAACCTCTGCCTCTGCAGGCGATTCTCCTGCCTCAGCCTCCCAAATAGCTGGGATTACAGTCGTGCGCCACCACACCCAGCTAATTTTTGTATTTTTAGTAGAGATGGGATTTCGTCATGTTAGCCAGATTGGTCTCCTGACCTCAAGTGATCCACCCACCTCGGCCTCCCGAAGTGCTGGGATTACCGGCATGAGCCACAGCACCTGGCTGAAGCTTCTTTACTCTCTAAGTAAAATATGGCAGGATGCATGGATAATTTTTGGGATTCAAATGTCAGATTCATAACCATATTCTTCAGCAAGGAGAGGAAGCAGATCCACTGATGTGTTCGTGCAAGAGCAGCTATTAACAGGGGTCCATGGAACAAGGTCTGGAGGATCTCGGCACTTAAATCAAGATAAGGATTTTTTATATTAAAAATAGTTAATACAGACATTATCACAACCTCTACAGTCCCAGTGAATTCTCAGAATTGGTGAATTATACAGGGCTAAAGAAGAGAAAAAGAAACCAGAATGTCCCTTAGAAAATGAACACATGGCCGAATTAAGGTCTGGAGTAGCAAAACAAATGGTATAGATGGGCCTCTGCCACTTATCCAGATCTCTGGCCAGTGAGTTTCAGTGCCTGGCAATTGATCTCCAGCCCCAATCAGGGAGCTCTGGTGAGCCAGCTGGGCTCAGATGAGAGCCTTCACAGCCCGATTTGCTTTCAGCGTGAGAGAGTATGTCATAAGCAGTATCACTGTGAATATTTGGCCACTTATTTTTTGGTATTTTTCACACCCCAATTTATTGACCACATTTGAAGCTTGGGGAGAAGAGAGATGACCCCATATTTTCTTTTGCAAAGAAGACCATCTAATGGGAGCGTGCAGTCTTGAGGATTTTTGCCCAGTGAACGTACCCCTTCTTGCCTGTGACAATGCAACTTCTCTTAGAGAATTTCCCCATTCTTCAACCTTAAGGATTTCAGGCACAAATTATGAATCACTAAGAATCTAGCAAGCAGCTCTAGAAGCCTCCAAAGAGAATTGCACTTCCCCAACAGAGGGACAGGAGGTGGAGTGTAAGTATAAAAGAACAGTGGATGGCCTAAATCAGAATGTGTCACTCTTTGTAAAGAGCCACAAGTGTTTTACTAGGGAAAAAGAAAAAGAGGCGAGAATGACGAGAAAGAGACACCAAGATCAAGAGGAATGGGGTAAAGGAGATTTCTATGAGGTGCTACTGGATAGGTCTTTATTAATAGACACTGAAGGATATAATAGAATTGGAATTCCTTTTATTTATTTTATATTTATTTATTTATTTATTTATTTATTTATTTATTGATGGAGTCTCACTCTGCTGCCCAGGCTGCAGTGCAGTGACACAATCTCGGCTTACTGCAACCTCTGCCTCCCAGGTTCAAGTGATTCTCCTACCTGAGGATTACAGGCGTGGGCCACCAAGCCCGTCTAATTTTTTTATTTTTAGTAGAGATAGGGTTTCACCATGTTGGCCATTCTGGCCTTGAACTCCTGACCTCAGGTTATTCGCCCGTCTCAGCCTCCCAAAGTGCTGGGATTATAGGCATGGGCCACCGCGCCCAGCCTGGAAATGTTTTTAAATACTTCCTGTTGCTGACCACTGTTTATTTGACTGTGACATTATGCAGAGACATGGGACCATGGAGCTCAGGCCTCCCTTTGGGTCACACCAGCCTCCTGAAAGGTGACAGTGTTACAGTAGTGTAGCAAATGGGCAAGTGGGTTCATTGTTCTTGGAGAATGAGAGACTGGATTGAAATAAAGAATACAAATGAGCTGGGTGTGGTGGCTCACACCTGTAATCCCAGCACTTTGGGAGGCCAAAGCAGGAGAATCACTTGAGGTCAGGAGTTCAAGACCAGCCTGGCCAACATGCTGAAACCCCATCTCTACTAAAAATACAAAAATTAGCTAAACCTGGTGGTGCATGCCTGTAATCCCAGCTACTTGGGAGGCTGAGGCAGGAGAATCACTTGAACCCAGGAGGCAGAGGTTGCAGTGGTCAGAGATTGCACCACTGCACTCCAGTCTGGGCAACAAAGTGAGATTCCGTCTCAAAAAAAAAAAAAAAAAAAGAATAGGAGTGGTTGTGTGGTTTAAAAAAGCAAAGTCCAGGAGTGTGGAACTAGACATGACTTTATGCATAGGCCAGAGAGAATGTCACGAAGGTACTCTCTAAAGGCATAGCTCTGTGTTGGATAACAAAGCATTTGATTCATCCACTCATACATTCATTTATTCAGCAAACCTACTTACTTGGCAGGTATTGTATTAGGTGCTGAAGATTAATTATAAACAAGGCACACACCCTGACTGTATGAATCTTAAAGACTAAGACCAAGCACAGCAACTACGGCTCATGGGCCAAATCTAGCCTGTGTTTGTAAGTAGTTTTATTGAAACACAGCCACACACATTCATCTACATATTTTCTTTTTCTTTTTCTTCTTCTTCTTTTTTTCTTTTTTTTTTTTTTTGAGACAAGGTCTCACTCTGTTGCCCAGACTGGAGTTCTATCACAGCTCACTGCACCTGGGCCTCCCATACTCAAGTCATCCTCACACTTCCGCCTCCCAAGTAGCTGAACTATAGGTGCTCACCACCACACCCTGCTAATTTTTTTGTTTTTCATGGAGATGGGGTCTTGCTATGTTGCCCAGATTGGTCTCAAATTCCTATCCTCAAGTGATCCTCCCACCTTGGCCTCCCAAAGTGCTGGGATTACAGGTGTGAGCCACCGTACCCCACCTTAACCTTTATTTCTAAATGTTAAATACAAAGATAAACGATGAGGCCAGGCACGGTGGCTCACGCCTGTAATCCCAGCACTTTGGGAGGCTGAGGAAGGTGGATCACTTGAGACCAGGAGTTCAAGACCAGCCTGGCCAACATGGTGAAACCCTGTCTCTACTAAAAATATAAAAAATTAGCCAGGTGTGGTGGCAGGTGCCTATAATCCCAGCTACTCAGAAGGCTGTGGCACAAAACTCGCTTGAGCCTGGGAGGCAGAGGTTGCAGTGAGCCAGGATCACTCCACTGCACTGCAGCCTGGGCAACATAGTGAGACCCTGTCTCAAAAAAAAAAAAAAAGAAAAGAAAAAGAAAAGAAAAAAAAAGATAAACGATAAGTACCTTACTTAAATCCAAACTTATTCATTACAAGTAGGCACAAGCATCTGCCTGCTTATTATGTCTTCTAGTTTAGCTGGACCTTAGCCTTTATGTATTAAAATACAATTGATTTCATTCTAAATTATTCTTCTTTATTTCTCTCTATTTTATTTATTTATTTATTTATTTTGAGACCGAGTCATACTCTGTCACCCAGGCTGGAGTGCAATGGTACGATCTTGGCTCACTGCAACCTCCACCTCCCAGGTTCAAGTGATTCTCCTGCCTCACCCTCCTGAGTAGCTGGGATTATAGGGGAGCTATATGCCCAGTATAAAAATTAGCTATATGCCCAGCTAATTTTTGAATTTTTTGTAGAGACAGGGTTTCACCATATTGACCAGGTTGGTCTCGAACTCCTGACCTCAGGTGATCCGCCCACCTCGGCCTCCCAAAGTGCTGGGATTACAGGCGTGTGAGCCACCATGCCCGGCCTTATTTTTCTTTTATATCACAGGTAAATATGAATTTTAAGAAATCATGTGATTATATAGGCTATATCACTTGTGAATTTCATTTCAGCAAGTTAGAAATGCTTTTTAAAAAAGCTAATGGTGGGTTTTATAGGATTAGAACCCCTGTCTTGGAACATTAAATGAACTTTTTTTTTTTTCTTTTTTGAGACAGAGTCTCACTCTGTCACCCAGGCTGGAGTGCAGTGGCACAATCTCAGCTCACTGTAGCCTCTGCCTCCTGGGTTCAAGCGATTCTCCTGCCTCAGTCTCACAAGTAGCTGGGATTACAGGCACGTGCCATCACGCCCGGCTAATTTTTGTATTTTTAGTAGAGACGGGATTTCAACATGTTGGACAGGCTAGTGTTGAACTCCTGACCTCAGATGATCAGCCTACCTCGGCCTCCCAAAGTGCTGGGATTACAGGTGTGAGCCACTGTGCCCAGGCAAATGAACTTTTAAATACAGCTGTAGACCTGTAGTCTACACATATAAACCCCTGTGTGCCCATATATACTGCACACACAAAGCAAATCTCTTTTTATAATATAATTTGTTATTATAAACCATCACATATAATGTATGTCATAACTACCTCCCATGGACATAACAACTTCCTATGGAAAGAGTGAACCTCACTTGTCTTTAAATATCCTTCCTGGCCAGACTCATATTCTTGGAACAGGACCAAACTAAAACAGTTTTGGCATATATTATTACCTCTCTAGTGTGCAAAGATCCATGGTTCTTGTCCTTAAGATTTCACTGTCTATATAAATCTGAATTTGGATATGCAGTATACATGATACTGTATTGCAAGTTTCAGTAGCTGCAATTACGCTAACATCCTCATCTAACGTTCATCCTCTCTTCCCTTGAAGTAATATCCAACAAGACTGCAGGACTGTTGTAGAAGATGTTATCTCATCATTTTAATCACTGCGGAGGCCACAGTGGGGAGGGCAGCTTTGCAGATTTCAAGAATCTGAGGCCTTTCTTCCTTTGCTTTTTCTCTGGCTACTCCCCCTCTTCATCTTTGTTTTCCTCCATGTTCCTCTCTTCTCCCTCCCACTCTTGCATTTGCTGAGCCTCCACAGTTTGAGTCACAGGCTGCATCCCGTCTTGAAGGCGTGATCATTAGTCAGGGATGCAGGATCAGCCTTCTCCGGGCTTTCTATGGACATCCGGGAGGCTGCAGGTCGACCAGGGCTGCTGGCACAGCCCGTGCACCTCCAGGGTTTTTGCTGAGACCAAGGGCAGTGACAGCCCCAGAGCAGAAGGGATGCAGGAGAATCAGTACTGGACATAGACGGAGGCTGTGCAGGTGAAGTGGAGAGGGAGTGTTGCCATCTGGGGACTCGACAGGGGCACAGATGGAGTGGCAGATAGGGCTCAACGTGCCTGCCTGATCTCTGAGGAGAAACCTCTGGCCGAATGGAACCCAGAGTACAGGTATTAAGCTGGTCATCTCCCTGGGGTGTCACTAGGGATAGGCATGACACAGAGTGAGTCCCCCCACCTGTAGCTGCACCTGCACCTGGGACCAGCCTTTAACCTCCCTTGTCTCTCCTCTGCCTCGGTTCTCATCCCTGCTCCCACTCCCTCTAGGCAAACAGCATTCTGGCGCTTCCTAGCATTTGCTATGAGGTAATGCTCTGGAATCCCCAGTTATTCAAATTATATAAACCAGGGGACTCAGAGGAAGAGAGGGTGCTCTAAGAATCCAGTCCTGCAGCCAAGGAGGAAGTCCTTCCTTCCTTCATTTCACCAGGCTGTTTCAAACTGGGTTTGGAAAGGCGCTGGGTTTGTTTTTTTTTTGAAACTTATGGTCAGTCCCCTTTCATAGCTTTTCAACTTAGAGTCTGTGTGAGAACCAGGACACCTGTCTTGTTGAAAAGGGAGACACAAAAGCTGAAAATGCCCGGAAGGATATGGCTTCCTGGAACTGCGGGATGTGTAGCTGCGGCCGTGGGGTGGACCATGGAAACAGGTTTGAAGAGAGAAGCTTTGTTCTTCTCCATCTCCTGTCATTGTTCTGAGCCAGGGTTCTGCCTCCTCCCTAGGGATGAAATTTGGTAGCAAGGGCCAGAAAAAGTAAAGTTCAAGGTTGGCACAGGTTCCCAGGGAATGAAGGTGGAAACCACTGTCTACCTTTCTCCAAACTCAAAAACCTGAAATAATGGATTCTTTGTGTGTGTGTGTGAGATGGAGTCTTGCTCTGACGTCACCCCGGCTGGAATGCAGTGGCATGATTTCAGCTCACTGCAACCTCCTCCTCCCAGGCTCAAACCATCCTGCCACCTCAGCCTCCTTTGTAGCTGGAACTACAGGCGCCCACCACCATGCCCCGCTAATTTTTGTGGTTTTAGTAGAGATGGGGTTTCACCATGTTGGCCAGGCTGGTCTCAAACTCCTGACCTCAAGTGATCCGCCTGCCTTGACCTCCCAAAGTGTTGGGATTACAGGCGTGAGCCACCGCACCCGGCCAAGATGGACTCACTTTTCACCTTGGCATCTCTCGAAAGGGAAAACTTGGGGAAAATCCACACCTCTACCCTTGAGTGAAGATGCCGAGTAATTATTTTATAGTTGGTCTTGAGCGTCCTTTTTTTTCTGTGCCTCTCTCATCCCTTCTTGTTGTTCTCTTCTTCCAATTTGTTTCTGTCCAGGGCATTCTGTGCTCTATCCAGAAACGCCCCACCCAGGCCTCTGGGGCAGGAGCTCATGCTGTACGCTTACTTCCCTTTCTCCTTCTTCTGCACTTCTTCACAACTCTGGTTCCCTGGGGGGTGCAGTTTATCTTAGCTAGTAGTGAGGAGAAAAGCATCTAGTTAAGTTAATTCAAATTAAAACCGTGAAAATACTCTTCTTAAAGAGCTTGGCTATTTCCCCTTACTCCTGAAAACAGTCACACAGGATACCCAAGTGGGCTGACATGAGGGAATCATCTTTAAACCAAGATGCTCCTCTCTCCCTTGCCTGTAGTCTATGAGCTCTGTAGGCTCCTTTAAAGAAGGCAGGGCTTTCTTTCTTCCTCTCATGCCTCTGAGACATTTTCCAGAAATTTAAGGTGAAAGATGGAAAATATCCTTGTCAGGCCTCTGAGCCCAAGCTAAGCCATCATATCCCCAGGGACCTGCACGCATACATCCAGATGGCCTGAAGCAACTGAAGATCCACAGAAGTGAAAATAGCCTTAACTGATGACATTCCACCATTGTGATTTGTTTCTACCCCACCCTAACTGATCAATGTACTTTAAGATCTCCCCCAACCTTAAGAAGTTTCTTTGTAATTCTCCCCACCCACGAGAATGCACTTGGTGAGTTTCACCCACTGCCCCCAAAACATTGCTCTTAACTCCACCGCCTAGCCCAAAACATGCAAGAACTCATGATAATCCCACCACCTTTGCTGACTCCTTTTTCGGACTCAGCCCGCCTGTACCTAGGTGACATGAACAGCCATGTTGCTGACACAAAGCCTGTTTGGTGATCTCTTCACACGGACGCACGAAACAATCCTCAGTAATGGTTCTCTAAAATGCACTTGACTTTTTGTTTGTTTGTCTCACTCTCACCCAGGCTGAAGTGCAGTGGTACGATATCGGCTCACTGCAAGCTCCACCTCCTGGGTTCAAGTGATTCTCCTGCCTCAGTCTCCTGAGTAGCTGGGATTACAGGCACATGCCATCACTCCTGGCAAATTTTTTTGTATTTTTAGTAGAGACGGGGTTTCATCATGTTGGCCAGGCTGGTCTCGAACTCCTGACCTCAGGTGATCCGCCCACCTCCGCCTCCCAAAGTGCTGGGATTACAGGTGTGAGACACCGTGCCCAACCTGTACTTGACATTTTTAACACCTAGGGTCCTTGGGCAGATATCCACGTCTCTGTCTCAGGAGGCAGTCCTGGTTCTTAGCTCCCCACCCCAGCCCCCTCGCATCCCTGAGAATTGAGAGCTGCCAGGAGCAAAGCGGATTGTTGCTGACCTCAGAAGAACACAGATGCAGTTAGCCATTTGTGAGGATGAGGGATTCAGTAACCTGGAACAGAAATAATGAAGATGAGGCCAGTCCTTCATGTGTGGCATGTTTTCTTGGTGTGCTTTGCTCCTTTGGAAGAGACTTAGGGGACAGGAGCATGAGAATGGGGCCCCCAAATATCCCTGTTCCTTCTGAGGCAGGTGAGAGGCAGCCCAAATGAAAGCCCTCTTCCTGGCTGGTAAGGGCAGCAGAGATGGTGCTGAGACAGCTGTCTCTACATCATTTCTCAAAAAGCAGCAAAGGACTACATGGAGGTGAAATTCTTCCCCATCTCAATTTGCCTGCTTAGCCAAATGTGGAATGTTGTAGAAAGCATATCTTGAATATTAGTCAGGATTTTGTCAGTTTACAAGGCAAGAAGGAAGGGATTCGTTGACTCCAGTACTGGGAAGTTTAAAACATGACTCTTCAGATGTGACTGGGTTTAGGGATTTAAATAATGTCATTAAGGCCGGATGCGGTGACTCATGCCTATAATCCCAGCACTTTGGGAGGCCAAGGTGGGCAGATCATTTGAGGTCAGGAGTTTGAGAGCAGCCTGGCCAAAATGATGAAACTCCATCTCTACTGAAAATACAAAAATTAGCTGGGCGTGGTGGCACGCACCTGTAATCTCAGCTACTGGGGAGGCTGAGGCAGGAGAATCGCTTGAACCCAGGAGGTAGAGGTTGCAGTGAGTTGAGATCATGCCACTGCATTCCAGCCTGGGTGACAGAGTAAGACTCTGTTTCAAAAAATAAATATAAATAAATAAAGTCATTAGTTCCCTCTCTCCCCCTCAGTTGACTTGCCTTAACATTGGCTTTTTTCTCAGGTAGGATCTCTCTGCTGAGTGGCAGATGGCCTTTGGGCAGCGATGAGTATTACAGTGTTTTCCCTGCATGTCTTTCCCATCAACTCCATCGAAAGTCCCAGGGAGGACTCTGACAGGCCTGGCCTGGGTAAGGTGTCCTTACCTGAACCAATCATTGCAGCCAGGAGGATGAAGTCCTCTAATTGGCTAGCTCACATTATGACCACAACATGTGTGGGGAAGACCAGGCAAGGAATTAGCCATCTTGTTAGGTAGAGGAGGAGCAATTCCCAAAAGAAAAATATACTAAGCAGATAAAAAGTAATACAACTATACACCTTTATAAGTGTCAACTTACTCATTACTAATGCAAATTAACCAGCAATAGGGTGAGAGATGTGAGCAATGCCAAGATTTATAAGACATGGCTTTTGTCCTTAAAGATCATATAATCTATTTGTTCCAGTAGCTAGTCACATTCTCTAATAATTTGAGGAAACATGAATGAATTCATTGGAAAATATTTGCTAAGTGCTTACTTAATGCCAGACACAGCTCTAGATTCCTGTTACACAAAGATAAAAGACAGCTTTCTTCCCGTAAAAACCTTACAATCAAGTGAGAGAGACAAGCAAACTAACAAACATTTAAAGTGCAGGACTTGGCTGGGCGCAGTGGCTCGCACCTGTAATCCCAGCACCTTGGGAGGCCGAGGCAGGAGGATCACTTGAGCCCAGGAATTTGAGACCAACCTGGGAAACATAGGGAGACCCTGTCTCTAAAATATTTAAAAATTAGCTGGGCATGGTTGTATGCACCTGTAGTCCCAGCTACTGGGAGGCTGAGGCAGGAAGATCACTTGAGCCCAGGTGGTTCAGGCTGCAGTGAGCTATGACTGTGCCACTGCACTCAGCCTGGACAGCAGAGCAAGATCCTGTCTCAAAAATCAATCAATCAATCAATCAATCAATAAAGTTCAAGGCTACAGTTGCAATGACAGAAGTGTGCACAGTTACCATGAAAGCCCCCAAAACGCACCAACAAAACGTTAGGCTCAGAGGAAGTGATTTGTAAGCCAGAGCTTGAAAAACAAATGGGAGTCAGATGAGATTGGAGGGTGGGGAAGGATCTTCCAGACAGAGGGACTAGTTTGTGCAGAGGTACAGGGTGTGGAGTAGGGTGGTGTGTTTGGAGAACTGTAAATACTGACACGCATCACTTAACAACAGGGTTATGTTGTGAGAAATGCATTATTAGGCAATTTTGCCCTTGTGTGAACATCAGAGTGTACTTAACGCATATCTAAATGGCATAGCCTGCTGCGTACCTGACCATATGGTATAGCCTCCTCCTCCTAGGCTACGCGCCTGTACAGCATGTTCCTGCACTGAATACTGCAGGCAACTGGAATGCAACGGTAAGAGTTTGTGTATCTAAACCTCTAAACATAGAAAAGGCACAGTAAAAATGCGATATTTTAATCTTATGAGACCACTGTTGTATATGAGGTCTGTTGTTTACCAAAATGTCATTCTGCAGCACACGACTAGTTTGAATGGAGTACATGAGGGGATACTGCGAGAGATGAACCCAAAGCAGTGGGCAGGAGCCAGATCACAAAGGGCCTGGTGTCAAGTGTACAGATGTTAGCTTGCCCCTGATTTCGAACAGGGCACAGACGTGTCCAGATTTGCAATGGAGCATGCTCATTCTGGCAGCATGTGAGTGGAGTGAGCCAGACTGGAGGTAGGAAGGAGGTAGGAAGGAGAGTCAGGAGACTGCCTCCTTCTGTGCAGGCAATGTCAGCTGATAAAATAGATAATTAGAAAAGTCACTGTTCTGCAACCCCAATTCAGGCAAGGATTCAGATTATCAGATGCTAAGATATTCACATGTTCTTAAAGAATCACTCCCTAGATTTTTTAAAAATATATATTTTTTTTGGCCAAGTAAGGTGACTTTACGCCTGTAATCCTAGCACTTTGGGAGGCTGAGGCGGGTGGATCATTTGAGGTCAGGAGTTCAAGACCAGCCTAACCAACACAGCAAAACCGGGTCTCTACTGAAAATACAAAAAAAAATGGCCAGGTGTGGTGGCCTGTAATCTCAGCTACTCAAGAGACTGAGGCAGGAGAATCACTTGAACCTGGGAGGTGGAGGTTGCAGCGAGCCGAGATTGCACCACTGCACTCCAGCCTGGGCAACAGAATGAGACTCTGTCTCAAAAAGAAAAAAGTTTATTTTTAATTTTTGTGTGTACATAGTAGATGTATATATTTATGGGGTATGGGAGATGTTTCCACACAGGCATGCAATGCATAATAATTGCATCATGGAAAATGGGTATCTATCCCCTCAAGTATTTATCCTATCATTCTATGGATTATTATTATTATTTGAGATGGAGTTTTGCTTTTGTTGCCCAGGCTGGAGTGTAATGGCGACATCTCGGCTCATTGCAGCCTCCGCCTCCAGATTCAAGTGATTCTCCTGTCTCAGCCTCCTGAGTACCTGGGATTACAGGCATGTGCCACCACGCCCAAGGATTAATGACAAAATACAAAATTTTGTATTTTTAGTACAGACAGGGTTTTACTACGTTGGTCAGGCTGGTCTCAAACTCCTAACCTCAGGTGATCCACTAGCCTCGGCCTCCCAAAGTGCTGGGATTACAGGCATGAGCCACCACACCCAGCCATTCCACTGATTATTAACTACACAGTGGAAACTGTACCTTTGCAGTGGAAAGATCTGGTGGACATCATCTTAAGCAAGAGATCAGACTCCACATAGTGGGGCAACCTGATGTTATGGACCTTCCAAGGGATGTGATAAGCAATGGGTAACATCTCCTGTACAGTATTCTTTCCAAAGAGCTTCAACCTGAATCTAATAATGAGGAAACAACTAGACAAATCCAAAATGTGGGAGGTTATATAGGAAAACAGGCTGGAACTGTTCAAAAACTCAGTGTCATAAAAAACAAAAATAAAAACAAAATGGGAGGAGAATGTTCTAAATCAAAAGAAGGAGACGCAACAACCACATATAATATGTAACCCCTGATGAGATCCTTGGTCAGACACTTAAAGCAGCCTGAAAGTTGGCTGGGCACAGTGGCTCACGCCTGTAATCCCAGCACTGTCTCAAAACAAAAAACAATAAAAACAGCATGAAAGACACTGGGGGATAATTGGGGACAGTTGAGTTTGAACTAAATATGAGGTATTGGTTTTCTTAGGTGTGATAATGATATCATGGTTATGTAGGAGAATGACTTTATGCTTAGGTGATGCTGCAGAATTGAGGGGTGAAGTGTAATGATGTCGCCAACCTATGTCCAAATGACTCAGGAAAATATGCATGTTATTATGTACCTACATGACATATGGATGTTTTTGCATATATATGATATATGGAAGCTATCATATATATGACAGCTATGGGTGTTCTTACAAATGTGGCAAAATGTTAACAATGTTTCTGTTTACGTGAAGGATCATGGGAATTCTTATATGATTCTTTCAGAGTTTTTGGGTTTTTTTTGGTAGTTTAAATACCATGAAAAAGAATGAAAATAAGAAGCAGAAGGAGGAGAAGGAGAAGAATTAATGACAGTTTGACCCAAGACAGTGGCAGCGGTTTTGGGGAGTGTCCTGGGCTACTGTAACAAAGTATCCCAGCCTGAGTACTTATAAACGACAGAAATGTACTTCTCACCGTCCTGGATGTTGGAAGTCAGCTCAGAGCGCCAGCACTGTTGGGTTCTGGTGAGGATTGTCCTCAGGGTTACAGACTGCTGACTTTTGGTTGTATCCTCACGTGGCAGAAAGAGGGCTAGAGAGCTCTCTGGGGTCCCTCTCTCTCTCTTTTTTCTTTTTCTGAGAGAGGATCTCACTCTCTTGTCCAGGCTGGATGGAGTGCAGTGGCGTGATCCTGGTTTGCTGTACCTTTAACTTCCCGGGCTCAAGCAATCCTCCCACCTCCCTAGTAGCTGGGAATACAGGTGCACTCCACCATGCCTGGCTAATTTTTGTGTTTTCTGTAGAGATGGGGTCTCACTATGTTGCCCAGGCTGGTCTCAAACTCCTGGGCTCAAGCAGTCTGCCCACCTTGGCCTCCCAAAGTGCTAAGATTACAGGCTCAAGCCCCCACACCCAGCCTGCTTTCTCTCTTTTTTTTTTTGGTTTTTAAGGCTAGTCAAGTGAAGCAGTGGGAGTGGAAAAGGAACAAAGAAGTCTGTAACTAGTTGTTATCAATTAGGTGTAAACACCACTGCTCTTGGCCCAGCCTGGAGTCTCTTTTATAAGGCACTAATCCCATTTATGAGGGCTCCACTCTCATAACCTAATTACCTCCCAAAGGCCCCACCTCCTAATAGTGTCGCACTGGGGGTTAGAATTTCATATATGAGGCCAGGCATGGTGGCTCAAGCCTGTAATCCCAGCACTTTGGGAGGCTGAGGCAGGTGGATCACTTGAGGTCAGGAGTTCAAGACCAGCCTGGCCAACATAGTGTAATCCTGTCTGTCCTAAAAACATAAAAATTAGCCAGGCGTGGTGTTGGGTGCCTGTGGTCCCAGCTACTCAGGTGGCTGAGGTGCGAGAATCGTTGAACCTAGGTGGGAGAGGTGGCTGTGAGCTGAGATCGTGCCACTGCACTCCAGTCTGGGCGACAGAGAGAGACTCTATCAAAAAAAAAAAAAAAAAAAGGCCAGGCATGGTGGCTCACGCTCGTAATCCCAGGACTTTGGGAGGCCGAGGCAGGCAGGTCACTTGAGGTCAGGAGTTCGAGACCAGCCTGGCCAACATGGTGAAACCCCGTCTCTACTAAAAATACAAAAATTAGCCAGGCATGGTGGTGCATGGCTGTAATCCCAGCCACTCGGGAGCCTGAGGCACAAGAATCGCTTGAAACCGGGAGGTGGAGGTTAGTGGTGAGCCAAGATCACACCATTGCATTCCAGCCTGGGGGACAAGAGTGAAACTCGGTCTCAAAAAAAAAAAAATTATGTATGATTTTAGAGGGACATAAACATTCGGTTCAGTTCATTGTAGGGAAGAAGGTTGGAATTAAGAGAAATACAGGAATATTGGGAATCTGTCCTGATGTGGAATAATGTTTGGGGATTCAGCTAGCGTGAAGTTAGGAAATAAGCCCAGTCAGGGGTTCCAGTCCTGGACATAGATTATATGACATACTTTCCTAATGCAAACAGTGACAAAAATCACCAGGAATCAACAATCTTACCACGCCAAGCAGAGCGCTGTGAACAGCGCTGAATCCGGAGTCAGGATGTTGGAGTTCTGATCCCGGCTCTACCACTGAGCTGCTGTGAGTGAGGTGAGCTCTTCTGGGGCTCTTCCTGTGAAACATGGGAAGATTGGAGCAGACCTTCCCCGAGGCCCTGTTCAATCTTTCACAAGTACACAGTTGTAGTCACCCTTCCTTATTGACGTTACTGAGTCATCTGAGCTGTTAATGAGATGTTGTCGCGTCTGCCATTTCATTCTCGCGGTCTTGATTTATTTCTCCAACCCTCTTGGCCACCCTCTCATGAGAGCCTGTCCTTGACTAAACCAGGTCCTCACTGAACGCTGTGCTCTATGGGGGAGCTGTAATAGTTACCAGTTCCTCATTCTGTCTGCCCTAGATTTAGTGACGAGCTTTCTTCCTGGACTCTTGGATGTTGCTTTCTATTAATAACACATCTGACTTTGTTATGAAGCTAACACATACTTACGGTTGAAAATTTATAACATTTGGGAAACTCTGTAAAATAAAACTTTTTTTTTTTTTTTTGAGACGGAATCTCGCTCTGTTGCCCAGGCTGGAGTTCAGTGGCACAGCCTCAGCTCACTGCAACCTCTGCCTCCCGGGTTCCTGTTATTCTCCTGTCTCAGCCTTCCAAGTAGCAGGGACTACAGGTGCATGCCAACACATCTGGCTAATTTTTGTGTGTGTGTGTATTTTCAGTAGAGA
The DNA here is from genome assembly GCF_008728515.1 of Papio anubis. NCBI lineage: Eukaryota > Metazoa > Chordata > Mammalia > Primates > Cercopithecidae > Papio > Papio anubis. Next base: position 24,679,990 of record NC_044989.1, read on the forward strand.
TGGGGTTTCACCATGTTGGCCAGGCTGATCTTGAACTCCTGATCTCAGGTGATCTGCCTGCCTTGGCCTCCCAACGTGCTGGGATTACAGGCATGAGCTATAGTGCCTGGCCTTGTAAAAGAAAATCTAAGTTACTCACAATTCCAATTTGTCGATAGCCACTATTAAATGTTTTTCCGAATGGTGTGTGTGTGTGTGTGTGTGTGTTGCATAGTTCGTCTCTTATCATATACATAATTTTGTATTTTTTTCATTTAATAATATATGTTGCACACTCTTGGGAGGGAATGGGACAGACTCCCATTCTATAATTTCTTTTTCAGAATTTTACAAGCTTGGAGCGTCATCATGGCATCTCACTTTAACAGCCCTCCATATATGAAACAGCTCTCCATATATATGACATTATATACCCAAGAAATGTAATGTTAAAATGTGTTTCTTGGCCAGGCGCGGTGGCTCACGCCTGTAATCCTAGCACTTTGGGAGGCCGAGGCGGGCGGATCACAAGGTCAGGAGATCGAGACCACGGTGAAACACCGTCTCTACTAAAAATACAAAAAATTAGCCGGGCGCGGTAGTGGGCGCCTGTAGTCCCAGCCCCAGCTACTCAGGAGGCTGAGGCAGGAGAATGGCGTGAATCCGGGAGGTGGAGCTTGCAGTGAGCCGAGATCGCGCCACTGCACTCCAGCCTGGGGGACACAGCAAGACTCCGTCTCAAAAAAAAAAAAAAAAAAATGTGTTTCTTTATCATATCTTTTTCTATATAATTAAAATATTCAATATTTTCATATAAGAAATTTTCCAGGCCAGGCCAGGCATGGTGGCTCACACCTGTAATCCCAGCATTTCAGGAGGCCAAGGTGGGCAGATCACTTGAGGACAGGAGTTCAAGACGAGCCTAGCCAACATGACAAAAACCCATCTCTACTAAAAGTACAAAAATTGGCCAGGCATGGTTGCAAGTGCCTGTAATTCCAGCTACTCAGGTGGCTGAGCCATGAGAATTGCTTGAACCTAGGAGGCAGAGGTTGCAGTGAGCCAAGATCGCACCACTGTACTCCAGCTTGGACAACAGAGCAAGGCTCTGTAAAAAGAAAGAAAGAGAGAGAGAAAGAGGGATAAAGAAAGAGAAAGAAAGAGAGAAAGCAAGAAAGAAAGAGGGAAGGAAGGAAGGAGGAAAGGTGGGCAGGAGGGAGGGAGGGAAGAAAAGAAAAGAAAAGAAAAGAGAAAAGACAAGACAAGACAGGACATTTTCCAGGCGGGGGGCGGTGGCTCATGCCTGTAATCCCAGCACTTTGGGAGGCCAAGGTGGGAGGATCACTTGAGCCCACGAGTTTGAGACCAGCCTGGGCAACATGTCGAGACCCTGTCTCTACAATGTTAAAAATTAGCCAGGTGTGGTGGTGGTGCCTGTGGTCCCAGCTACTCAGGAGGCTGAGATGAGATGGGAGTATCACTTGAGCCCAGGAGGTTGAGGATCACAGTGAGCTGTGATCGCGTCACTGCACCCTAGCCTGGGTGACAAAGCAAGACCGCAATTAGAAAAAAAAAAAAGAGAGAGAATTTTCCAAATAACTGGGCAACTCTTTCCCCACCTTCTCTTGTTTTGATGTAAGGCTGGCCTGTTACATCATCAATACTACTGGGGAAATACCAGGACACAGACAAAACGAAGGGTAGAAATACAGTACAATGTCTTAGTTTATGATACTACATTGTTAATGGTGGATCCATAGAAATACATCTGGGTGGTGGCATTTGGAGGGTGTGTATGCGGTGAGTGGTTGGTAGGGGAGAGGCAAGTAGAGAGAGCAACAAAAAAGAATTAAACCGGATGGGTGTTGAGTGAGGCATGGTAACTACTTTGGGAATTTTTTCTCTTCCTTTGTTACTAATGCCAAATAGCAAAGGCTAATTTTAATGTAATGGGTATATGTGTGTCTAAGTGGAGGGACAGACAGACAGACGTCATGGGGGGAATGCATCCTAAAGTCCTTTTAAAATCAAAACCAGCACTAATGAAGAGCATTTTCTAATGTCATTATATTAATTCAAAAACATCCTAACACTGGACAGATGGATATTCTTAAATGTCTCCGAGGAAGAACCTAAACCATTTGCTCATGCTAGCATCTCATATTTTGATCCGAAAATTTCTAACCACTTAATTCATCCTCATGGCTCTCATGGGAAGCAAGGAGAAAGAAGAAATTACTCTCCACTACCTCTTTTATATGATATATGTCTATATACACTTACATTTTTATTACACACTTAACTTTACAGGAAAGGAAATCCCATAAAGTAGGTGCATCTCTCTGAAATCACTTTTAACCCTCATTAGCTTGGAGGCATTCAACTGAAACCATTGCTTACATACTCTGTCTCTCTGCATTCTTTCCAAATATACACATTTCAGTGACCATCACACTTATTGTTATTATTATTAATTGAGACGGAGTCTCGCTCTGTCGCCCAGGCAGGAGTGCAGTGGCACGATCTTGGCTCACTGCAAGCTCCTCCTCCCGGGTTCACACCATTCTCCTACCTCAGCCTCCCGAGTAGCTGGGACTACAGCACCCACCACCACACCTGGCTAATTTTTTTTTTTTTTTTTTTTTGTATTTTTAGTACAGATGGGGTTTCACCGTGTTAGCCAGGATGGTCTCGATCTCCTGACCTCGTGATCCACCTGCCTCGGCCTCCCAAAGTGCCGGGATTACAGGCGTGAGCCACCGTGCCCGGCCACACTTATTATTATTAATGACTGCATATCATCTTGTTGTGTCGGTATATCATTGTTTACACAATTATTTTATTGTGAGAGCTTTTGGGGTTGTCTTTGAATTATTTGAAACATCATAAGTAATATTATGAATGCATCATTGTGCAAAATATTCTTTTTCCTTTTGAATTCTTTGAGTCCCATTGATGCTGGCTTTTATTATTATACACTTTGCTCGCGTGTAATAATAAAAGGCAGATAACAGAACCGCTAAGCTGTTTGTGTTTGTCTAATTTCTATGAATGGTTTAGGTTATGGCTTCTATTTTCCTGTGTATAAAATTGTCTATTCTTATTCTTTTACACTCTGGCTATTTGCCAAGTAGAAGCAGCTAAGGATTAACCGTATACATTTTTATTAAATCTAGATTTTTTTAAGAATCTAAGCTTTTTTTTTTTTTTTTTTTTTTTTTGAGATGGAGTCTTGTTCTGTGGCCCAGGCTGGAGTGCAGTTGCATGATCTCCGCTCACTGCAACCTCCACCTCTAGGGTTCAAGCATTCTCTGCCTCAGCCTCCGGAGTAGCTGGGATTACATGTACTCACCATCATGTCCGCCTAATTTTTTTTGTATATTTTGTAGAGATGGGGTTTCACCATCTTGGCCAGGCTGGCCTTGAACTCCTGACCTCGTGATCCACCCGCCTCGGACTCCCAAAGTGCTGGGATTACAGGCGTGAGCCACCGTACCTAGCCTGTGCCCTTCTCTTTAAACTTGGTTCCATTGCATTATTTTGTATGATGTAGTTTTAGATGTTATAAAGGGAGTGTAACAGGACTCACTCATGGACTCTTTTCCAAGAATTTCTGCAGCCCTTGGAAACTCCCACATCACCAATGCAAAAACCTAGTACCTGAACCCTCTGGTCTCAGCAGAAGAAAATAGCCTTGGCTTATGGTTGAAATGGGGCCTGGGATATCCTAGGAAATGGCCTCCTTTGTGGGAGTGTGGCGAGAGCTGAGTTGTCAGTCTCCAGGGACACTGCTATCAGTATCCTTTTCCACTTTATTCTTTGTTCCAAAATAATAATTGTAATATCTCAGAATTAAATCTCTGGCTGTCCTTTCAACAGTGTGGTTAGGGCCAGACTGATTATTCCCAGAGCTGCCCATGGGTCATAGCGAAGGCAAGGACCGCGTGTTTCCTTGACTTAAACATGTTTGCTCTGGGCCACTGTGATCACACGGTTGTCTTTCTTCCATTATCCTGGGCCTGAATGCATCACACGTTTTCCTGGCTTGAGGCAAGAGGTGCAAGATAACTGAAGGTTATCTTCATGGTCATCTCGAGTATGAGCATTTGGGGCAGGGGTTGTTTGTGCACGTGCACGTCTGTGCATGTGTGCACGCTGCTTGTCTCTCTAGGTATCTGTTGAGCTACGCTTGCTATGCTTGTGCAGCAGCCCCTCTTCTACAGTCCTGGCTGGAGGATGGAGGCGAGATGGCTGGATGATCAACATGGCTGCTGAGCCATGTTCGCAGGCTCAGGCCATTCTGCTCAGCTGTGCACAGTTGGAATACAGTAGGCTATTGTTATGGAACTGAGCTCCCTGTTCTAAATTCCACCAAAGTGTAAGTAACATGACCCAGGATGAGAATTCATCATGATTTGGCCAGGCGCGGTGGCTCACACCTGTAATCCCAGCACTTTGGGAGGCCAAGGCCAGAGGATCACTTGAGGCCAGGAATTCAAGACCAGTCTGACCAACATGATGAAACACTGTCTCCACTAAAAATACAAAAATTAGTCAGGTGTGGTGGTGCATGCCTGTAATCCCAGCTACTTGGGAGGCTGAGGCAGGAGAATTGCTTGAACCTGGAAGGCAAAGGTTGCAGTGAGCCAAGATTACGCTACTGCACTCCAGCCTGGACAACAGAGTGAGACTCTGTCTCAAAAAAGAAAAGAAAGAAAAGAAAATGCCACTAGGATCTCTGAAACTCCTATTGCACAGAAGACTGCAAAAGCCAGTATTGACGAGATGGTGAGAGAAAGCTGTTCATGTGTAGGCAGAGTGAGAAAATTCAAAAACGAGACAAAGAAGGAAAAGAGTGCCGCAAACATGGTGTAAAGAAAGGGCTGAAGAGGAGACGGTAAAAGGAAGGAGAGGGTCTGTTGTTACCAGCAGGGCTAATCCCAGGCAGTGCTGTGTGCCCGGCAATCTTCTAGCCCAGCTTCCTACTGGTAAGTCTCTAAGTACAATGCCACTAGTATATAATGTGCTAAATATTTTTAATCAACTCTCTTTTCAAAACAAGTATCTAATTCATCTTAAATAATACCATGTGGGAAACAATAAGTTTGATATCTAGTTATATGTTTTCCAATACATGTTAGGATAAACACACAATTAGTAACAGTATCTGTCCATCTATCCACATATGAAGCGTCAAAAACAATCCCAGTTGCTGCGCAGTGGTGTGCACACAATTCCATGGAAAGTCCATTCCCTCCTCACCCCATAACCCATCCCTTAGCCATCATCATCTCTTACTGGAATTATCCACACAGCTGCCTCATAGATGTCCCAGCCTTCAGTATTGGCCCCACTCCAATCCTGACTGTGACCACAAACTAAAGCCAGGGTGATAAATTCTAAGGTGAAAATTATATTATAATTAAAGATGGTTGATGAAATGCATATATTTAGCACTGTTCTCTTCTAATAGTGTTAAAACCACAATAAAGAATTTTATTAGGCCGGGCGCGGTGGCTCAAGCCTGTAATCCCAGCACTTTGGGAGGCCGAGACGGGTGGATCACAAGGTCAAGAGATCGAGACCATCCTGGCAAACACGGTGAAACCCCGTCTCTACTAAAAAATACAAAAAACTAGCCGGGCGAGGTGGCGGGTGCCTGTAATCCCAGCTACTACTCGGAGGCTGAGGCAGGAGAATGGTGTAAACCTGGGAGGCGGAGCTTGCAGTGAGCTGAGATCTGGCCACTGCACTCCAGCCTGGGCGACAGAGTGAGACTCCGTCTCAAAAAAAAAAAAAAAAAAAAAAAAAAAGAATTTTATTGAGGTGTGAAGTTGCAAGAACAAAGAGAACAGGGGAAGCTACCAGAACCCACTTGGAAGAAGCCAGCAATCAGATGCCGAAGTGGTCCTAGAGAACGTGGGCCTCAGAAATAAGAAGTACACCAAGATGGGAAGAAGATGCGGGACTCAGGAAACAAGAATCCAACCCATGAGACAGCATGATGGGCAAAGGAGATGCCAAGATCACAGCTGCCGGTCCAGACTGGAGCAGGTGAGCAGGTTCAGGAGAGATTCCAACACAACAGGAAACTGAGAGAATCCCTGAGGTGTCTGAAGACATTGAGAGACCTGGAAGTGGTGGTTCACACCTGTAATCCCAACATTTTGGGAGGCCAAAGTGGGAGGAGTTCAAGACCAACTTGGGCAATATAGTGAGATCCCATCTCTACAAAACATTTTATTTTATTTTATTTTATTTTATGAGACAGAGTCTCTCTTTGTCACCCAGCCTGGAGTGCAGTGGTGCGATCTCCACTCACTGCAACCTCTGCCTCCTGGTTTCAAGTGATTCTCCTGCCTCAGCCTCCTGAGCAGCTGGAACTATGGGTTCGCGCCACCATGCCCGGCTAATTTTTCTGTATTTTTAATAGAGACGGGGTTTCACCATGTTGGCCAGGCTGGTCTCAAACTCCTGACCTCAAGTGATTACCCTGCCTTGGCCTCCCAAAGTGCTGGAATTACAGGCATGAGCCACCATACCCGGCCTCTACTAAACATTTAAAAAAATTAGCCAGGCAGGGGCGTGCATACCTGTGGTCCCAGCTACTCAGGAGGCTAAGGTAGGAGGACCACTTGAACCCGGGAGGTCGAGGCTCCAGTAAGCTGTGATCGCACCACCGCACTCTAGCCTGGGCAACAGAGTGAGACCCTGTCTCAAAACAAACCAAACACACATTGAGAGGAGCTTTACACAACTAGAGGGGACTCAAATTTGTGATAGCACACAGAAAAGTGGACAACCAATAAAACAACAGTCATTAACTCTAGACAGAATGCTGTATAGGAAACGTGATTCCAATGCATGACACGGCTCCACTGTGAATAGGTCCCGGAGGATGTGGGACTGACTGTAGTTCTATAGACCAGCATGTGAAGAGAAGGGGATAGCAAGTGAGAACAGGACAGCGGCAATAAGGGGCCAGTGCTCATCCTCCATGGCAGGAGTGGATGGATAATGAGGAAACTGGAAAACCACGTTTGAGATACCTGAAACTGAAAAGCTGAAGTATTTGAAAGTGGCTGGCTGTGGGGAGGAAGTAAGGATATGAAACAATTTGCCTCTTTTTTTTTTTTTTTTTTTTAATGAGATGGAGTCTTACTCTGTCACCCAGGCTGGAGTGCAGTGGTGCAATCTCAGCTCACTGCAACCTTTGCCTCCCGGGTTCAAGTGATTCTCCTGCATCAACCCACAGCCCACCCACACACCTCCCACCCATCTCCAACACTCACCCCCGGCCCCCACCCTCCAGTAGTGGCTAATTTTTGTATTTTTAGTAGAGATGGGATTTCACCATGTTGGCCAGGCTGGTCTCAAACTCACAGACTCAAGTGATCTGCCCGCCTTAGCCTCCCAGAGTGCTGGGATTATAGGCAGGAGCCACTGGCCACAATTTGCCCCTTGAAACTGTAAACAGTGCATAAATTTGAATTTAAAACACCAGATGATGTTACCTCCCTGCTTAAAACCTTGTAAGCAATCCCTGACTTACAATGGTTGGACTTAGGACTTTTCAACTTTACGATGGTGCAAAAGTGATATACATTCCATTGTATTACACATTCCATTCCTCTACACATTCAGTAGAAACCGTTCTTTGAATTTTGATCTTTTCCTCCTGGCAAAATGTGGTATGATGAGATTCTGGGAAGAATGGTGAGCGATTCTGGTTTTTACTTTCAGTGCAATATTTGATAAATTACATGAGACATGCAACACTTTATTGTAAAGTCGGCTTTGTGCTAAATGGTTTTGCCTAACTGTAGGCTACTGTAAGGGTTCTGATGTTAGGAGTACTAAATGCATTTTCAACTTAATGATATTCACAACTTACAATGAGTTTATCAGAATGCAACCCTTTCATAAGTCAAGGAACATCTGTAATAGCCTCTGTAAAATTGCTTTCGAGGCCTCTTCTGGGTAAGTCCTACCTACTGCCAGGGCCTCACCTTTCCCTGGTCCATATTGCACGCTTCATGTCAAGATACGCTTTGCCCCTAGAGCCAGCCATATCCTCTCATCTCGCATATCTAGAATTTTGAACATATGCCCCTGGACCCTCCCCCTCCTCTCCATTCCCTTCTCTGGGCAAACTCTGATTCCACTTCAAGTTTCCATTTGGCCTTCACTTTTGAAGGAAATGCACCTCCACCCCCTAAATTCCCACCCTGCTAGACTGGGGAAGATTTCCCTCCCATCTGATTCCGTAATTCCCCTTCTTTCCTTATTCACTTCCCAAACTTACTGCTATTGCTTCCTTAATTATTTTCAACCCTCCACTGGAGAACTCTGCCAGGGCAAAGAAAACAGTCTTTTTCATCATTATATTATCAGGGTCTAGCACTATACCAAGGACATTGTCAAACTCGATATATAGTTGTTGAATGAATGAATCCCACTGTCTAGACTCTGGGGCAATTTTTTATCAAAATCTCTGTTATAAAAATGTTTTCTCAGCTGACTTTTTTTTTTTTTTTTTTTGAGACTGAATCTCAGTCTGTCACCCAGGCTGGAGTGCAGTGGCACGATCTTGGCTCACTGTAACTTCTGCCTCCCAGGTTCAAGCAATTCTCCTGCTTTAGCCTCCCAAGTAGCTGGGATTACAGATATGTGCCACCACGCCCAGCTAATTTTTGTATTTTTGGTAGAGAGGGCGTTTCACCATGTTGACCAGGCTGGTCTCGAACTCTTGACCTCAGGTAATCTGCCCGCCTCAGCCTCCCAAAGTGCTGGGATTACAGGCGTGAGCCGCCACGCCTGTACTGACTTTCAATTAGAAGAGTTTTAGGCATCTAGATATGAATGAACCATATAAAGCCAAATGCATAATTGTCCTGTTTGTATGGTCCAGCTAGCCAGTGAGATATTTCTCTGTAGAGGATCCTTTCAGAGTCCCTCAACTCACACTCAGGTGGTGAAGTCACCTGTTTGGCTTCATATTACTCAGACAAGCAATGTTGTGTGGTGGTTGACCAGGTAGTCGGTAGGACTTTCTTATCCCAGCTTTCTTACTTATACCTTAGCAAGTGATTTAGCTTCCCATGACTCAAGTTCTCTATCTGTAAAATTGGTATAAAATACATAATGCTTACTTCATAGTTTTTGTTCCTTTTTGTGTTTTTTGTTTGTTTGTTTGTTTGAGACAAAGTGTTGATCTGTCGCCCTGGCTGGAGTGCAGCGGCGTGATCTCGGCTCGCTGCAATCTCTGCCTCCTGGATTCAAGAGATTCTCCTGCCTCAGCCTCCTGAGTAGCTGGGATTACAGGCACGCGCCACCAAACCCAGCTAATTTTTGTATTTTCAGTAGAGACAGGATTTCTCCCTGTTGGCCAGGCTGGTCTTGAATTCCTGACACCAGTTGATCCGCCCACCTTGGCCTCCCAAAGTGCTGGGATTACAGGTGTGAGCCACTGCACCCGGCCCTTCATAGGTGTTTTTACAGTGTTTTCAGCATGGTGCCTGGCACATAGTGAGCACTCAGTATATTATCGTTATAGCTTCCAGATACCTTTCTCTATATGCACTCCAGTTTGTTAATTTTTTTTTAAGTGTAACTGGTCAAAATTAAACCCAAAACTGTTTTGTCTGACCGGGGCAAAAGGTACAGGGTGCTAGCACTGTCCTAGATCTACACGTTTTACTTCTTTTAGTGCAGCCTAAAATTATACTAGCTTTTTTTTTTCTAAGCAGCCATATCATACTGTGGAGTCATATCACCCTTGCATTTAATAAACCTCTCAGACCTTTTAGTGTGAATCTCTGTCCAAATAGCACTTACCCTTCCTGTATCTGGGTAATCAATTTTTAAAAATATTTTAATTTTATTTCTTAAGATGGAGTCTCCCTTTGTGGCCCAGGCTGGAGTGCAGTGGTGTGATCTCGGCTCACTGGAACCTCTACCTCCTGGGTTCAAGTGATTCTCCTGCCTCAGCCTCCCAAGTACCTGGGATTACAGGCACCTGCCACCAAGCCCGGCTAATTTTTGTATTTTTAGTAGAGACGGGGTTTTACGATGTTGGCCAGGCTGGTCTTGAACTCCTGACCTCAAATGATCTACCCGCTTCGGCCTCCCAAAGTGCTGGGATTACAGGTGTAAACCACCGCACCCGGCCTAACTCATCCATAAAGTTGCTGGACAGGAGGCCAAGGGCAAAATCAGCGTAACTCTAGCAAAGCTCTTCAAGTCAACAGCAGTCAATAGTCCAGCAACATTCTTCACATGCAATCTTTCAGCCTGCAATTCCTCATCTCCGTCTGTAAGGATGTCATGACGAACGTCCCAAATTACCATTTCTTAAAGATGTCTGCAAAATATGGGCTCTGAGGGTGTTTGTTTATAACAGCAAAAAACAGAAAACAACCTTAATGTCCAACAAGAAGAGATGGATTGCATCCACGTTTGTACATATTTTCAGTGGACAGCTTTTGCATTACAAAACATTTAAAATTCTGCGCATTCATGTGGCCTAAACTTATTTTTAACCGTAGATAGTTGTGGCTATTTGGGGTTTAGCTCCTCCCTAGTTTTCCTTCCCTCTTCTGGTAGTATCACTCTGACTTTCTTCGGGTGGAGGGAATTTCCCTTTCCCACTGGGTTCCTTTTAGTGAAACTGTCTAATAAAGCAACTCTTGCTTCCCTAACCAGAGGGAGGATACCTGACCCAAGCTAGGACATTGAACTGGAACTGTCTCTTCAAGGACTTTAGGGACTAAGAAAAATTGGAACTGATGTGTCACAGCAATTGTGCCGTGATCCAACTGGCTATTAATTCCTGCTGCCAGAAGCCCAGAGCTGCCCCGGCTCCTGCTCTTTCTGATTCTGATTTTCTATCTCTCCCTTTGATGTGGTGAACTCCCCATAACTCCCAATGAATGGCATTTTGCTTAAATTGTCCAGTGTTAGTTTCTGTTGCTTACAATAACAAACTTTAATTGGTTCTGTCAAGTCCCTTAAAATATTTTAGAACTGTTTTTAAAATCCCAGTATATAAAACAGAGTGCAGGCTGAGTGCAATGGCTCACATCTGTAATCCCCAGCATTTTGGGGGACTGAGGCAGGTGGATTGCTTGAGACTGAGGCAGGCGGATTGCCTGGGCAACACAGTGAGACCTCATATCTACCAAAAAAAATACACACAAACAAAAATTAGCCAGGTGCGATGGCACATGCCTGTAGTCCCAGTTACTCCGGAGAATGAGGTGGGAGAATCGCTTGAGCCCGGGAGGCAGAGGTTGCACTGAGCCAAGATCATGCCACTGCACTCCAGCCCGGGTGACAGAGTGAGACCCTGACTCCAAAAACAATCATACAGGCCAGGCGCGGTGGCTCACACCTGTAATCCCAGCCCTTTGGGAGGTCAAGGTGGGCAGATCACGAGGTCAGGAGTTTGAGACCAGCTTGGCCAACACGCTGAAACCCCGTTGCTACTAAAAAGACAAAAATTAGCTGGGTGTGGTGGTGCGCACCTGTAATCCCAGCTACTCAGCAGGCTGAGGCAGAGGAATTGGTTGAACCCGGGAGGCAGAGGTTGCAGTGAGCTGAGACCATGCCACTGTAGCCTGGGTGACAGAGTAAGACTCTGTCTTGAGAAAACAAACAAAACAAAACAAAAACATACAAACAAAAAACCCAAACAGAAAAACAAGAAAAAACCAGAGGGCTCTTGCATGTGCGTGGTCTGTCCATTTGGCTAATTCTTACCTGTACAGTAAACTCCCAGAGCTCTACGAATGCAGTGTAAAGTAGAAGTCATCTTTTGAGAATGGAGTGTCTCCTCTTCTCTTTGTGGTGATATTAAAGGTATTCACTTGTTATTTCCTACCAATTTTAATGTTAGTTTTGTGTGTTGTCCTGTCTTTCATGTTAGAAGCTTTTCCCAAATGTCTGATGATTTTTGGCTGTCAGTTTCTATTTAAAACCAACCCAGTAAAATGATGACCAGAAATGTACAGGGGCAGGGCTTGTACCCAATTCTCCTGTTTTCAACTCCACTCCTTGCTTCTGAGGTCCTCGGTGCTTCGGATTCCTAAGACTTCCTGGTGTTCTGTTGCCCAAATTGTCTTCCTTCGTTGGCGTCTCCTTTTGGAGTCATTTGCTTCCAGCTTTCTCTGTTCTGCCAAGTCAGTTACCACTCATCCATTTATTTTCCACCTTCCAAAAATGCGTTGTCATTGCTAGTCCTGTCGTTTCCTCTCCTAATCTCTTTATCTGTGGATTTTTATCTTTCTTATTCCTTTCATATAATTGTAGTGTTTTTTAGTGAGAAGGAAGTAGAGATAATTTAATTATTGGGTTCATTATTTCAGTAGAAATCTCTACTTTTTCTGAAGTTACCCATTTTATTTTTATACTAAATACAAACAAGAGTATTTTTAACTTTATAAAGACACAGTCCTATAACATTTGTTTGTTGTCTACCAGTAGTCTACAAATCTATTAGTCAAATCAAAAAGGAAATAAAGACAGTTACCATGATTTGTCCTTAATAAATTCATTGTGGCTCCAAGTGTTGACTAAATTATTTTCTGAGTATTCACAACAAGCAACCCTGTTTAACCAGGTGATCCTATTAATTGTCAATATTCAACACCACGGTGGTGATTAGCAGAACCCACTATTTTCCTACTCAATTGCAATTGCTTTCTAGTTTCTCATGAAATTTTAAGGCTTATTGATACTTTACTTTGCAATCCCTTTCCCAAGTAAATTCTAACATTATAAATTATAACATTTAGCATCTTATAAATAAATGTGTCTAGACATGAGGTTTTTATTTATTAAAATAATTACTTTAAATAAATTACTTCATCTACCATAGACTTTAATCCTCTTTTTGCAATGTTTGCCTTAAATCTTTTTAGTTTGAGGACTGTACTCGATTTTTTCTGGGAGAAGTGGGACTGCCTAGCATCTAAACGCCCTTCTTATCTGGGGGGAATCCAAACATGTGGAGAAAGGGCTCCACTGTGAAAACCAAAGGGGTAGAAATTCTCTCTCCTGTCCTCTAGCACGAGAGCATGTGATCTAGGCTCAGTGAATCAGGATTTTGAATACTGGGGGAACGATGTAAAGACACAGAAGGTGGGAGTTTTTTCGCTGCAGTGGTAGAGGAGTGAAGAGTAGGCATGTGTGGGAGTGGGCACCCTTTGCCAGTGATGCCTAGAGTGGAAGCACCAAGTAGCCACTGGTGGCAGTTCCAGCCACGGTGGCCCTATTCTGGTGGCAGGACCTTGAAAGAATTTGGCTGCCCAACCTCTCTTTGTCTCTGGATGGGTTTTTTTGTTTTGTTTTGTTTTTGAGAAAGCATTTCACTCTGTTGCCTGGGCTGGAGTGCAATGGTGCGATCTTGGCTCACTGCAACCTCCACCCCCTGGGTTCGAGTGATTCTCCTGCCTCAGCCTCCCAAGTAGGTAGAATTATAGGCCCCCGCCACCACACCCAGCTAATTTTTGTATTTTTAGTAGAGACTGGTTTCACCACGTTGATCAGGCTGGTCTTGAACTCTTGATCTCAGGTGATCTGCCCGCCTTGGCTTCCCAAGTGCTGGGATTACAGGCATGAGCCTCCGCACCCGGCCTCTGGCTGGGTTTTGATCTTGGTGTTGTGGACTTCCCCTCGATTCTGTGAACTGTCTTACACCATTCCAACAAATTTCTTCTCTGCAGAAGTTAGCAAGAGTCAGTTTCTGATATCTGGACGAAGAACCTTGACTGGTACAGAGAAATTGCTACAAGGAGATGGTTGCAGATGACAGAACCCTGGAGAAATGGATGAGGGAGGGAATATGAGCTGTCTACCTAGTTACTTAGGACTGAGAGCAGTAAAAATTCCGTTAGTATGTAGGGATAATATGTGCTTAATATTGTATAGTGGCAGAAAAAATTAAAAGATAAAATATTTTCCAGATCACTGCTTATTAGCAATTATTTGCCCCTGCAAACTATAGGAAAGTCAAAAGAAATTCAAGGACTCGAGAGTGGTGTTCACTTCTTTTCTTGGCTCTAGTCTGTTTCAACAAAAACAGATGACAAGCTCAGCTCCTTAAATTCTCAGATCGTAACACAGATTGACACACAGGCACTTTCTAAGACCGTACTAAAAAGGATCTCATTTATCACAATCATAGGACAGAGGTAACTGAAAGCCAAACTCCAGGAATTACCAAATTACAAAGTCAGTTGAATTTTTAGCCTCACTAGGACCCGTATGTGAAAGAGCATTGATCAGGACCGTGTTGCCACCGAAGAACTGGAATGAGAAAATATGGGGATATCTGAAAAACTCAGGGAACTCTGTACCCCCAAGCCTCACTAAACCTTCACCACCAGCCAAAACAGAGCCTGCGCCTATGTGTAATGAGGCTATTATTGCTTTACATGAAGACGCACCTAAGAGAGTTATCTTGTAAAAGGAAGCCAATTATTTTCCTGTTCTACTCCCCTCACTCCTCATTATCTGCAAACATATAACTAGACTTAGGTAACAGCATGTCCAGGAGGGCCAATTATAAAGTACAACCGGAGAGGTAATGATTAGCACACACTGGACAAGACGCGCGCACACACACACACCCCCACACACACCCCAAGATTTGCTAATTTACAGTAATGTGGAGGAACATACATAGGAATGGATTTTCTGAGGAGGAAAAAAAAATTTTTGATTCTGGCTGAATTTATCAATGCAGATATACTTTCTAGAAATTCAGATTTAGCAGATTGACTCAAGTAGCTGGAAATGTTTCTAAATATTTTCTTGGCTGGTTGCCTGAAACCTAGTCACCATGAAGGACAATGCCAAATGAAGTGGAGGTACAAAGTGTTGTCATGTTGAGGAAGGAATTCAGAAACGCTGGAAGACAGAAATACTGGAGGGCATTCATATGTCCTCTTTTATGTCCCCAAGGTGGCCCAGAGAGCCAGTGAAGAAAATATCCGCATCTTTGAGAATGCTTTAGTGACTGTCTAAGTAGGCCAGGAATGCCTATGGGAGAAGCTGCAGCTGCCGTGGCTTCCCTTATTTTAATGGCAATGGATAGATCCCGGGTCAGCAGAAGCCAAATGGTGGCACTTAACTGCCGGTGGTATGGGGACATGACTTTCATCTTAGGCAGCAAGGCCAGCGTGATGATCAGAAGCTTCAGACCTTCAAAACTCTTTGTTTTTGTTTTTTGTTTTTGGGGGTTTTTTTTGGTTGGTTGGTTGGTTGGTTTTTGAGACAGGATCTTGCCATGTTGCCCAGGCTAGAGTGCAGTGGCACAGTCATGGCTCACTGCAGCTTCCACCTCCCAGGCTCAAGCAATCCTCTTACCTCAGCCTCCAGAGAGTGGCTGGGACTACAGGCTCAAGCCACCATGCCTGGTTAATTTTCATATTTTTTGGTGGAGATGGGGCTTTGGCCTGTTGCCCAGGCTGTCTCAAGCTCCTGGGCTCAAGCACTCCACCCACCTCAGTCTCCCGAAGTGCTGGGATTACAGGCATGAACCAGCATGCCCAGCCCCTTCAAGGCTTTTTGATCATAGGTCCTCAGTACTAAAACAAGTGATTAGCCATTAGACATCCTCAGATTCACAGAAATGGCCTCCTGACCTGTGGAATAAGGCCTATATGTAAACAGGGTCATTTGGAAGTACCTGCACTTCCCCTTACCCATCCAAAATCAGTCAAAATCAGAACAACCCTACATCCCCAGGGAAGTCATCACCAGGATCTCGTTAGGCACAAGGTGCAGTTATATTACATTTCCATTCTGTACTAAACGATTTAGTTTAGTACAGAAACTGGCTGGATCTTGAAAAATCACATGGGTCCTCAGTGCTCTTATATCTGCTGTTCCAGATGGAGTCTCCTAATATAGCAGTGGCGCCTGGAAGACTGCAATGATCCCTAATGCCTTTGTTCGCTATCCCAGGAATTAGAAAACACCAGGAGAAGGGTTGTTTCCACCTGGAAGAGAAATGCTAGAGCAACACGCCATCTTCCTCCGCATTATCATCTGTCTCTGGACAACAATGAAATTCACAGGACACTGATTGTCTTTTTATCCCATTGGACATCATGCTAGTCTACAATACTGATAACGCCACGATGATAGGATCTGAAGACCTGGAAGCTGCAGGTACCCAAAGTACCTTGATAAAACACATGCCAGATTATGGGAAGGAGGATGGGAAGGAGAGAGATTCTAAGAAGATGCAAGAGTTGGCCGGGCACTATGGCTCATGCCTATAATCCCAGCACTTTGAGAGGCTGAGGTGGGTGGATCACCTGAGGTCAGGAGTTCGAGACCAGCCTGGCCAACATGGTGAAACTCAGTCTCTATTAAAAATACAAAGATTAGCTGGGCGTGGTGGCAGGTGCCTGTAATCCCAGCTACTCAGGAGGCTGAGGCTGGAGAATCACTTGAACCTGGGAGGCAGAGGTTGCAGTGAGCCAAGATCATGCCACTGCACTCCAGCCCGGGCGACAGAGCAAGACTCCATCTCAAAAAAAAAAAAAAAAAAAAAAAAAAGACAACGCAGAAGTCTGTCACCTCAGCAACGTTTCTAGAGGTTGGTGTGGGGTCTAACTCCCATCAGAATAGCCCATACAAAATGAAGACTAGGTTGAGCACCTTTTACTCTCATCACTAAGAAAGAGGCACTAGTGGCCAGGTGCAGTGGTTCACGTCCATAATCCTAGCACTTTGGGAGGCCGAGGTGAGTGGATTACCTGGGGTCAGGAGTTCGAGACCAGTCTGACCAACATAGTAAAACCTTGTCTCTACTAGAAATACAAAAAGAATTTAGTCAGGCATGGTGGCACGTGCCTATAACCCCAGCTACTCAGGAGGCTGAGGCAGGGAGAATTGCTTTGACCTGGAAGGCAGAGGTTGCAGCCAAGATCATGCCACTGCACTCCCGCCTAGGCGACAGAGCAAAACTCCATCTCCAAAAAAATAAATTAATTAATTAAATAAAGAGGCACAAGCTTTGCTGCTTTGCTGGCCTTTTTAGACTTTTTTTTTTTCTTTCCCGAGACAAGGTCTCCCTCTGTCACCCAGTCTGGAGGGCCGTGGTGTGATCTCGGCTTACTGTAGCCTCAACCTCCCAGGCTCAGGCAATTCTCCCACCTCACCTCCCAAATAGCTGGAACCACAGGCACGTGCCACCATGTCTGGCTAATTTTTGTATTTTTTGTAGAGACAGGGTTTCACCATGTTGCCCAGACTGGTCTCGAACTGGGCTCAAGCAATCCTCCTGCCTTGGCCTGCCAAAGAGCTGGGATTACTGGCATGAGTCATGGAGTCGCGCCCTATTTATTTATTTATTTATTTATTTATTTATTTATTTTTTAATTCTCTTGCCCAGACTGGAGTGAAGTGGCACCATCTCGGCTCACTGCAACCCCCACCTCCCAGGCTCAAGCAATTCTCCTGCCTCAGCCTCCCAATTAGCTGGCATTACAGGCACGTGCCACTACCACTCAGCTAATTTTTGTATTTTTAGTAGAGATGGGGTTTCACTTTGTTGACCAGGCTGGTCTCGAACTCCTGACCTGAAATGATCCACTGCCTTGGCCTCCCAAAGTTTTGGGATTGCAGGTGTGAGCCACCACACCCGGCCTTTTAGACTGTCCAGGTAACACATACCACAGTTTGCTGTGCGTCTCCAGTCCCTTTACCAAGTGACTTGAAAGGCTTCCCAGTGTTCAGCAGGGGCCAGGTTGCAGCATGTGTGATTTGGCCACTTAACCTTAACAACCCAGTGGATCTAAATGGTGCTTGAGTTATCAGTGGCAAACTGGGTTGCAGCATGTAGCTTGTGGCAAGCCTGATTAAGATAATCACTGTAGAGACCTTTATTGTTGTGCATCAATCCGTGACCTCTTCAGTAAGTGACTGTTCCCTTTGTAAGAGATACTCTTGGCCTGCTACTGAGCCTTAAAAAAGACAGAATGTTGCCCATGGAACATTGGTCACAGTGAGATCTTGAGTTATCCATCGTGAATTTGGTAATGTCTGAGCCACAGTGCCATAAAGTTGGGTGTGGTTAGCAGCTTACTAGAAAGTAGTGAGAACAGGTTCAAGTGGGCCCTGGAGGCACAATAAAAGAGAATTTGTTCACACATCTAGTACACCAACTCCTGCCACATTGCTGCCCCTTCCTCAGCCCACATCTGTGGTCTCATGTGGAGCACCCTACCAGCCATATCTACTAACAACCCCACTCGGGTTAGTTCTAAAGGACATGAGAGAAAGGACATCCTCTCAGTAGGCAGAACATATAGCATATCTCACTGTCCATTTTGTCTTGAAGAATTGATAACTTGAGGTAAGAGTTTACAATGAGTGTCTGGCAATGTCTGGTGTTTTGGTTGTATAACAAGGCACTTGGAACAAGATTGCAGAATAGTTTTAGGGAAGAAGTACTTTTAATGACCTGTTGGTCAGAAATGATGTTGTCGTTTCGGAGCAAGACATTTGGGGAAGGAGAAAGTGAAATGAGCCAGGCACGGTGGCTCACACCTGCAATCCTAGCACTTTGGGAGGCCGAGGTGGGCAGACGACCTGAGGTCAGGAGATAAAGACCAGCCTGGCCAACATGGTGAAACCCCATCACTACTAAAAATGCAAAAATTAGCCAGATGTGATGGCTCTCGCCTATAATCCCAGCTACTTGGAGGTTGAGGCAGGAGAATCACTTGAACCTGAGATGTGGAGGTTACAGTGAGCCAAGATCATTCTACTGCCCTCCAGCCTGGGCAACAGAGTGACTCTGTCTCCAAAAACAAAAAGAAAAGAAAAGAAAAGAAAAATGAAATGACCCAGTAGAATGAACCCAGTTAATCAGATGAACAGATGGTTACCTACTCTGCCATTCAACTTCCTTCCCAAACTACCCTAATGTTTGTCCAATGGAATGAAGCAAAATAGAAGCTCTGCATTAACACAACTACAGGGAAATTCCTGCTACTGAGTCCATTTTATCTGTGTTTCCTTTCTTGGTATGCTAAATACGTTTATATTTCTACTTTAAAAAGAAAAGAATTGTAGGCTGGGGGCAGTGGCTCACACCTGTAATCCCAGCACTTTGGGAGGCCAAGGTGGTTGGATCACCTGAGGTCAGGAATTCAAGACCAGCCTGACCAATATAGTGAAACCCTGTCTCTTCTAAAAATACAAAAATTAGCTGGGCGTGGTGGTGCGCGCATGTAATCCCAGCTACTTGAGAGGCTGAGGCAGGAGAATCAATTGAATCTGGGGATGGAGGTTGCAATGAGCCGAGATTATGCCACTGCACTCCAGCCTGGGCAACAGAGCAAGACTTCATCTCAAAAAAAAAAAAAAAAAAAAAAGACTACATTCCTTTGCTTCTTCTACTTTTTGAAGAGTTTACATCATAAGGCAAGTAAGGAATCCCTCATATGATTTGCTTTGAGTTGAATTACACTCATATCTCAAGATCCCTTTTTGAAATTATTGCTTCTCTACAGAGAGAGAAACAGGAAATAGAGGAAATAGAGTTGAATATTTGAAAGGCAGGACATCCTCAGGGGGTAGGCCTCAGTAAAGTCAGCAATGGACAGATGTGACTATGCTCTTGGGGATATATCATGCTAAGCAGATTCATAAGAAATGGATGTTTCCAGAGTGCCCACTTACGGTTAGAAATGTAAGTACATAGAGGACTGAAATGTTCAAATCGGCTGATTTGCCAGCCTCAGAGATAAGCTAAAATATAACCAGAAGATCGTGGTGAACCAGGGAAAAGAACAAAGGGAATCAGCATGGTATTAAGCTTGATCATCGGATGCATCCATCTTCCCTATGGGAATATACCTGCCAATGGACCTGAAATATCTGGGTCTGCTGGTCAGGGATGCCCATCCCCCAGAGAGGCATTTGCTTCAGGTCCACTGCCAAAGTCAGGCTCCCTGAGCACACCTTTCCCAGGCTTCCGTCTGATCATCTGGATTATTTTCATACACATCTGCTTTTAGGGTGAGTACAGGTCTGGCACAGTGGCTCAAACCTACAATCCTTGCACTTTGGGAGGCCAAGGCAGGAGGATCACTTAAGCCCAGGAGTTCAAGACCAGCCTGGGCAGCATAGTGAGACCCCATGTCTACAAAATAAAAAATAAAAAAGATTAGCTGGGAGTGGTGGCGTGTGCCTGTAGTCCCAGCTACTCGGGAGGCTGAGGCATAAGAATCACTTGAATCTGGGAGGTGGAGGTTGCAGTGAGACAAGATTGTGCCACTGGACTGCAGCCTGGGTGACAGAGCAACACCCTGTCTCAAAAAAACACAACAACAACAAAACAAAAAAGAGAGAGTACAACATAGTAGATGAGGGCAGAGCCTGAGATATCTTAATACCGTCCTCTGAAAGTGTGACAACACCCACACACTCTGTCCCTGGTATTCCTCAATGCCTGGGACTCCCATTGTGAATAGTTACCTCCCCCATTGGCTTCTCTTATTGACAGTTACTGTGTTAATTGAAGTTGTGAATTACTTTGCCCTTACACACACCCACCATTATATTCAGTTATACTGCTAGTTCTCATCTCTTTATTACAAAACCAGCTTCTTTTCTAGAGTTTCATGTTGCACGCATTTCTGTTTCCCCTTAGCGGTGTCCCCTTACCACCACCACTAAAGGAAACTCCACATCTTTATCCTGTGACAGCCTCCTCCTTGCTCTACGATCTGGGGCTCTTACGCTGCCTGCTCTCAACTCCTTGCAGTCATGTCCACCAGTTCCTGCTACCTGTGGAACCCAGGCTTCTTTCATGAGTCTGGAGTGGAGCTCAAGAATCTGCCTTGTAGAAAGCTCCCCAGGGGCTGCTGGTGCAAGCTGAAGGGAAGCCCGCTATGAATCACCTCCTTCAGTTCCCCAGCGAGCTCCCTAGAAGAGTGACATTGGCCAGACCCATCTGCTACCTCATCTGTTGCCACATCACAAACCTGCGGCTTAGCTACTTGCAATCTGGTGAGAAACAGAAGAGAACAGAGCTTGGAGAAAGACAGACCGAGACTGGAGTCCTGCTTGTACCATTTATTCTTTTTGTTGTTGTTGTTGTTGTTGCTGTTGTTGAGATGAAGTCTTGCTCGGTTGCCCAAGCTAGAGTGCAGTGGCACGATCTCGGCTCACTGCAACCTCTGCCTTTCGGGTTCAAGTGATTCTCCTGGCTCAGCCTCCCAAGGAGCTGGGATTACAGGCACCTGCCACCACGCCCAGCTAATTTTTGATTTTTTGTAGAGACGGGTTTTCACCATGTTGGCCAGGCTGGTCTCGAACTCCTGACCTCCGGTGATCCACTCACCTTGGCTTCCCAAGTGCTGGGATTACAGGCGTGAGCCACCATGCCTGGCTGCTTCTACCATTCATTGTGTGACTCTGGGAATGGCTCTTTTAAAAATGCGTTTCCTAATTCTAATCTAGTTCCCAGGGTTGTTGTGAGGCTTAGAGGGAGAAAGATGCTTCCTTCAATGAGTATGTGTTGAGCCCCTCCTACGCGCCAGGCATTGGGTACTGAGCTAGGTGTGGTGCCTAACACCGAGCAGGAGCTTGGCAAATACTCATTCCTTGCTTCTTCCGTCTCCTTCTCATTGCCCTGAAACCTGAAGGTCACCATTGGAGTTCTCCCCTCTCTTGGCTGGCCTTGTATCTCGTCCAGCTGCCTCCTGCCACGCTTACATTCCTGAGAGGTGACACAGGGCACATTGCTGATGAATTCCTTGTCTTGATTCCTGATCAAGGCATCTCTGTCTCCAGTCTCTGGATGGGAAACCCAGTATGCCAAGCTAGGCAATGTGGAAACCAGTATAGACCCATTTCCCCCTTACCAATGCAGTTGAGAGCCAGAAGAATCTTCCTCACTGAATAGAGGCCAAAGTCCTTAGGTACTCAAGGCCTTTTGTGACTGTGCCAAAGCCCGCCTTTCTTACTGCATCTCTCCCCGTATCCCTTCAGTTAGCATATGTTCCTCTCAAATGTGCCGTTTGCTTTTCTTTATACATAGCTGTGACTTCCCAACACCTGCCTTTGCTCAAGTTACGTTCTCTCTCCATGTCTGGCTCCTTCCCTAACTCCCTCCCAGTCCACCCAGGTGGAGCCTCTCTCCTAGGCTTCTGCCAGGACTCCATTTTTCTCTCTCTCTGAGACATCTTTCTATCCTGACTTGTCTTCTCGACTGGACCATGAGTTTTCTGGATGGCAGGGACTTTTTACTCTCTCCCCACCATGTCTTGCATGTAGTAGGCTCTCAATAAACGCATGTGCCATAATTTAGAACATGAGTGAGTCCTAACCTACCAGACATCAGATACAGACTCAAACTTCAACTCGACTTTGTCTGCCACCTGCATGTTGGCGTGTAGACGTCTGAGCTTCTCTATCATGTTCACTGAGAATTAATGAACATCCTCTTCCTTGGGCCATCGTCATGAGACTGAAGTCAGCTGTCATCCTTGAGCCAGAAAAGTGGGGGTTGGGCTAGAGATTTGGAAGCTGAGGATTGGGGCTGAGTATCAAAGAGGAGTCCTGTGGCCAAGAAGAGTCCAGAAAAGGGAAAGTGGGCATGGCCAGGGATCCTTAACTGCAGAGCTGCCAAACCCTGAGGGGGCTCGGGTGAACGTAAAAAGCAGCATGCTTTATTGGGAAAGGGGTGATTTCAGGGTCCAAAGCCCATATAAGGCAGTGGCTCTACAAGGCCTGGAGGGCAGGGTTTGGCTTAGGTGGGCGAGGGTGACTTCCCCAGAGAGGTTCCATCTGGCCCTATTGAAGAGCTGGGGCTCTTCCTACACCAGTAACAATTTTCAGGTCTTAGGGGTTCAGCATCTCATATGTTCTTTTTGTATTCTTATCTGTTAGCCAGGTTTACAATTTCCTGGAGGCATTTTTCTTTTTACATATTTAGTTTTTTGAGACAGGGTTTTACTCTGTTGCCCAGGTTGAAGTACGGTGGCGCAACCATGAGTCACTGCAGCCTCAACCTCCCAGGCTCAAGTGATTCCCCTAACCTCAGCCTCCCCAATAGCTGGGACTATAGGCACATGACACCATGCTTGGTTAATCTTTTTTTTTTTTTTTTTTTTTTTTTTTGCAGAGACAGGGTCTTACTGTGTTTCCAGGGCTGGTCACGAACTCCTGGGCTCATGCAATCCTCCTGTCTCGGTTTCCCAAAGTGCTGGGATTACAGGTGTGAGCCACCACGTCTGGCCCTGGAGGCATTTTTCTCCCTGTCCTTTCATTTTGTTTAAACCATTCTTTGATTGGGCTGGCCAGTTTCTGGGCACGCCTATTTCTTGGCTGTGGTGAGATGCAGGTTTCCTCAGCTATGGCGAGGAGAGCCACATCTGACTTTTTGAGATCACCGGTGTGACCAGCTATTCATTTCCTATCTCTTCTTTTCTCTTGCATGTCATGTAGATCAGCAGGAAGAAGAGATGGAAGCAACGCCATGGACTTTCATGTTCTTCAGAGTGTGGGTGGGCTTGGGGCTTGCAGTGAGAACAAGTATCACCCAGGATGGAGATGGGAGATAATGGGTGGGCGACAGGTGCCTCCTACTGCTGGCAGCAAGGAGAGAGTGAAGAAGCAGAATTTCCTTGGTCTAGACTAGAGTCTGGGTCATGGGCATGGCAGTGCTTGAGCTTTTGACCAGAAGCAAGTGGACATGGATTTGAGCTTCGGGTAAGAAAGGAGACTTCTCTCCAGGGACCATAGGGGCTGGCAGCTGAAGAAGGTGACTTGGCCCCTGTCTAGAGGGTGAATATAGGGTCAACCCAAGGCCATGAACTAGATGGAGCTGGGAGAGCCTGCTTGGTACTTTTAAATCTCAACATGTCAACCACAAATACCTCAAACACTGCTCACACCGTCATAAAATCTAGTTGCGAAATTTGTCCTGCGGCAGCCTTCTCCATCCCAGGCGCCCAGGCCCCATCTCCTGGCAGCAGGCAGCTCTCTCCATCCCCCGTCATGTCCCTCCTACAGCCCAAGGCAACAAGGCAACGCCCAGCAACCTTGGTGAACGAAGCACATCCTGCTGCCTGGGCTCCTGAGCTGTTTGCCGTGCTGCGGAGATGCAGCCTTCAGCCTTGGATACCCACCCACTCCTCTACTTGGGCGTTGTTTTCACAGGCTGCTCTTCCCTGTAGCTTCAGAGAAGTAGGTCAAGTAGGTTAACTTGCTTTGAGGGAGAAGTGCCAGGGGTTCAAGTCACCTAGCCTGGAGGCAGGAATCCTGGGTTCTATTTCTGACTTCACAGCTAATCCTCTGTGTGACAATCGTTAGGGGCCCATTCTCCTCTCTGGGTCTCCCTGGGCCCTTCTCTAGGTCCCACAATTTTTTTTTTTTTTTTTTTTTCTGAAACTGTATTCCCTGGACTGTCATCTTCTTCCCTCCCTCTGGGAGTTGCTCTAAAGCCGTTGGCTGCTCAAGGCTGGCGCCCTGGGCAAGAGGGGCTGCAGTTGTTGTAGTTGATGAGGAGGAGATAAGAGGTTTTTGTGTAGACACAGTTGAGCTGATGGGGCCGTGTGAGGCTGGAGTGTCAGGAAGCCAGACTCCTATAACTACAGGACAGGCCCTGGTGATGTGATCACGAGGATGTGACGGGGATGCTGAAGCCCGGAATGCGAATGAGAGTTCCTGGGTTTTATGCAATGGATGTAGATTCCCTCCCACTTCTAAGCCTCCCTTTCTGTGTCACGCAGGGAAATTCAGTCTCTGGTTCATATGGAAACTTGGGACCTCACTGTGCTGCTTGCTTTTGGCAGAGGATATCATTTGAGCTGTCACAGCAGAGGACCACGTTTACCAGGGTGCACTTTGGCCAAAGAATAATAACCTTTCTAAGGTTTAATTCCTCTGGCCTGACCAAACCAGTCCCAGGAGGCCCCTGGGTTCCAGTCAAGGTCACGAGGGAGGCCCACCATGGATGAGTCCTGGGGGAGCAGGGTGGAAATTAAGTGTCCAGGTGTGGTATGGATAGCCTGCAGCCCTCTCCAATCCCTACCCTCCAAACCCAGTGATGGGGGACATGAAACAGGTGAGGCAGAGGAGCAAATGCAGGTCAAGGGCGGGAAGGGGCATGAGGCTTTAGACTGTCAGGAACTCCGAACTGTACTTGACTTACAGCGCAGTTGTGATGGGCACATCAGTGTGTGCCACAAGACAGCATGGTGTGCTGGAAAGAAAATGGATTTTGGACGGAGTGTCCTGGGTTTGAATCTCTGCTTGCCCATGTACTAGAGAGTTGTCTAACCTCTCTGGGCTTCACTTTCCCAGATGTAAAATGGGAATGGTAGTACTTACCTTGCACAGGTGCTGAGGGAATTCCATGAGACAGACAACCTGTGTAAAGTGCCTGGCATAGACCTACCATATTAGGACACTCAGTAAATATGATGTCCTTTCTACTTGCCTTCCTGTCATACCCATCACCATGTTTTGGATTTCTGCAGCCAAAGTTAAGACCCTTTTTAAGATAGGAATCCCAATTCTCACTTTGCCTCCTTTTCATAGTTCACCTAAATGGCTGACTTTTGTTCAGTGCCTCTTCATGGGCGCAGTATTCTGGAGAGCGGGACCCTAGAGTTCCGCCCTTCGGGGTTTTTGTTTTTTTGTTTTTTGTTTTTGGTTTGTTTGTTTTTGAGACAGAGCCTCGCTCTGTCACCCAGGCTGGATTGCAATGGTGTGATCATGGTTCACTGCAACCTCCGCCTCCCAGTTTCAAGCGATTCTCCTGCCTCAGCCTCCCGAGTAGCTGGGACTATGGGCGCCCGCCACCACACCCAGCTAATTTTTGTATTTTTAGTAGAGAAGGGGCTTCATCATATTAGCCAAGCTGGTCTTGAACTCCTGACCTTGTGATCCACCCACCTCGGCCTCCCAAAGTGCTGGGATTACAGGCGTGAGCCACCGTGCCTGGCCAGCCCTTCTGTTTTAGACTGTGAGCCCGAAGACTGTGCTCTTTCCCAGGCTCAGTTTCCTCATATACATAAAGCCACCATCGTCAACTTCTACAGCACTATTTCCTGCAAATATTTTGTCTAAACACCTTGACTGCACCTCAGAGAAGCTGGGTATGGGCCGGATTCCTTTGCCACTGAGTACATAGAGCCCAGAAAACAATGTTGGCTGCTGAGCCCCGGGGGAGAACAGAGAATCAGAGCCTCTTTTCATGGTTCTCACAGGCCATATGACACACAGATGGGAGAAGCTGGCATCTGCAGGGCCAAAGGCCTCTGGCCAAGGCACCCATACCAAAGGGGACAGACTGGCCAAAGTGGCCTTATCCCTGTCTCCTTAGGAGCCACATTCTAGTGGGATCTGTTTGGTGGCACAGGTTGGGAGCATGGATGTGGAGGCCTGCTCCAGGCCTGGTTCAGTCATGAGGATCCGGGAGCACCCTCCAATGGCTGGTGCTAACTCCAGTTGCCAGATAAAACACAGGTGGAATCTGAGTTTCAGAAAACAAACAAAAAATGTTTTTAGTATGTCTCACAGAGTGCCTGGGGCGTACATTAGAAATCAGTCCTTATATATTTGAAATTCAAATTACATTGGGCATCTTGTATTTTTATTTTTTTGAGACAGAGTCTTACACTGTTGCCCCGGCTGGAGTGCAGTGACGCGATCTTGGCTCACTGCAACCTCTGCCTCCTGGGTTCAAGTGATTCTCCTACCTCAGCCTCCTGAGTAGCTGGGATTACAGGCACCTGCCATCATGCCTGGTTAATTTTGTATTTTTAGTAGAGACGCGGTTTTGCCATGTTGGCTAAGCTCGTCCGCCAACCCTAGAGCTGACAGGAAGGCTTTTGGGTTGGGCGGTTTTACAGGGAAAATTTTCTCTAACAGCATTTTTCCTTTACTCTCACATCACAACAATCAACGCAGAAGAGTTGTGACCAAATGTGTGGGGGGTTTTCTCCACACACCAAGCAGCTGGGTGTCCTCTAATGCCGTTCTGACACTGAAAGATACTGTCAGATCCCACAGTTGAGGGCTCCGTCCCCAAGACTGTTCCCCCTAACACCAGTTGTAAGTCCAGACCTCCAGAACTTCTGACAAACTGGCTTCAAGTTGGGGTTCCCGTGACCCCCTCTTCGGGTTCAATTAATTTGCTGAAGGGGTTCGGAGGGACTGAAATTTGCGAAGGTCAGAGATGGTAGAGGAAAGAGTATGGTAAGTGTGGTGTGCAAGCCCGTCTGGTGGGAGCACAGTTGAGGAGGGAACGGGAGGTGGAAACCAGGTAGGAAAGGAAGTCTGGGGCCCTGTTGGGAGGACCTTGAGTGCTGTGCTGTTATGATAGACAGTTTTCCTCCACGATTCCTGGCTCATAACTCCCATAGACCTTGTTACAGTCTTTTGTTGTAATATTGAGTGTGTTAGGCCACAGGAAACAAAATCTCTCCTTCTCCTGCCCTCCTTTCAACTGCCCCAAGGCAGGACTCTAATCTTTCCTGGACTTTCCAATGGTCGTTCTTAAGATAATTCCCAGAGAGGTTCCCACCCTATACCCTGGGGGAAGGAATGTTGACGTTATGAAGCTTTCATAAAAACCCAAGAGGACAGGGTTCAGGGAGCTTTTGGATACCTGAACATATCGAGGTTCCTGGACGGTGGCGCCTGGGGGAGGGCCTGGAAGCCCTGTGCCCCTCCCCCCACACCTGAATGGTTGTTTTTTCTCTTTCCCTTCACGAAACTCTTCCCTGCTCCTTATATGAGCCTCCATAGTCATTATAAGATTTTATGATAATTTTGACATGTCTCCCCGCTCCTAAGTACCTTCTACAGTGTCTAGCACGTCATAGGGAGTGATCGGTAAATGACTGATAGAAAGAACAAATTAAACCATCAGCCTTATAAGTCATCTAAACAGAGATCTATACTTCTCATGCAGAATTGACCATGTTTTCTTCTTGCCCAGTTATTTTTCTTTTTTTCTTTTCTTTTTTTTTTTTGAGTCGGTGTCTCGCTTTGTCACCCAGGCTGGAGTGCAGAGGCACAATCTCAGCTCACTGAAATCTCTGCCTCCCAGGCTCAAGGGTTTCCCCTGCCTCAGGTTCCCAAGCTGCTGGGACTACAGGCATGCACCACCATGCCCGACTAATTTTTGTATTTTTAGTAGAGATAGGGTTTCACCATGTTGGCCAGGCTGGTCTTGAACTCCTGATCACAGGTGATCCTGCCTTGACCTCCCAAAGTGCTCAGATTACAGGTGTGAGCCACCACGTCTGGCCTCAAGTAATGTTTTTATCAGTATTCATCTGGAATTCCTTGCTAGACCTTTCATTCTTTGAAGACAGACACTGCATTTCCTTCTGTACTGCAGACACCAATGTTTCATGAGTATATTTTGTGTTGAGCAGAATTGTGGGAAGGGAGTGTCTCTGGGTGATCATATCAAGTTAGAGCCGAGATTCTTCTTCCTGCTCCGGTTCAAGTCTGACTCTCAGTCAACCTCAAAGCCACCTGGCCTGGTCCTGGAACTGAAGAACAGAGACAGAGCTTATTTGTGAGATGCAGTGAGTGTGTGCCCAGGGGCAGGGGTCTAGACTAAATGTGTGTTCCAGGAACCATCCCATGGTTTCCCTTGGGGCTGGCATGCTGCTAAGAGAGTCAAAGAGGTCAAGGAACAAGAAGAAAACCTGGAAACAGCAAGAGAGTGGGGCACGGGCATGAGGTGGAGGCCCAGACCAGAGAAAAATAGGAAACATAAGTTTTGAGGGCAACAGACTGAGCACTGTTTCAAGAGTCTGGCAACCTGGATTCTTTCTCTGGCTCTGTCCCTGCCTTGAGCCATGAAGGAAGGAAAAAAATATTCATGAGTGCCCACTGTATCATTTCATGTAGATTTTATTCCAGTTTCCCAACAGTCCTGCAGGAAGCTGGGGTTGAGAGAGTAGATCACTGGCCTACAGACACACAGCCCAGCATAACAACATAAATTAACCTCTCAACATTAAAAGAAGTAAAATGAAGTTAAGTTCAGTTCTTAAATATCTTTAAGTTCCTTTCTTCTCTAACTTCTACTAGTATAATATTTCTACCAGTAGAAAAAACAAAACCAAACCCAAACAACTCTCAACCATGGGGCAAGAAGAACTAAGAAATCGATGTTGAAAGGCCAGGAGGGTCAGGAGAAGTGTCTCAGGCCTGTAATCCCAGCACTTTGGGAGGACGAGGCGGGCGGATCACTTGAGGTCAGGAGTTCCAGACCAGCCTGACCAACATGTTGAAATCCCTTCTCTACCAAAAAATACAAAAATCAGCTGGGCGTGGTGGCATGCACCTGTAGTCCCAGCTACTCTGGAGGCTGAGGTGGAAGAATCGCTTGAACCCGGGAGGCGGAGGTTGCAGGGAGCCGAGATCGCTCCACTGTACTCCACCCTGGGCGAGAGTGAGACTCTAGGTCGGGAAAAAAAAAAAAAAAAAAAAAAGACAGGGGAACGTGTTCAATGTAGAGAAGGCTGGATGAGAAGCCCAGGAAAGTCCTGAGCTAGCTTAGGAGAGATCTTCAGGTGTGGGGCGTAAGCATGAGCCCCTGCCTCTCTGTGCCTCTTCCTCACAGGGTCACGGCAGGTGCAGAGCTGGAATTCAAGTCGGCCCTGGGGCTCAGCTAGAGAGGATCCTGGCGGCAAAGCTTGCGAATTACACATATAAATCGGGGAGAGGAAAAGCAAGCGGACTTCCTGCAGCCCTTGGGGGTTGGGAGTGGGGTGCGTTTCCTGCGTCCCTGACCCAGGAAGGACGCTGTTTGGTGGTAGCAAGCACCTAGCCAGAGTGGCTGGGCACCTAGCAAGAGAGTAGCTCGTAGGACGCAGCTGAGGGCTGGAGGGCTTCATCAGAGAATGGCGCTCAGCTAAGGTAGCCAGGAGAGGGTGGAGGTTATCCCCCAATTCCCATCCTTGCACCCCCGGCTTAGCCCACGCAGCCTGGACAGAACTGGAGGAGGGGTGCACCTGCAGCTCCCAGCGCCCCGGCTGACCTCGAGGACCCCAGGTTAGGGAGAGCTTCCGAGCGCTCCCACAGGAGCAGGGAGTTGGGATGGGTAGCTCCGCAGGTGCACGCCGCAGCCCTTAGGGCGACAGCCTCGGAAAACGCGCATCTCAGGCTGTGGGTTTCTCGGGGGCGGGGCACAGGGGCGGGGCGGGGCGAGGGGCTCGCAGCGGCCGCGGGTTGGCCGAGCCGGGAGGGAGGGGAATCACATTAGCATAGCCCCCGCCCCCTGCGCGCAGCCGGGCCCAGCAACCCGAGCGGAGGCGGCCGCGGCCAGCCCGGCACTGAATGGGCTGGCTGTGCCCGGCTCCGTCCCGCCCGCGGCCGGCCCCCGCGTCTGCTCCCTCCCCTCCTGGGCTCCTGTCGGCCGCCGCCAGCCCCCGCCCCGACTGTGAATGAAAGGCGGGCGCCGCAGAGGGCTGGCTGGGAACGCCGCTGCGACGCCGGCCTCCCGGGAGGCGCGCGCCCCGCCGAGATGTACGGTAAGGAGGGCTCCGCGCCCGGGCCCGAGCCCGCGGGGGCGACTCCGCAAACTTCCCGGGCGCGAACCATTGTCCCCCTGCGCGGCCCCGGCGCGGGGCCAGGCCGCCGACCCGGTGCCCGGCGGGGCTGTTGCGGTTGCTCTCTGCGCGCGCGTCTGCGCTGCGAGGACAAAGATGCCTCGGGCCGGGGACCCTGGGGTCCTCTCCAGGCCCGGCGCGTGTTGGTGCTGGGCGGTGGTCCTTCGGGGGGCGGAGGCTCAGGGGAAAGCGGGTCTCCCGGAGCCGAGCAGACCGGGAATGCTGGTGGAGGTGGTCGTGTGGCAGCATTTGCGAAATTAACAAAAGCGGTTTGTGCCTGGTAGTTTTCTGCGGGAAGCCGGTCCAGGGCTGAGGGAGACGCCCGCGGCCGGTCGTCTGCGCGGCTCAGAGAAGGCGGGAGGCGGCGCCGAGGCCCGGGAAGCAGCCAGTGGCCGAGTCTCGTCTCGCCGGCCTGAATGGACTCGGCCTCTGCCTGCCCCTGCCGCCCTGCGGGATCCAGGTTCCCCAACTTCCAGATTTGTCCTCCGCAGTGATGAAGGGAGGAGACGCTGCTGAGAGTGCAGCACAGCCCTGACCTCTCCCCGCCTCCACCGCCATCCCCTCAACTGCCGTGCAACAGTTAGCCAGACCCTCACGATGCACGGCTCTGCTTGATCATTTGCCAGGAATCCCTCTGGTTTTGCAGGCAGTGTGGGTGAAGAAGAGAGAGCGCGTTGGGTCCCACAGTGCAGCTCTGATGAATGGAGCACTAGAGACCTAGACCAGTCTCAGAATGGACTGCATTCCCGAACCTGCAGCCCATCAAGGGCTGTGCGTGTGTGTGTGATCCCAGTAGACGTAAGTCCATGAAAACCCACGTCTCTGGCAGCTCTTCTAGGGCCAGCAAAAGAATTGAAGCTGTGCTCACCTCCCACCCCCACTGCAAGGTAGGGGCTCAGGCTGCACTTGAGGGGTCAGTGTTTGGAGAAGATTGCTTTCCCAATTTAACCCATCGTTCGGATGCTCAGCTGCCTCGCTCCTGGAACAGACTGTGAGTCACAAAGTTTGTTAGAGGCAGAGGAAACTGAGAGCCTGGTGGAAAGGCTCAGCAATTGGTGGGCCCCCCTACTGAGAGAGAGAGAGAGAGAGAGAGAGAGAGAGAGAGAGAGACTGACTCAACTTTTTCATCAGTCTCCTTCCCTGCCCAGTTGCTCAAAAATACATTTGCATTTCTGATCCAGGGTGAGACATCAGCAGGTCCCCTCAGCAAGTACCATTTCTCTTGGACCAAGTGGGGGGAGGGGGAGGTTGGCCTGAGAGGCTGTGCTGCTGACCACTGGGGACTCTGGGGAAAGGTAACAAGGCGGTTGTGCTTTATAAGCCAGAGGTTGTGAGCTATATATATATATATAGATATAGATATTTTTTACTCTTTCTGTTTTACCCCTATTCTTTTCTGCAGAGGGAGCAGCCTGAAGCTGCAGATCATTTGACAAAAGCATGTGACTGCAGGGGCACCTGCAGTGGGGAAGGAGTTAGGACAGGCTCATCAGAATGGGTCAGAATTAGGAACTGGGTTCTGCTGGACTGCCTCATTGTACTTAGCCCCAGATAATTTGAGATATCTGAAGGTGGGGGTCCCAGGCTGCCTCTGTTGTATGAAGCAAGACAAGGAAGAGCTGGATAGTCAGAAAGGTGAACTGGGGAGCCAATGCATCTGGGTGCTATTTTCAGACACATCACAGATTTTCATTTTTCTTTTATATTTTTATTTCCCCAGATGCAAACAGAGATGGTATTTACCCTGAATGATTCATAGAAAGATTGTAATGGAGGAATCCTCTGGGCAGTTGCCTGCAGCAAAGGAAAGTCACACCAAGCTTGGGTGGGAAATTATTACTGAGTTGCTGGGTGCAGAGTCTGATCTTAGGAGGTGTGGGAGGGAGCCCACTCCCCCTGGTGAGGACTCAGCTGCCTGGATTTTAATATATTCCTGACTTTCATGAAAAGAAAGGGTTTGTGTGATATTTAAAGTCATTTTCTCACCAGAAATCAATAGTGATGAAAAAAAGTGAGTAAGGAGGTCGAGGGGGAGCATGGAATTACAGACTTCTTATAATTGCTATTTTCTTCTTGTTTTACAAGTTATTTTTCCAGAGTGACACAGATGGAACAGGGCAGAATGAAAACAGGGGCCTCCTGGCACTGTGCTTCTCCCCCTCCCACCTCCTAGCCTCCACCATGTGTCCTATAAAGGCTCATTAGAAAAATACCACCAGGGGTTTTATTAACTGATGGGCAGAGAGGCCCCCCTGTGGAGCCAAAAGTCACCTAAGCGCTTTAGGTAAAGGTGTCCCTTGTCCACCCACCTTGGTGACTTGTGCCACTATAAATTTGTCTTCCCATCTTTCCAGCTCTGGAGGATCTCCCATCCTTCCTCCTCCTCACCCTGCCTCTGCCCTCCACAGCTCAGCCTTCTTCATTCTGCTTATGGGAGACTGGGAGCCCCATGTCTTTGCTGAAGGACACAGTGCTATCCAGGATAGAAGGAATCCTTGTTCTGGGGTCATCCCATCTTAATCCAGGAGCCCTTTGATGGCTGGGTGACTTTAGGCAAGTGGGATTGTCATTCAGAATTAAATCCCTGTATACAAAAGTGAAATGCATGTCTGTCTACCTTCCAGGTCCGTTGTGAGCATCACAAGAGGTTCCGAGCTCCTGAAACTGGTTGCTCAAGAGCCTGTCCCCTTTGGGCCCCCTTGGACCTGTTCCCTCCTCTATTCTCTGCCAACTCGGGCACAGGCCTGTTTGTATCACCTGCCACCCCCGCTTACACTCGCACATCACCTCGACTGTGCCAGTGCCAGGCCGCTGAGCCACTTCTCTTTCTCAGACTCACCCCAGCTGTCTCCTCACCACTCAGTCATCCCTAAACCCATCGCTTTCTGGAAATGGCTCTCCAAAAGGACACAGTGACTGCCCACAGTTTTGTGTGGGAATCCTATGAAGGCAGATTGACAAGGGACATGAAAAAATGAAAGCATTTTTACTGGGGTGGGAAGATCATTAGCAAATTCTCTGTAAAAATGGATTCCCATGAGCTTTTCCTTTTGTTAGTATTATACAGCTAAGGCTGGGCGCAGTGGCTCACGCCCGTTATCCCAGCACTTTGGAAGGCTGAAGTGGGCAGATCACCTGAGGTCAGAAGGTCAAGACCAGTCTGGCCAACATGGCGAAACCACGTCTCTACCAAAAGTACAGAAATTAGCCGGGCGTGGTGGCAGGCACCTATAATCCCAGCTACTCAGGAGGCTGAGGCAGGAGAATCCCTTGAACCCGGGAGGCGGAGGTTGCAGTGAGCTGAGATTAGCGCCATTGCACTCCAGCCTGGGAGACAAGAGCGAGACTCTGTCTCAAAAAAAAAAAAAAAATTATACAGCTAAGAGTTTCCCTGTTGCTCTCATGTGGGCTGGAGAATCCCATTTCCCCGCTGAGGTGAGACAGAGCTCTGAGAAATGCCACCCTCTGAATTAGGGCAGCCGGCTAGGAGGGACATTTGGAAAGGATTTCCCCAACCACAGTCTGCGCACCCCGATCCCACTAACACCAAAGCTGCCCTAATTCTTCCTCACCGCTGAGTGCTGCCTCATCCTCAGCAAATGCCTCTCGTCCTGCTTAGTGGTTGAGAATGCTGACTGTAAGGAAATAGCAACAGCAAACAACTTTTTGAAAATGTGCTTGGGCTGGGCACAGTGGATCAGGCCTGTAATCCCAGCACTTTGGGAGGCCAGGGTAGGTGGATCACCTGAGGTCAGGAATTTGAGACCAGCCTGGCCAACATGGTGAAACCCCATCCCTACTAAAAACACAAAATTAGTCAGGCATGGTGGCACACACCTGTAATTCCAGCTACTGGGGAGGCAGAGGCAGGAAAATTGCTTGAACCTGGGAGGCGGAGGTTGCAGCGAGCAGAGATAGCATCACTGCCCTCCAGCCTGGTCAACAGAGCAAGACTCCATATCAAAACAAAACAAAACAAAACAAAAAACCACACCAAAAATGTGCTTGACGGAATCCTGTTTGGTGAGTGAGACTGATGCCAGAAGGGTGGAGAAACTACAGGGCAAGGCAGGCTCCCCCTGAGGGGCAAAGTCTTACCTCTGCAGAAATCTCCATGGATGCCCTGCTCCTCCTCACGGGCGATCCCACAGCACATGTGCGCATGTGCACACACATGCATCAGCCTCCTCCCCCAGATCCTGAGGTTTCTGCAGCCCCAAGATGCAAGGTATGGTCTGTGCATGTGGGAGCTGTGTGCCCTTCCCCCTCCTACCCACCACTCCAACTCTTTTATTCCCCGTGAGAAGGGGGCCAGGTGAGCCTGTTTTCTCTCTTGCTGCTCACAGTTCAGTGAATACAAGTGGTCACAGTTTTTTCCTGTACATAAATAAAAATAAAAAAGGTAATATTATATTACAGAAAATCTGGAAAAGAGTGGAGAAAAAAAATCATCCACAATTTACCCATTTAAAGCAAACTTCTATATATGACATCAATTACCGCTCTGGTTTTGTGTTCACCTCCTCCAGCCCTTTCCTTGCTATTTCTTTTTGATCCTGGCTTCAAGGAGCACCAAGAACCCCACAGCCTAGGTCTGAACCCTAGCTCCGACCCTCGGGTAATCTTGAACTCGAGCATTTCTGAGCCTCTTTCCTGCCTCTGGAAAGATGACAGCAGTGTTTATCTCATGGCAGAGATGAATTAGGATAAGAGAGCTGCCCCCACTTTCCCTGCCCCTTTTCTTAACTCTCCTTTCTCTGTTTCCTAGTTAGTTTTTTTTTAAATTTTTTAATTATTTATTTATTTTGAGACAGTCTTGCTCTGTTGCCCAGGCTGGAGTGCAGTGGCGTGGTCTTGACTCACTGCAACCTCCACCTCCCAGGTTCAAGCAGTTCTCCTGCCTCAGCCTCCCGAGTAGCTGGGATTACAGGCGCGTGCCACCACGCCCAGCTAATTTTTGTATTTTTAGTAGAGATGGGGTTTCACCACATTGGCCAGGCTGGTCTCGAACTCCTGACCTCACACTGATATGCTCACCTTGGCCTCCCAAAGTGCTGGGATTATAGGTGTGAGCCACCATGCCTGGCCCTTAATTTTTCTTTTAAAGGCAAAAATAAAACAAATAAGAATTTTTGTTCCATAAGATTAAGAACAGTACTGTGATACCGTTCCTTGTATCAAACAAAGGAAAAATGTAAACAATCATCTAATCCCTCCAGAAAATCTAGAAAATACAGTAAACTATAAACATAACATTTACTATTCTAGTATCTTTCTTTCCATGTGTTTGTTTAGGTGGTTGGAACCATTCATTATTTTAGAGACAGGGTCTTACTCTCCCCCAGGCTGGAGTGCAGTGACACTATCATGGCTTACTATAGCCTTAACCTCCTGAGCTTAAGTGATCCTCCTGCTTCAGCCTCCTGAGTAGCTGGGACTACTCAGGAGCATGTTCAACCATGCCCAGCTAATTTTTTGTTTTTTGTAGAGATGGGGTCCCACTATATTGCCCAGGCTGGTCTTGATCTCCTGGCCTTAAGCATTTCTCCCACCTCACCCTCCCAAAGTGCTGGAATTACAGGCATGAACCACCACACCTGGCCTGAAATCATTCATTTTAAAATGTTTCGTATCCTTTTTTTTTTTTTTTTTCCACTTGGCACTAGAATATAAGCATGCCCCACAAGTTAGTACGCTCGTTGGCTATCATTTTTAATGTCTATGTAATGGTGCACTGAAAGGATGTATAATTTTGTTATTGTACATTTAGGGGTGTTTCTGTATTACTGCCCCTGGAGAAGTACTTGGTACTCAAAGCTTTCTGTGAACTTTGGAATTTTTCCCTAGACTGTAGCCCTTCTAATGGATTGGTCAAGGTATATAAACATTTTAAGACTAGTTACATATTGTCCAATTATTTTCAGTTTGTATCCATTATACTCCTACTAGCAGTTATAAAATCACCTATCTCTCTGTACTCTCAAGAGCATTCAAGATTAAGATTTTTTTCCCCTAGTACTTGCTAATTTGATGGAAAATGTATATCACTTTAACTTGCATTCTTTATTATTAGTGAAACACTTCTTTATCTTCTAACTATTTGCGTGTTAGTGAATTGTCATGGGAGTATGAGTTATTAACTACTTGCCTATCTTTTGCTGTCTGCTCTGTGTTTGGAAGGGATATAGACTAGGGATATAAGCTATCAAGTATTTATGGAATAGCAGCTATGTATGATACTACAGAGGCCATCATGAGGGATGGAAGAATATGCAAAAGTAGTTTCTGTCAAGAACATTAGAATTTAACTGGGCAAACAAGTTATAAAACATGCAAACAATTAAATGATACAAAGTTCGGTAAAATTGCACTGTTCTGCAAAGTGGAATGGAGTTACTCATCAGGTGTTCAGCCAGCAGTATCTTGAAGTGGAAGAGACCCGTGCGAGGTGGAGCCATCTGGGCAGGCTTCAGAAGCAACAGCCATTTCTCCTCTACCGAGGAGTAGAGGAGAAGGGAGGTGGGTGTGGCTGGTGGAGGCACCAATGTGAGGAAGTGTGTGTGGAGGTGGGGATGGAGAAGACCTGTCCAGGGAGAGTCGGGGGGCTCGCTGGGTTTGAGCAGAGTTTAAGGGGAGAATTATGTGATAGATGAAGAGATAGGCCAGTTGCGGTGGGTCACACCTGCAATCCCAGCACTTTGGGAGGCCAAGGCAGGCAGATTACCTGAGGCCAGGAGTTCGAGACCAGTCTGACCAACATTGTGAAACCACATCTCTACTAAAAAAAAAATACAAAATTAGCGGGGTGTGGTGGTGCATGCCTGTAATCCCAGCTACTTGGGAGGCTGAGGTAGGAGAATCACTTCAACCCGGGAGGTGGAGGTTACTGTGAGCTGAGATTGTGCCACTGCATTCCAGCCTGGGCAACAAGAGTGAAACTCCGTCTCAAAAAAAAAAAAAAAAGATAAGGCGATAATGTCAAGATAAGGAGTTTGCACTTATTCCTGTGAGCAGTGGGAGCCATTGATGGTTTGAAACTGTCTAAGGACTGATTTGCTCAAGTGATGTGAAGTGAAATCAAGCTGGGGGCAGCTGTGCAGGGTGGTGGGAGGTGATATGAAAATGAAGAGAAGCAGAGGAGGAGACAGTTATTGCAGCCACAGGTGGTGGCCTAAGGAGCAAGAAAGCTTTGGACCACAAGTTTCTGTGCATATGCAAAGGATGATGTTGGCTCCTTTAAAAAAAAAGCTCCGTGTGGGGGTGCAGGGGTAAGGGTGAGGAAAAGGTGAACTGAAACTTAAAAAAATTTTTTTCCATGGTACCTAAAATGGGGGTTATATAAGCAGTTATTTTTAAAAAGTTGATTTTAAAATAGAAAATAAATTACCTAGAGTTATACATTTATTCTGAAGAAGATTTGGGGCATATGTTTTACACACACATGACAATACATAAAGAGATCAAAGCAAAGAAAATCTTAGACAAAAAAAAAAGCCAGGAATAAAGTCATTTCAGAGAAAAAAATGCATATAAGCAGGCCATGTTGCAAATTCCATTTTGAGCTTACTGTAGGCCAAAATTAAGAGGGGGAAAGTCATTTACAAGATTCATTAGCATTGTAAAATTAATGAGATTGCCTAGGACGAATACAGCTTTTTTGGGATGCTAGGATTTGAGAGGAATTCATCCTAGAAGAGGAGATACTGCCTAAACCTTGGTCTAAATTAGATATTTCTTTTGAAAATATAGTCACCTTAATCTGCTCTTTATCTATTTGCATGGTATTAGGATTGGTCCAAATGCGAGTTTGTGGAGAGGTTGAGTGACTGATTTCCTCGGTGGAATTGCCACTGACCCTGCTCTCGGCTGCCTCCTGGTTTGCTCACAGAGGCTCCAGCCCCTTTGCAATTGTGGATATGATTTCTGTTTTTTTCCTTCTTTTTTTTTGAGACCGAGTCTCACTCTGTTGCCCAGGCTGGAGTGCAGTGGCGCGATCTCAGCTCACTGCAACCTCCGCCTCCTGGGTTCAAACGATTCTCATGCCTCAGCCTCCCAAAGTACTGGGATTACAGGCGTGAGCCACTGTGCCTGGCCTGATTTTTCTTTTGATGGATGATGTGATCTTCTGAGATCTCTCACTGAGAAGCTGTTCTTGCTTTCACCATCTCAGGAGGCCATCTGGTCACACTCCTTTGCATACCATATTTTAATTCACCGTATGGCCATTCATCACTAATATTTCCCTTGTTTGTTTCCCCTAGTAAACTGTAAGCTCCATGAAAGCAGAGAATACATTTCTCTTTTGTGGTTTTTTTTGAGACACAGTCTCGCTGTGTCACCCAGGCTGGAGTGCAGTGGCGCAATCTCAGCTCACTGCAACCTCTGCCGCCCAGGTTCAAGTGATTCTCCTGCCTCGGCCTCCCAAGTAGCTGGGATTACAGGTGCGCACCACCACACCTGGCTAGTTTTTGTATTTTTAGTGGAGACGGAGTTTCACCATGTTGGCCAGGCTGGTCTTGAACTCCTGACCTCAGGTCATCCGCCCACCTCGGCCTCCCAAAGTGCTGGGATTGGCTGGGTTTAGCGGCTCATTCCTGTAATCCCAGCCCTTTGGGAGGCTGAGGTGGGTGGATCACCTGAGGTCAGGAGTTCGGGACCAACCTGGCCAACATGGTGAAACCCTGTCTCCACTAAAAATACAAAAATTAGCTGGGTGCGGTGGCATGTGCCTGTAATCCCAGCTACTCAGAAGGCTGAGGCAGGAGAATCGCTTGAACCTGGGAGGCAGAGGTTGCAGTGAGCCAAGATCACACCACTGCACTCCAGCCAGGGCAACAAGAGTGAAACTTAGTCTCCAAAAAAAAAAAAAAGAAAAGAAAAGAAAAGAAAAGAAAGTGCTGGGATGGCCGGGCGCGGTGGCTCAAGCCTGTAATCCCAGCACTTTGGGAGGCCAAGGCGGGTGGATCACGAGGTCAGGAGATCGAGACCATCCTGGCTAACATGGTGAAACCCCGTCTCTACTAAAAATACAAAAAAATAGCCGGGCGAGGTGGCGGGCGCCTGTAGTCCCAGCTACTCGGAGGCTGAGGCGGGAGAATGGCGTGAACCCAGGAGGCGGAGCTTGCAGTGAGCCGAGATCGCGCCACTGCACTCCAGCCTGGGCGACACAGCGAGACTCCGTCTCAAAAAAAAAGAAAAGAAAAGAAAAGAAAGTGCTGGGATTATAGGCATGAGCCACTGCACCTGGCAGAGAACACATTTCTCTTGTTCTCTACTGCATGTTTAGGGCACAGAACACTGCCTGGTCCTCAAAAACCGTGTTGAATGGATGCATTCTGAGCGAGGCATCATCTTTTCCATTTGCTTCTTTGTAACTTCTGACTCACTGTATATATTTCAGCCTCAGGTGGGTTCTGAATAACAGCACAGTTACTGTTAATGTGGCTTCCATTCATTGGGCACCACTGTGTGCCAGGCAGAGCTCTTCTTTTTTTTTTTTTTGAGACGGAGTCTCGCTCTGTCACCCAGGCGGAAGTGCAGTGGTGTGATCTCTGCTCACCACAACCCCTGCCTCCTGGGTTCAAGCGATTCTCCTGCCTCAGCCTCCTGAGTAGCTGGGATTAACAGGTGCACGCCACCCTGCCCGGCTAACGTTTTTGTAGTTTTAGTCGAGACAGGGTTTCACCATGTTGGTCAGGCTAGTCTTGAATTCTTGACCTCATGATCTGCCCGCCTTGGCCTCCCAAAGTGCTGGGATTACAGGCATGAGCCACTTTGCCCGGCCTGTGCCAGGCAGAATTCTAAGCACTTTTTTTATGGGGATAAACTTGTCTGTACTAAGCAGTTTTTATGTCTTATATAATCTTCCCCAAACTCTATGATGAAGGATTAGTATTCCCATTTTAGAAATGAGAAAACTGAGGTGTAGAGAGGTTTAATCACTTCTCCATGGCCACCCAGTTATGTGAAAAGTCTGGGATTTGAACCTCAGCATTCCAGCTCCGGAGTGTGGACTCAGCCTCCTGTCACACTGTCCCTAGAACATTCTGAATAGTCCAGAGAACACAGGTCTTTCCTCTGTGGAGCTCACTGTACTTCAGACTCATGCATTATTAATAATTTGGGAAGGGCAAGAGAATGTAAGACGCAGGGCTGAAGGTCCCAGGCCAGTCAACAGCGAGGCTGCGAGCTCTCACTTCTGGATCACTTCTCTCACTTCTCACTCTTGGCACCTTTCCCACCTCCCTTTACTTTGTCAAAGAGAAAGAAGGGCCCCAGGAAGAGCTTTGGGGACCATAGTGAGGATAGGTCCTGAGAGACAGGCCAGAGAGCAGGCTGAGGAGGGCGGAAGACAACGCAAGCACCGACAATGGCCTGGAAAGAAAGCGTGGGCATGCCTTTCAGAGACAGGCAGACTGCACGGTGGGGTGTCACCACCAAGGCTGGGTCACACACACCTGATGGGCAGTGTTCTTAGAGATGGGTTCCATGGTCAGTCAGTGCTTGGCCTGGAGAAGAGCAGAAACCGGGAACCTGGCATTGCAGGAGGAGCTTCTGCTCTTCTGATGGTTTGGGTGTGAATTAAAACTCCTTCCCTGGCCAGGCGCAGTGGCTCACGCCTGTAATCCCAGCACTTTGGGAGGCTGAGGTGGGCAGATCATGAGGTCAAGAGATTGAGACCATCCTGGCCAACATGGTGAAACCCCATCTCTACTAAAAATACAAAAATTAGCTGGGCATGGTGGTGTGTGCCTGTGGTCCCAGCTATTCAGGAGGCTAAGGCAGGAGAATCGCTTGAATCCGGGAGACAGAGGTTGCAGTGAGCGGAGATTGCACACTGCACTCTAGCCTGGTGACAGAGCGAGACTCTGTCTCCAAAAAAAAAAAAAAAAAAAAAAAGAACCAAAAAACACACAAACGAAAAATTCCTTCCCTTCATCTTCAGGTCCAGGCAGCAACTGGTGCTTCTAAGAGGTGGAGCTGGGACCGGGCTGTGTGGTGCAGGCCCAGTCCTGTGCAGATCCCTTATCCTTAGACAGCAAAGCTGTGCAGTCCATGGGTTAGGCTGGAATTGATGGACACATGGTGGTCCAAGTCCCAGATGACCATCTTCCAGCCAGAGGGCCCTGGACATTTAGTTCGTCTTTGTCTGAGCTCATTCTTCCCCCTGGAGAGGTGGGATAATTAGTCTGCCCCACTCGTGAGGGTGTATGAGGGGGATTAAATGAGATAATGTCTATGTACATGGACTTATATTGCAAGACACCATACCTGTGAAAGGTGACATTATTACCATGCAAGTAATTCTTTTTTTTTTTTTGGAGATGGAGTCTCCCTCTGTCACTCAGGCTGGAGTACAGTAGTGTGATCTCGCCTCACTGCAACCTCTGCCTCCGAGGTTCAAGCGATTCTCCTGCCCCAGCCTCCCAAGTAGCTGAGATTACAGGTGGCTGCCACCATACCTGGCTAGTTTTTTGTATTTTTAGTAGAGACGGGGTTTCGCCATGTTGGCCAGGCTGGTCTCAAACACCTGATCTCAGGTGATCCGCCTGCCTCGGCCTCTCAAAGTGTTGGGATTACAGGCATGAGCCACTGCACCCGACCCATGCAAGTAATTTTTATGGATGCTTCTGGAATATAGCCATACCCTTTCCAGAAAGTGACAGTCCCTGCATACAAAGATGAGTGTGTCATATATAGGCTGTATTTGTTAATGAAAATCCTTAGAAGGGTCTGGGTAGTAAGAACATAGAAACAGGGCTCCTGAGATACTAAGGAGCCTGCCTCAGTGCTGTCTATCCACCCTGAGAGGGGACAACCATGAACTGATTACCTTGAATACGTCCTCATCCTCTAGAGGGCTGCCCGCAGGTCAGCAGTCCATGACTGTGTCCCTCTCATCTCTGCACTGGAAAGACAAGAAAATCTCTTAAGCCACAAAGAGGACAGAGGTGACATCTTTATCTAAATCCTTATGCAATTCTAAATTCGTATGCATGACTAAAATTTTGCAATGTTTATTCCATGCCATTCTATTCATTATCTCAATTCAGAAGAACTCTCTGGAGGTGGATGTCATCATCATTTCTGTGGTTGGGTGGAGAATGCTGAGATTCAGGAGTTCAATAACTTGCCCAAGGTCATGCAGCTGGTTCAAGTCTGTTCACTCCATTGCCTCCTAAGCAAGCATTCACAGAGCTTCACATGACATTAAAACACTGCTTTGTGCCTGACGGCAACTGCACATGTCTTATGCCAAACAGCAAATTTTACTATTAGAGAACTCCAAATTGAATATTTTCATAGATTTTACATAGATAACTTATGGCCTTACGTCTAGGACTTGGGTTATACAAGTCCCTCATTGGGGACCCACAGGGCCTTTTAAGCTCGGTGCTCTATAGTACGTCCTTTATCCTGACAGAGTGGTTTGTCTATAAATCTGAGAATTAGGGTTCCTAGATTCAAATGCTAACTGTCTTATTACCGTGCAGAAGGTCCCAGATAAACTCAAGCATTCAGAAGCCAGGAGTCTTGAATCTTAGCTTGGCCGAGCTCCCATCCCACCCTTGTCGTAGCTATTCATAAAGACTTCTTTCCATTTCCTCACTTTCTTTTTAGCTGGGTAAAAAGAAATACTGTTTGTGCATTGCATGAAGGATAACCCCTAAATTACGAGAACATTTTTGAAGACCTTGCCTGAAGATCTTGTAGAAATGAATGAGTTACAGTGAAGGGATGCATCCCTAGCACCGTATAGCTGCTCACAGTGTGTGCAGGAGG
This sequence comes from Papio anubis, assembly GCF_008728515.1. Classification (NCBI taxonomy): domain Eukaryota; kingdom Metazoa; phylum Chordata; class Mammalia; order Primates; family Cercopithecidae; genus Papio; species Papio anubis. The sequence goes on from NC_044989.1 coordinate 24,723,363, forward strand.
GATGCTTCTAGAGCAGAAGCATACAGGGTGGATGCTGGGAAAATCTGGAGCTCTGCAGGCTCCCTCCAGGTCTCCTCTACTGTATCTTAGAGTTTACTATTGTCATTTATTTCTTTACACAACAGATCAGTGAACCTCTTGAGGACACTATCTTAATCAGCTTTGTTTTTCCTAGCATCTGACAGGGAACTTTGGTATGTAGTAGTAAGAGTCCAAATGTTTGCATCTGACTATAAAATAATGATACATATCATCCATTAGTCTACACCTACATAGCAGCCGGTGTTTCCAGGGTATCAATGAACATGGGCTGGGGATTTCTCTAAGGTCAGAGAGAGTCCTGTAGTGACAGCAATCATATTTTGTCATCTCAACATGTCTTTTCATGGATTTTTGTTCCAAATAAATAAAGAATATATTAGAATACAGCCGTTTGGGTTTTCCTCCATACTTGGAGGTGTTGGTTGCCGACACAGCCCCTCGGCCTTCCTGCTGAAACGGTTAAGGCTGTTAGAAGGACTTCTCATGTATTTCCTCCTTGGTTTGTGGCACTCAGGATAAATGTCACAGTCTTTTCTTCTGAAAGGAAGGTCATTTAATGGTATAATTACGGATAAGTCTCTATTTTGATTTCCATTCATATTACTTATGCTTTTTCTTCTTTACAAAACAAGAATGATGAAAAGGCCCTTTGAGGCAGAGGCAGTAAATGTCTGTATCTCGTTGCCTGGAAGCAGCCAGCTGGAGTGTTCCTGAGAAACCACTAAGCAGCCTTGTGCACCTTCAGCTTGTGTGCAGTAGCAGGTCTTCAGGTCATATACAGACAAAGCAGAAGAGGGAAAAACAGCAGGGTCTTCCCATTGCTGTCATCCAGCTCCTAAAAGTGCCTGATCCTACAGGCAGGCCTGGGCCCAGCAGCTGGCAAATACAGTAAGCACGTCTGACCGTCCAAAAGCTTTTCCACAGGGCTGCTCAAAACGTCCTCCTCTCCCCCAGACAGCACTCTCAGAGTGGGCTGAGTGTTCTGGAGAGGCATGGGTGGCACTGGGAGGCGCCAGCACCGTCCTTCTATTTTATCAAGGACATTTCTGGACAAGGGGGAGAGTTGGCCATTAGAGGTGATTGCTGTGTAAATTTGGGCAAGATTCTCAACCTCTTTCAGCTTCAGTTTCATCATCCGTAAACTCAGAGAGCTGGAATGAACGGGCTGGAAGGGTTTTCCAGCTCTTCTGTTCTGCAGCTGAGGCACCCGGGGCTGGTGGTACAGCCAGAGTAGAAGTTTTCAGAAGATCCCAGAGGGAATGTAGGTGCTGCCATCTCAGGTTCTTTATGTAACCTGGCTATGCGTAAATCTCCTCATTGGTAAGACAGGGATAATGCTCCCTTTGTGAATTCAGTGTCTGTCTGTCTAATGGCATGACCCCCACTGGTGTAGCGGTAGGTAGGAGCCGTGTCCCTTCCAAGTGCTGGTGCTACAATTCTTGCTCTGCATGCATTCTGGTTTCACAAAACTTCTGCATGGTGGGTATGCCTTTCCCTGCTTCCTCTGCCATTTTCAGATAAGTTAAATGCCTTGTGCAAGTCACCCAGATCGTTAAGTGGCATGGCTAAGAAAAAAAAAACAGGTCTGTTTTATTCCAACGCTCTTCTCTTATATCCCACATAGATTCTTATTGAAAACACCATTATCAGGCTAGACGTGGTGGTTCACGCCTATAATCCCAGCACTTTGGGAGGCTGAGGCAGGTGGGCCACCTGAAGTCGGGAGTTTGAAACCAGCCTGACCAACATGGAGAAACCCCATCTCTACTAAAAATACAAAAATTAGCTGGGCACGGTGGCACATGCCTGTAATCCCAGCTACTCAGGAGGCTGAGGCAGGAGAATCGCTTGAACCCGGGAGGTAGAGGTTGTAGTGAGCCGAGATTGCACCATTGCACTCCAGCCTGAGCAACAAGAGCGAAACTCCGTTTATTAAAAAAAAAAAAAGAGACCATTATCAATTGAGCTACAGTAAAATTAAAAACTTTTGTGCGTCAAATGATGCTTTTCAACAGTGAAAGGCAACCTACAGAATGGGAGAAAATATTTACAAATAAATATTTACAAATAATATCCTGGATAATAGGTTAACCTCCAGAATATATAAAGAAAAGAGCACCTAAAGCTCAACAAAAACAAGCAACTTTGATTAAAAATGGGCAAAGGATTTGACTAGGCATTTCTTCATAAAAGATCTATAGCTGGGCATGGTGACATGTGCCTGTAGTCCCAGCTACTCCAGATGCTGAGGCGGGAGGATCACTGGAGCCCAGGAGTTCTGGGCTGTAGTTCACTATACCAGTCTGGTGTCTGCATTAAGTTTGGCATCAATATGGTAACCTCCAGAGAGCAGGGGACCACCAGGTTACCTAAGGAGGAGTAAGCCAGCCCAGGATGAAAACGGAACAGGTCAAAACTCTCATGCTGATTAGTAGCGAGCTTGAGCCTGTGAATAGCCACTGCACTCCAGCCTGGGCAACAGCGTGAGACCCTGTCTCTTTTAAAAAAGAAGTGGCCAAGAAGCATATGAAAGACTCCCAACATCACTCATCATTAGGGAAATAGGAATCAAAACCACAGTGAGATACTACTTCACACCCATTAGGATGACTATTATCAAAAAAAGCAGAAAATAAGCAAGTGTTGGCCAGGCGTGGTGGCTCACGCCTGTAATCTCAGCACTTTGAGAGGCCGAGGCAAGCAGATCACGTGAGGTCAGGAGTTCGAGACAAGCCTGGCCAACATTATAAAACCTCGTCTCTTCTAAAAATATAGAAATTAGCCAGGCATGGTGGTAAGTGCCTGTAGTTCCAGCTACTCAGTAGGGTGAGGCACAATAATTGCTTGAACCCTGGAGGCGGAGGTTGCATTGAGCCGAAATTGCACCACTGCACCCCAGCCTAGGTGACAGAGTGAGACGCTGTCTCAAAAACAAAACAAAACAAAACAAAAAAACAATAACCAAGTGTTGGTGAGGATGTGGAGAAACTGGAACCATCACTGTGTACGGGTAGTGGGAAAAAAATGGTGCAACCACTATAGGAAAACAGTATGGTGACTCCTCAAAGAGTGAAAAATATAATTACCATATGATCCAGCAATCCCACCAATAGACATAAACCCCAAAGAAATGAAAGCAGAGATTTAAGACATCTCTACACCCATGTTCACAGCAGCATTATTCACAATGGCCTAACCATAGAAGCAACCCAGGTGTCCATCGACAGACAAACGGATAAACAAAAATGCAGTATCTACGTATTATTCAGTGTCTTTTTTTTTTTGAGATGGAATCTTGCTGTGTCTCCCAGGCTGGAATGCAATGGCGCGATCTCGGCTCACTGCAGCCTCCGCCTCCTGGGGCCAAGCCATTCTCTTGCCTCAGCCTCCTGAGTAGATGGGATTATAAGCATGCTAATTTTGTATTTTTAGTAGAGACGGGGTTTCACCATGTTGGTCAGGCTGGTCTCAATCTCCTGACCTCAGGTGATCCACCTGCCTGGGCTTCCCAAAGTGCTGGGATTACAGGCATGAACCACCACACCTGACCAACATTCAGTCTTAAAAAAGAAGAAAATCTTGACACATGGTACAACATGGCTGAACCTTGAAGATATTATGGTGAGGGAAATAAGCCAGTCACTCAAGGACAAGTAGTGTATGATTCCACTAGTATGAGGAAGCTAGAGTAGTCAAATTCATAGAGACAGAAAGTAGAATAGAGGTTACCAGGAAATGGGGGGAGGGAGAATGGGGAATTGTTGTTTACTGGTTAGAGTTTCAGTTTTGCAAGATGAAAAGAATTTTGGAGATAGATGATGGTGATGGTTGTGCAACAGTGTGAATGGACTTCATGCCACTGAACTGTACATTTAAAAATGGCTAAAATGCCAGGCGTGGTGGCACATTCCTGTAATCCCAGCTACTTGGGAGACTGAGGCAGGAGAATCGCTTGAACCCAGGAGGTGGAGGTTGTGGTGAGCTAAGATCGCGCCATTGTGCTCCAGCCTGAGCAAGAAGAGTGAAACTCTGTCTCAAAAAAAAAAAAAAAAAAAAAAAAAGACTAAAATGGGCCGGGTGCAATGGCTCACGCCTGTAATCCCAGCACTTTAAGAGGCCGAGATGGGCGGATCACAAGGTCAGAAGTTCGATACCAGCCTGGCCAACATGGCGAAACCCCATCTCTACTAAAAATACAAAAATTAGCCAGGCATGGTGGCGCACGCCTATAGTCCCAACTACTCAGGAGGCTGAGGCAGGAGAATTGCTTGAACCTGGGAAACGGAAGTTGCAGTGAACTGAGATCACACAATTGCACTCCAACCTAGGTTACAGAGCGAGACTCTGTCTCAAAATAAATAAATAAATAAAAAAGGCTAAAATGGCAAATTGTATATTGTGTATATTTTACCATAATTTTTTTTAAAAAGGTTTTCATACACACGTTATCAGAGTTCATCATACCCTTTGCCAATGGCATGGATCAGACCACGTTGATGGCTTTGTGTAGTCACCTTATTGCTCAGGGGTGTCTATAAAAGGAGACTCAGAAGCTGGCATCTTCATATTCTTTGGATCTTTGGAAAACTCTTCCAACTCAAATTAAGACTATCATTAAAGTGCCATTTTTTTCAGTAAAGAAAGTTTAAATAAAATTAAGAGAATGTCTGCTACCGTGTTTTGTGAAAGTGCCTGGAGGAATAATTGTCAAAATTGGAGTACCTGTTGGGGTGGTCTGAGTTAATGGCAAATGGGCTATTCACCTTGGGGAGGGGGCAATATCAAAAAACTAGCTGCTGTCTGCTGGGCGCGGTGGCTCACGCCTGTAATCCCAGCACTTTGGGAGGCCAAGGTGGGCAGATCATGAGGTCAAGAGATCAAGACCATTCTGGCTAACACGGTGAAACCCCATCTCTACTAAAGATACAAAAAATTAGCCCAGTGTGGTGGTGGGCGCCTGTAGTCCCAGCCACCCAGGAGGCTGAGGGAGGAGAAGAGCGTGAACCCAGGAAGCGGAGCTTGCAGTGAGCTGAGATCATGCCACCGCACTCCAGCCTGGGTGACAGAGCGAGACTCTGTCTCAAAAACCAAACAAACAACAACAAAAAACCCCAAAAATCTAGCCACTCTCCTTCTGAGTGACAAAACCGAGGTACTGCGAGAGACCCATGGTGACTGCTGCTGGAAAGAAGAGAGCCAAGCATATTCCACAGAAGAGGATAAATGTGAATTCCGATGTTGGCTCCAACTCAGCCACAGGGGTTGACACCTTGAATTGGAGGATGATTTTTTTTTTTTTTTTTGAGATAGTCTGACAGTCTCACTTTGTTGCCCAGGCTGGAATGCAGTGGTGCAATCTTGGCTCACTGCAACCTCTGCCTCCTGGGTTCAAGTGATTCTCATGCCTCAGCCTCCCGAGTAGCTGGGACTACAGGCGTGTGCCACCACACCCAGCTAATTTCTGTATTTTTGGTAGAGACAGAGTTTCACCATATTGGCCAGGCTGGTCTTGAACTCCTGAGCTCAAGTGATCCCCTTGCCTCAGCCTTCCAAAGTGCTGGGATTACAGGTGGGACACACTGTGCCCAACCTGGAGGTTGATTTTTGCTCAAGCTGCCTCTCACACGGGCAATGTAGATGGCCTACTCAGAAGTGAACAGCAACGAGCTTTATTTATTTACTTATTTATTTATTTATTTATTTATTCTTGAGACAGAGTCTTGCTCTGTTCCCCAGGCTGGAGTGCAGTGGTGTGATCTCAGCTCACTGCAAGCTCTGCCTCCTGGGTTCATGCCATTCTTCTGCCTCAGCCTCCTGAGTAGCTGGGACTACAGGCACCTGCCACCACGACCGGCTAATTTTTTTGTATTTTTAGTAGAGATGGGGTTTCACCATGTTAGCCAGGATGGTCTCAATCTTCTGACCTCGTGATCCACCCGTCTTGGCCTCCCAAAGTGCTGGGATTACAGGCTTGAGCCACCGCACCTGGCCCTTACTTTTTTTTTTTTTTTTTTTTGGAGACGGAGTCTTGCTCTGTTGCCCAGGCTGGAGTGTTGTGGTGTGATCTGGGCTCACTGCAGCCTCCACCTCCCAGGTTCAAGTGATTCTCCTGTGTTAGCCTCCCAAGCAGCTGGGATTACAGGTGCGCACCACCACGCCTGGCTAGTTTTTTTGTATTTTTAGTAGAGACGGGGTTTCCCCATGTTGGCCAGGCTGTTCTCAAACTCCTGACCTCAGGTGATCCACCCGCCTTGGCCTCCAACTGCTGGGATTATAGGCATGAGCCATCCTGCCCAGCCTACTTATTTTTAAAAAAAAAAAATCTAATGCCACACCGAGGAGCCACCCTGTAATAATTGCGGATGTACTGGCCCTGAAAGAAACCCACTAGAACACGAACAATGGTTATTTCTAGGTGGAAGGATCATGGGTGATTTAAATTTTCTTTTAATTTTTTTTTCTTTTTTCTTTCTTTCTTTTTTTTTTTTTTTTTTACTGTTCCTTGAGGAGCAGGGCCACCTCATAGGCCATAGGCAGTGTATGCAATGGTTTCAACTTTCTTTTAAAACGTATTTTGTATTTTCTACACTTCATGTAGTGAGTGCGTATTTTTAATTTTTAATTTTTTCCCCTACAACTTAATGCTCAGAAGTGAGCATGTATTTTTAATGGCAGAACGTAAATATAATTAAAAGTGTTCTTCATCACCAGGGGCCTTGTGGGTAGCTGTCTAGACTCTTCTAATTACGTTTCAGAAATCATTATGTAAGAATATATGCAAAAACAAATCTATGATAATAGAAATCAGATAGTTGGGCCAGTGGGTTGACTGGAAAGGGGGACTTTGTGAGGGGATTAGCAATGTCCCACCTCTTGTTTGGGCGATGGTTACACAAGTGTAAAAGCAGTCGTCGAAACTCAAGGTACTGAATGCTTAAATGTGTGCATCTTACTGCATGTTAATTATATTGCAGTAAAACAGGAAACCCTGGAAGAGAAGAAAACATCCGTGCAAACAATCCCAGGGCTGTTTTGCAGTGCTGGCAGTGGGTATACTAGGAGACGGATGGTCAAGGGCCTGTGCCAGCCCGCACCAGGACTCTTACCAGCAGCCCAGCACCAGTGAAAGGGCTTATTGAGAACTGCTGGTCGGGGCTGCAGGCTGGGGCCGCAGGCTACAAGACAACTTACGTGCCGAGTAGCAAGCAGTGGAAGCTGACCCGGGAAGTCCATCCAGTTGGCAGCTGGGAGGCTGATGGTGCCGGCAGGGCAGTGGGTGGAGGCCTTTACAGCAGGACCATCTGGGTGTCAGACCTGCCTTTTGGACACTGCCATTAGCATTGCTGACTCTCAGGGGACCTTCAATGACAAAACCTGACTCTCCTAGGCCTCTGGCACTGTCTCAGCACAATCACAGACATAGCTGAGCAGATCTGGGTATGGATTGATTTTTCTTTTCTTCTTTCTTTCTTTTTTTTTTTTTTTGAGACAAATCTTGCCCTGTCGCCCAAGCTGGCATGTAGTGGCATGACCTCGGCTCACGCAACCTCTGCTTCCCATGTTCAAGTGATTCTCCTGCCTCAGCCTCCCGAGTAGCTGGGATTACAGGTGCCCCCCAACCTGCCCCACCCACCACCCCCGGCTAATTTTTTTGTATTTTTAGTAGAGACGGGGTTTCACTGTGTTGGCCAGGCTGGTTTTGAATTCCTGACCTCAAGTGATCCACCCGCCTCAGCCTCCCGAAGTGCTGGGATTACAGGCGTGAGCCACCACGCCTGGCTGAAGGATTGATTTTTCCATTTCCTCCTTGGGGCTTTTGTGACCTCACAGCTCACAGTAATGCCATTCTCCTAAGAACACAGAGGCTTTAATGACCTTATTCACCTGTTCCTTAATGTGCTGGCTTGTGACATCTCTGTGTAAGGATCTATACCCCCTGGCTAGGAATAGTATATTTTTTTCTAATGGCACACTGAAATGGATTAATCTCAGTGTGTGCTTTGCAGGCCGGGGGTTAAGTGTGAAGACCCTGCAGTCAGACAGCCCTGGGTTTGAATCCAGCTACCCCGTGTAGCAGTTAATGTGACTTTGGAAATGTTACTTAACTGCCCTAAGCCTCATTCTGCTCATCTGTAAAATGGAGATAGACCCCACCTCAGTGTTGTTGGGAAGATTAGGTAAAAAATGCATTCAAACCTCCTAACAGTTCCTGACCGATTGTGAGAGCTTTATAGATGTTAGCTGATGCTCTGATGCTGATGTTAATTACAGAGCTTGTAATACATATTTTACCATCAACCGATCCTTTTAATGACAGTGTGGCAGTAACAGGGTCACCCTCTCCAGGGGCCTGAGGGTCTGCATTGGAGGAAGGGTTTTCCACTCCTCATTTAGAGCTTTTCAGGAGCTGTCTCTTTCCAGCTGCGTTCTCACTCTGTCTGCTCCTGGCTTCTTGCGGTGGGCAGAATCTGCTTGAGGGACTTCCTTCCTCATGCAGGTGTTCCCAGAAGGCCCATGCGCATTAGAGCTGCTTCATTAAAAATGGGTCTTGGCTCTGCTTGGCCTGCTGCTTACTTGGCATTTTTAGTAGGGCTCAACCTAGTACTTGTTTTGCATTTTTGCAGAATTCTGGTGCTTGCTTCTGATTCTGTTTTGCATTTCAAAAGTGTTGCTTCTGAAATTTCTCTTTGGCACCATGACCACCCTGGCCCTGGCTCTACGTTTCGGAGGCTCTGGGCATGGCGCCTGTCTTGTGTTCTGGCACTACGTGCATGCTGCAACAGTCTCTCTGATGATATATTTGGGCATTTGAATGATTGATCTTGGATCTTTAGCTTTTTCAGAATCTGCGTCTTAAATCTGTGAGTTCGTCTGTATATTTAAAGCACTTACACTTGATCTCAATCAGTTTGGCTCCATAACAATAAAGCTTCCTCTGTTTCTATATTTGACACTGTGTGTTCATTGAGAAAGCTGAAGGTGAGTAACCCTGCTTTTTATAGGCTGCCTGCTGACCACAATAGGAAACTGGGCATATTTTGGGAAAGGGGAAAGCATAAATGTGTTGTAAAGCCCAAATCCTGATTTCTAACACTATTGTCTTCATGTGATAGATTCTACTCGCTATGATGCAAGCTCTTTGAGAGTACGAGTTATTTATTGGAATGCTTCTTACCCCCAGAGTCCACATGCACTTGAAAAAAATCAAATGCCTCGAGGTGCCAAATAGGAGGTATTCAGATGAATGAATTCCCATGAGGAGCTCAGATCACCTTAAAGAAAGCTGTATACGGAAGCATTAACTTTTTTCCCTTTGCTCCCATTTATTGGGATTGCTGGAGCTTAAAAGGCTTACAAAGCACTTCCTTCCAAAAATGTAACCAATACATTACTTACACTGATAAATAACATTTTTAAAGTGAATACCAATCAAGTTATAAAATACCAACAATAAATTAACAGTAATTTTATCATCAAAGCTATAAAACACATTTTGGATTCTAAGGACACAACTGGAGCCAGGTGTCAGGACCACCTTAGCAGTTCACCCCTAGCCTGGGGTCACTGGTTCCCAAAGACCTGCACTGCTGGTGTTAGAAGCAGCCTGCATCCCTCAATTGTTCCCACCTAGGGGTTGGGGGGGGCACACCAAGGTGGCACATCTGCCCCGATCTATTCAGAGACAAAGCAACAACAGCTCCCGTTGTTATTGTTGTTAAATAAATTATTCCTATAACATTTATTTATTTATTTTGAGACAAGGTCTCGCTCTGTCACCCCAGTTGGAATTCAGTGGCACAATCATAGCTCATTGCAGCCTCGAACTCCCTGGCTCAAATGATCCTCCCGCTTCAGCCTCCCGAGCAGCTGGGACAACAGGTGTGCATCACCATACCCAGCTATTTTTTTTTTTTTTTTTTGGTTCAGATGAGGTCTCACTGTGTTGCCCAGGCTGATCTCAAACTCCTGTGCTCAAGCCATCCTCCTACCTCGGCCTCCCAAAGTGCTGAGATTACAGGTGTCAGCCACCGTGCTCAGCTGATTATATAATATTTTACAGTGCTCTTGAGCCAGCAGTCATTGAAGCTGAGATTGTACCTTTCCCCCTTTCATAGTCATTATTCACTTCATGCTATTTGAAATTCGAATGTCACCTCCCCACTGACAACCTCTCGGGAAGGTCACCAGTGCAGGCCTGAGGGCCAGGCCCTGTGCCTTCACCTGCTTCTCAGTTCTCACTGCTTCTTCCTCTCTCAGCCATTTTTTCTTCTCGAAATTCACCTCCCCTAAGCTGTCAGGACCCAGTGCCCTGGGGTCCTTGTCTCCTTTTGTGATGATGGCCTCTGCTCTGGGCTGTTCCCAGCCCACCCATGTCACACACTCACCCGGTGTGAACGGGCAGGTGCTGGGAGGCTCTTCCTGAAGCCCTCTGCTGTCCTCTGCCTCTGAATGTCTCCTTGGAAACCCCTCCCACATGAAGGGAGGGAGAGCAGCAGATGTAGCCTGTGTTCCACCCACCTCATCTCTGGTCCTCTACTCCGATCCCACATGTAACCATTTGGCTATGGGGCAGGTGGACGCCAGTCAGAAGCCTCTGCTTTCTTTCTGACTTTCTTTTGTAATTCCCTAGCACTTCACTGCAGGCCGGAGACCAGATATCCCCCGACCTCCCCACGTCACACACTAGCCCAGTGTGACGCCCCCAAGTTTGTCACACTTCCAGCTGGACATTTATAGTTCAGGGCCTTGTCTTGCTCTTCTTCCAGGAGAGAGACATTCTTAGTGGCCTCCTGGGAGGTTCAGAGCTTGCTCCATTTGTTTATCCACGGGAAGTAGATTCCTTACGCATTCTAAGAGCACCATAGAAGGTGATAGTGGCTGTTATTTAGTCATAATGACAGCACTCCCCTCTTGGCCTGGCATTTAAGGGCCTTTCACCATCAGTCCCCTCCCTGACACCTGCAGCTTCACCAGTGCTACTCTAGACAGGCTGGCTAGCTGATATCTCTCAGAACATTCCCTTGTGCTTGGCACCCCCACGCTTTTACTGATGCTGTTCCCCCTGCCTGGAATGCCTTCCTGTCTTGTCTTTGTCCACCTGTTACTGATACTTCATCTCCATGGGGAGGCGTCTAAACCAAAACAATGTCTCCACCCTCTGAAGGAAGTCCTAGCACGCTGGCTGTCTGACCTCAGTGACGCTTGTGCTTTCTTTCATTATGGCCTCATGCTGTCACTCTAAGGGGACAGGGACTTGTGCATTCTATTTCTTTTCACCTTCTATGTCTAAAGGACTTGATGCATTTTGTGTTGCATGCCATGTGTGCATGAATAAACAAAATGACTTCTAGATCTTCAATCAGCTCCTTTGGTTCCAAATTCCAGCAAGAACGGAGCCGAGCAAGTTTAGAAAACAGTTACTGTATGTATACGTGTGTGCATGCGTGCTTTAACTCCAAGATTCCAAATCTTTAAAAGACAACTTTTGCTCATCAGATTTGTAAGGAGTTTTATCCTGAAGAGAAAATGGGAGAAATAGTAAAAATTACGTTTATTTTAAATTACATGAGTAATACTCCTGCAATGATGTCAGTGCTCTGTGTCTCCACTGTCCAGTGTGGTAGCCATTAGCCACAGGTGGCTAGTAAGCACACAAAATGTGGCTAGTTTGCTGGAGGAACTGAATTTTTTTATTTAATTTAATTTAAGTAGCCACAAGTGACTAGTGGCTACCATATTGGGTAGTGCAGTTTAACTCGTTCCTCACCCCTCCATCCCTAGGCGCCCCCACCCAGCTCTACGCGGTAACCAGTGTTAACACTGTGCTGTATATCTATTACAGATCTTTCTTTGTTCATAACAGCATATTTCACGCACATAGTTACATACGCACCCCGTTGGTTTGGCCTGTGAGGGTGCACACAAACGGAATCATATCATAGGTGTTTTACAGCCTCCTTTTTAGTTTTTGTTTTTTTGTTGTTTTTTGTTTGTTTTTTGTTTTGTTTTTGAGATAGACTCTCGCTCTGTCACCCAGGCTGGAGTGCAGTGGCATGATTTTAGCTTACTGCAACCTCCGCCTCCTGGGTTCAAGCAATTCTCCTGCCTCAGCCTCCCGAGTGGCTGGGACTACAGGCGCCCGCCACCATGCCTGGCTAATTTTTTTGTATTTTTAGTAGAGACGGGGTTTCACTGTGTTAACCAGGATGGTCTTGATGTCCTGACCTCGTGATCAGCCTGCCTCGGCCTCCCAAAGTGCTGGGATTACAGGCGTGAGCCACCGCGTCCAGCTACAGCCTCCTTTTGAATTAACAGTATGTTTGAGAGCTGTCTGGGGCGGTGCTCAGAGCTCTGCTTCATTCAGTTCAGCTGCTGCCTAGTGTGCATTGCATGACTGTTTCCTTCCTTATTTAGTCAGGCATCTGTCTTCTTTTTAATATTAAAACATTTTTTTTCTTTTGGAAAAACAATAGAGATGGAGATATTGCCATGTTGCTCAGGCTGGTCTCAAACTCCTGGGCTTAAATGATCCACCCACCTTGGCCCCCAAAGTGCTGGGATTACAGGTGTGAGCCACTGCACCTGGCCTATCCAGTCCTCTATTGATGAGCATTGTAGGTTGTTTCCAAACAAAGGCACCAGATCCATCTCTTACCTGCTTCTCTGTGCATACGAGCAGGTGCAGATACCCAGACACGGGCTTTCTGAGCCAAGGGGAGGAAAAGCGTCCATATTTCTCCTGTGGTGCTCTCACCCCTGGTTCTCCTGGACTGTGTATGCAGGGTCAGGGCTGACATGTGTATGAGCCATAAGTCTGAGATGCGGCTGGGGAGCCGTTATTTATTTAGTTTTTTTAAGGAAGCTGACAGTTGTGTCCTACTCTGATCTGTTTCCACTCCCCACACTGAGGAGCTGAAACTTAGATTTTATCAAACAGGCTGTGATGGGCCCTAAAAATACTGAGACATTAATAACAATTTGAAGCTGACAGACACAGACAGCAGGCATCTGCAAGCTGAGTCAGTGCAGACTTGAGCAAGATCAGGAAGGCTCCACGCCTCGTTTTCTAAGTTACATTTCTCAAGCCTCGTTCATTAAGCTTATCCTGGGGCACAAGCGTAAGATAACTGGGTTTAAGGACCTATGTGTTGGCTAGCATTTGAATATTAGGTGTCGAGCAATGAATAAAACAAAGATTCACCATATGATCTCTACCAGACTCACTTTTCCTTTTTTTTTGAGACGGAGTCTCACTCTGTCGCCCTGGCTGGAGTGCAGTGGCATGATCTCGGCTCACTGCAAGCTCCGCCTCCCGGGTTCACACCATTTTTCTGCCTCAGCCTCTCAAGTAGCTGGGACTACAGGCGCCCGCCACTGCGCCCAGCTAATTTTTTGTATTTTTAGTAGAGACAGGGTTTCACCGTGTTAGCCAGGATGGTCTCGATCTCCTGACCTTGTGATCTGCCTGCCTCGGCCTCCTAAAGTGCTGGGATTAGGGATGAGCCACCATGCCCGGCCTCTTTTTTTTTTTTTCTTTTTGAGACAGAGTCTCACTCTGTCACTCAGGCTGGAGTGCAGTGGCACGTTCTCGGCTCACTGCAACCTCCGCCTCCCGGATTCAAGTGATTCTCCTGCCTCAGCCTTGCCACCCCACCCAGCTAATTTTTGTATTTTTAGTAGAGATGAGGTTTCACCATGTTGGCCAGGCTTGTCTTGAACTCCTGACCTCAGGTGATCCGCCTGCTTCGGCCTCCCAAAGTGTTAGAATTACAGGCGTGAGTCACTGTGCCTGGCCTGTACTGGAGTCACTTTCTAAGTAAGCAAAGGAGGCCAGACCTTGGGCACAGCAGAAAAGCCAGGGTCAATTAAAGCGAGGTGAGAAGCCATCACTTGTCTCTGGTGGCCACAATGTATCTTGTCTGATGCTTTTTTTTCCCCTCTTCCTGATTTCAAACCATGCTAACATGAAGATTATTAAAGATTCAATACTAATGTAGGCTAGGCGAGCCCCAAAGTGAGGCTTAGTCTGTGAGGGTTCTTGGCTTTGCCCAGGAAAGAATTCAGGGACAAGCTAGTGATAGAGTAGAAGAAAACAGCTTTATTGAAGTGGCAGCATTACAGCTCCAGTGGTGTTCCAGCTCCATGACTGCTCCTGCAAGGCAGGGCTACCGCGTAGACAATCTGTCTGAGAATGGTGGCTCAGGGCAGTTTTGCAGTGGTATTTATACCTACTTTTAATTATATGCAGATTAAGAGGCAGTATGTGCAGAAATCTCTAAGGAAGGGGTAGTAACTTTTGATTCATCAGGTCATTGCTGTGGAAAGGGACAGTGACTCCTGGCTGTTGCCATGGCAGTAGTAAACTGACATAGCACACTGGTGGGTGTGGCTTATGAAAAGATGCTTCTGCCTTGCCTTGTTTTAGCTAGTCCTCAATTTGGTCCAGTGTTCAAGGCCCCCCCACCCCCACCCCAGAGTCAAGTCCCGCCTCCTACCTCGTTACACAATATTTTCCCTGTGATTATTGGGGGCTTCTAATGAATTTATTTATTTATTTATTTTGAGACTCTGTCACCTAGGTTGGACTGCAGTGGTGCAATCTTGGCTCACTGCAACCTCTTCCTCCCGGGTTCAAGCAATTCTCCTATCTCAACCCCCTGAGTAGCTGGGATTACAGGCACGCGCCACCATGCCCGGCTAATATTTATATTTTTAGTAGAGATGGGGGTTTCACCATGTTGGCCAGGCTAGTCTCGAACTCCTGGCCTCAAGTGATCCGCCTGCCTCAGTCTCCCAAAGTGCTGGGATTACAGGCGTGAGCTACCGCATCCAGCCGGCTTCTGATGATTTTAAAATTCCACTCTGGAGGAGCTAGTGATGGCTGATAAGAAAATGAAGGAGGAAAGCAGTGCACAGCAAGTGACAGCCCTTCCATTTGAAATGTCCCTCCAGCAGCCGGGAGTGGGAGATATTTGGCGGGAGTGGGAGATATTTGGCAGGAGTGGGCCACTGTCAATGAAGAGCTGAGGAAGGGAGAAAGGTGGAGTGGACGTGGGAAGAGATGGAGGGCGCAGAGGCTCAGAGGGACAGACTGTTCATCTGCTCATCTGACAAGCTGTGAAGGCACACACACAACATTGGAAGGGTGAAGATATCCATTCGGATTAAGGCAGAGATCCACACGTGTTAATGGAAATGAAAACAAAGGAGAAAATTCACTGTTGTTTAATCCTCCACAGGCCAAGCTTTTTTTTTTCTTTCTTTTTTTTTTTTCTGAGACAGTCTCGCTCTGTCGCCCAGGCTGGACTGCAGTAGCAGGATCTTGGCCCACTGCAATGTCCGCCTCCTGGGTTCAAGCGATTCTCTTGCCTCAGCCTCCTGAGTAGCTGGGATTACAGGTGCACACAACCACACCTGGCTATTTTTGTATTTTTAGTAGAGACGGGGTTTCACTATGTTGGCCAGGCCGGTCTTGAACTCCTGACCTCACGATCCACCCATCTCGGCCTTAGAAAGTGCTGGGATTACAGGTGTGAGCCACTACGCCTGGCCAGCCAAGCTCTTTTCTTTTCTGCACATCCCCTGTCCTAATGTAATCGTAACTTTCATAGTTTTGGTCCTACTTTGGATGCAGTTGAGTATATATCTTTCTCATTAAATGCTCTGGCCTAGGAATGTTTCCATGTGGTTGCCTAAATTATGTCTTATTTGTTGCTGAAATTATTTTGCTGTCTTCCAAATTATGTCATGGAGGTTTGTACTTATTTAATCGATACCTTTCAGCCAGCTGGCTAAGCTCCACTCAGAGTTGCTTTGTTTACAAACATCCTGGTGAAGTGTGTCCTGTGCCTGTGATTGGCAGTTGTGAGAGAAATAGATGCTGGTTCTGGAAGGCTCCTGCCTGTGGCTTTCCCCCCTGAGTTTTCATCAGCTTTTCAATGTATCTGTTTTACTGGGCAGTCTTCAGACTCTGGCCCCAGTTCCTCTTGTTTCTTATGGCTGGTATCAAACCTCGCACATCACCCTGGTGGTGTGGTTTTATTGGTGCCAACCTTCCTTAGTGGTGGGATGAGTTTCTAATCCAGTTTGCATTGCCAGTGTGGCTATGAAGCTCCGGGGGTGGGGTCCCCGCTTTCGTCATCAGTTCCAGGCGCTCAGCTTCTCCCTCTGGGTGCTAGCAGTTGTGGATGTGGGTGGCTGTTACTCAGTGCTTGGGCCATCTGGCCCTTCCTTTCTGTTCTCTTTTCCCCACCACCCAGGCTCCGGCCCTTATTTTCTCTTCTTATCTTTATTTTTTTGAGACAGGGTTTTGCTCTGACACCCAGGCTGGAGTGCGGTGGTGTGATCTCAGCTCACTGCAACCTCCGCCTCCCGAGTTCAAATAATTCTCCCACCTCAGCCTTCTGAATAGCTGGAATTACAGGCACATGCCACTGCACTGGGCTAATTTTTGCATTTTTTGGTAGAGACGCAATTTTGCTGTGTTGCCTGGACTGGTCTTAAACTCCTGGGTCCAAGCGATCCTCCCACCTCAGCCTCCCAAAGTGCTAGGATTACAGGCGTGAGCCCCTGCACCCGGCATCCTTATTTTCTTATGCCTTGACTTCTGCTTCTTCTCTAGATGTTCTCCCTTCTTCTGAGCTCTTTAAACTCAAATTCAACCATAGCCAGACCCATGGCTACCCATCCTAATACACCATTCTCATCCTCCAGTACCTCCTCTTCAGAAAGACCTCAAATGACTCCCCGCAGCTGCAGAATGCCACCGAGTTCCTCACCTGGGCAGTCAGAGCTTCTTGCAGCCTTGGGGCCCACAGGACTGCTCCTTGGAATCTGCCCTCTAGCTACTCTCAGGCCTTTCCTGCTCCCGAAGAGACCATTGAAATTCTTGAGTCTTAAAAATATGCGTACCTTTTGACTCCATTGCTGGAAATCCAGTCTAAGGAAATAATCCACAAAATGGAAACAGCTATAATGTCTACACACTCTTTCCAGCATTGTTTTAAATAGCATGAAAGTGTAAACAAGATATACGTCAAACAATATGGAAAAGATTTGATGCATTATTGTGGATCTTCTCACTGGAATTTGAAGCACACATTCAAAATGATAATTATGATGACAATTCAACACCAGGATAAACACTTAAGAAACAGAATGAAGAGGACTAGGGAGCTGCCAGCTACAGAGCCCAGTGTGTGTCCCAGCACATATTCAGTGTTTTGCTCACCTCCCACAGACAAGGAAACCCACAGAGGTGTGGCACACCTGCCGGAGGTCACATAGCTCATGGTCCCAGTTTTGCTGAATTCCAAGGCATGTTCTTCTTATGCTATAAAATACAAAACTGTGTATGTTATTTAAGCTATTTAATACTTTATTTTTAGACAGAGTCTCGCTCTGCTTCCCAGTCTGGAGTGCAGTGGTGCAATCTCAGCTCACTGCAACCTCCACCTCCCAGGCTCAAGTGATCCTCCCACCTCAGCCTCCCAAATAGCTGGACTACAGGTGTGTGACACCGTGCCTGGCTAATTTTTGTACTTTTTGTAGAGATGGAGTTTCGCCATGTTTCCCAGGCTGGTCTCGGACTCCTAAGCTCAAGTAATCCACCTGCCTCAGTCTTTATTGTGTCTTTTGTCTCCAACTAGACTGTAAGAGCCTCCAAACCAGTCCTGTCTTGGCAATGTCTCATATTGCCAGGTAGCTCTTGGCACAGTGGGGGGACCCGTAATGGATACTCAATATATGAGTCAGCAAATCTTATTCTCCCTCCAGTTGTGACCAACCTGGTGTGGGGCTGGTTGGTCACTCTAGGGGGTGGCAGGAGAGGCTCTGGCATGATGCTGGGATGCTCTTGTGCTCCCATGGCTCATCAGGCTCCTGAGCCAGAATCCTCCACCAGTTACCACCTCTACTCAAAGGAAGCATCTTTGGCTGAGCACAGTGGCTCATGCCTGTAAACCCAGCACTTTGGGAGGCCGAGGAGGGTGGATCACTTGAGGTCAGGAGTTCGAGACCAGCCTGACCAACATGGCGAAATCCCATCTCTACTAAAATACAAAAGTTAGCCAGGCATGGTGGCGTATGCCTGTAATCGCAGCTACTCAGGAGGCTGAGGCAGGAGAATTGCTTGAACCCGGGAGGCAGAGGTTGCAGTGAGCCAAGTTCGCGCCACTACACTCCAGTCTGGTTGACAGAGTGAGACTCCATCTCAAAAAAAAAAAGAAAGAAGCATCTTTGCCTTCACTATCTGCCAACTTTTTTTTTGAGACAGAATCTTTCTGTGTCGCCCAGGCTGGAGTACCATGGCACGATCTAGGCTCACTGCAACCTCCATTTCCCAGGTTCAAGTGATTCTCCTGCCTCAGCCTCTTGAGTAGCTGGGACTACAGGCGTATGTGCCACATTAGGCTAATTTTTGTATTTTTAGTAGAGATGGAGTTTTACCATGTTGGCCAGGCTGGTCTCGAACTCCTGACCTCAAGTGATCCTCCTGTCTCCACCTCCTAAAGTGCTGGAATTACAGGCATGAGCCACCATGCCTGGCCTATCTGCCAATTTTTTAAAAACTTTTTATTTTGAAATATGGATTCATGGGCAGTTGCAAAAAAATGCACAGAGAGGTCCTGTGTACCCTTCACCCAGCCTCCCCCAGTGTGAACATCTGCATAACTATAGTTCAGTATCCACACTAGGAACTTGATGGTGGTACCATCCACAGAGCCCATTCAGATTTCATCAGTTACACGTGACTTTTCAAGAATAATCTGTTCTGGAAATTGTCCTTTCCTACTTGAGCACATTTTCTTCATATCCCCACCTGGAATATTTACTCTTAGTTCAAATCTCCCACATCTCCGAAGTCAGAGGGCCTCCCTGGCTCTGTTCCTGACTCTGTTCCTCACTTCCTGTGTGATCGTGGGCGAATCAGGCAACCTCTCTGAGCCCTGGTTTTCTCTTCTGAAGACGGACAATACTAACCTCATGGTATTTTATTTTTTTAACAAAGTGCTCAAGTTAGGCAGTTAAAATAATAGGCAGTCAGGAAATGTCTGTTTTCTTTTCACCCTTTCTGACATGGAAAACCCTCTTTCTTACCAAACAATGGAATCCTTCTCTTTTAAATAATGTTCAAAATTAGTCTCCTCGGACACCTTCTATCCCATCTCTAGTTTCCTCAGCAACCCTGCTCTGTGTGTGCGTAACAGTTAATTCGTATGATCCTGATTATATGTTCCATGTTCCTGGTGAATGTATTTTCAGTTCTATTTTTTACCTACCAATAATACAAGGTATTTGCAGGCAGAGACCTCAGTTCTTTAATTTTACAAGTCAACATATGAGATAAGAGCCTAGGTTTAGTGCCATCTGTAAAACAAGGATAACTGTATCAACCTCATAGGCTTTTTGTAAAGATTAAAATGAAAGAATGCATAATGCCTGGAACAGACAAGCTCAAAACACGTTAGCTGTTGCTGACGGTCATCATGACGCCCTTTCACTTGTGTTTCCTCATGGAGCTTTGTCCTTGGGCAGGGTCTCATTCTGTCACTCAGGCTAGAGTGTAGTGGTATGCAGTGCAGTGGTATGATCACGGCTCACTGCAGCCTTGACCTCCTAGTCTCAAGCAATCCTCCCACCTCAGCCTCCCAAGTAGCTGGGACTACAGGCATGCGCCACCATGCCTGGCTGATTTTATTTTTATTTTTAGAGATGAGGTCTCACTTTGTTGCCCTGGCTGGTCTCAAACTCCTGGGCTCAAGTGATCCTCCCACCTTGACCTCCCAAAGTATTGAGATTACAGGTGTGAGCCACCATGCCTGGCCTTGGATTTAGATGTCTTAACCGTGATTGGTACTTCACATCCAAGAATAAAATAAAGAGAAAGGACATTAAGGGCTATCGTTGCTCCAACATTCCATTTTTTTCTACCCTGCCTTTTTTCTCCTAAGTTGGGAAAAAGATTTTAATAATAATTATCATAGTAATACTGATGATGATGATGATGAAAGCTAACAATTACTGAGTTCTTATTGTGTGCCAGGAATAGTTGTAAGAACTTCACTGTGTTAACTTATCTAGTCTTCACCACAACCCTATTAAGTAGATTCCCTTCCTCCCATTTTGCAGATAAGTAGACCAAGGCACACAAGATTGTACAGCTTGCCAAAGCTGGAACTGTATTTGAAACCAGGCTTTCTATTTCCCCAAAATGGTTGGGATAAAATTTTCCTGCTGTTAGTGGTCCCGAGAGACAGAGAATGGAAAAACATTCTGTTTATTTTCATCTATTCTTTGCTTGAAGAGCATATCGAAGCCGAAAGAAGCCTGTAGTTCGTGAAGAATTGAAGCCCTGACATTAAATCAATCAGACACTTTTCTCTCCTTTTAAATTCCCATCCTCAATTAAGGTGGCAATCAGATTAACCAAGATTGGCCGGAAACGGGTGAGCATCTCGGAAGCTCCAGAGCTCCAAAAGGTCAGGCCACTGACAGCTACTGATTTGTCTGTTACTTCAGGCAAGTCTCACCCACACTGTCTCCCCAGGGAGAACTCAGATGCTGTTTAATTCTACTCCCAGTAAGATCTATTTGGAAACTCAAATCCTGCCTCCTTCCCCAAATTCATTTTCATCAGCATTTCCTCTTGATCTCTTCAATCCTGAATCTTTCCCAGACGAGATATAGGTCCCGGCCCCTGCAGATGTGCCCCTCTGCTGCACACCAGTCCTGCAGCCACGTGGTGCTGTTCGATTTCCTTATCACCAATAAAACAAAACCAGGCTCTGCCTGTATGATTCCTGGCTTTAATTACCAAAGGCAAATTGCTGCGTCACTCAGAATAATGAAAAACTGGAAACAACAGAGAATGATTAAATAAATCAGGATCCAGTCAAAAGATGAAATAATAAGTAATCATTAAAATTAAGTTTTGAAACATTTTCTTTTCTTTTCTTTTCTTTTTTTTTTTTGAGATGGAGTCTTGCTGTTGTCGCCTAGGCTGGAGTGCAATGGCACGATCTCGGCTCATTGCAACCTCTGCCTCCTGGGTTCAAGCGATTCTCCTGCCTCAGCCTCCTGAGTAGCTGGGATTATAGGCGCCTGCCACCATGCCCAGCTAATTTTTTTGTGTATTTTTAGTAGAGACAGGGTTTTGCCATGTTGGCCAGGCTAGTCTTGAACTCCTGACCTCCTGATCCACCTGCCTTGGCCTCCCAAAGTGTTGGAATTACAGGCATGAGCCACCATGCCTGGCCAAAAAATCTTCAGTAAGAAAGTAAGTGCTCACAATATAAGAAGAAATTAGGTTTTAACACTACCCTGTAGGATCCCTATTTTATGCATATATATTTAAAAATATACATAAACATGGACACAAAAACTAGAACAAATACACTGAAATTCTAATAGTTATCTTTGAATTACATGATTCTAAGTGATGTTCATTTTCTTTCTTCCCCCGTTTTATAAATTTATACCTGTGAGCATCTATTCCTTTTAAATTCAGAAGCAAGGAAAAAGGGAAAAGAAAAGAGGGAACATTTTTGTTTTTCTTAAAATTGTCCCTATTGGAGGGTTATTGATTTTTTGTTTCATGGATTCACCAGTACTTACCAGCTGTCTCCACCCCTCACATCTCACATGTCACCTCTTCCAGGAAGCCTTCCTAGATTCATTAAACTCAGAGATTTCTTCAGTTTTATGGACTCCTTAGTCTCATTGTGACATATCCTTGACCTTAAATGTGTGCAGGTTTTGTGTCCCCAGCTAGAGAGTAAGTTCCTCCATGGCAGAACCTGTCTATTTTAAACTTCCTTCTCTTCCCCACGCTACCCAGCAAGTGCCCTGCAAACTGCTGGGGTCCATTAATGTCAGTGAACACAAGTGCCTCGTGGAAGGCACTTGAATGAGACACACCTCTCTCTCTGAGCTTTGTTCCATTTCCTCCAATTCATTTGGAGGGGGTGTCCATGCCATTAGCCCTGGGTCAGATTTTATTGTAAATTGTTTAAAAAGAATTCCATTTGCTTTGGTAGGAATGATCAAGTCCAGCCCTTGTCTTTACAAGAAGATTATAAAGCTGAGAAAATAAATACAAACTATATTGAGCAAAAAGGCATTTTTCTTGGTGAATGGGGATGAGGGAGTTGATGTTTATAAGAAGGAAAGGAAAGGCCAGGAGGGGAGGTGACTTCCCCGAGTCTCACGCTGATCAAAGGCAGGTGAAGTCACACATCACGCCAGCTTTCCTCCAGCCCTGCTGGGCTCAGGATACTGTATTGAGGTCAGAAGAAAATGAGACCTAGGAATTTACAGTTTATCTTGGGAGAAGAAACGATGAGTCACTGAAATAACTTCACCTGAACAAGCAGTGGGAGAAGATTATATAAGGTGATACAGTGCGAAGGATGCACAGAGGTTGAGCTGGCAGAGAGCACGCTGTGCCTGTGGTCGGAGGGTGTTCTTCATGGAAGGCTTCCAGAGAGCTCAGCAGGTGTCAGGATCCGCCAGGTGTCAGGTCCGTGGGGCTGACTCTCCTGCTCTTTCAACATCTCCAGCTTGTGACCGGTCCCCGTCACCCAAACATCCTCTCATTCACAGCTACGGGGCTGTGTGGCTCCCCCAGTCTGCTTCTCTTCCAGCCTCCCAGACGTTCTCACTGTGGATTCTGGCTGCTGGACACAGAGTATTCCAGGAGGCAGGGCATGGGTGAGAGGACCCCCTACAGTGGAGGAAGGACTTGAAGATGAAGCAACTGTCCCCACCTCTATTGGGGCATCCCTTGTTAAATCCTAAGTTGAAGGGTTGACATTTAATGCAGCACAGGCCTTGCTACCTGCTTGACCATGAAGCAAACTAAATTAAATATTTGCCTTAGAGCTACATAAAGAATGAATTGAAGCGATGAGACTGGCCAGGTGCCCGGGACTGAGTGGCAGGTGTTAAGGAGGCTTCCAGCAAGGTGGCTGTGGCAAAGGAGAGCACAAGATGAACTTGGGAAATTGTTAGAGGTATGTTTTTTCGAAAGTGATGGAAGAATTAGGGAAGTTTCATGGCAGAGAAGAACATGCTATGTGACCTTGGGCAGGGCACTTAACCTCTCTGATCCTGCCTTTTTATGTGTAAAATGAGAATAATAGTATCTACTTTATGGGGTTGTTACAAGTCTTATATAAAATATTTGTAAAGTGCTTGTCCTAGTGCTTAGTGCAGAGCTGGTGGTAAACCCTGGAATTTTTTAAAATTTATTTTATTTGTAGGACTCTTATCAATGAAGAACTTTGTATCCAACAATAATAAACAGACATATTGCAAGTTACATTTTGTAGAAGAAGCAAATAAGACTGGCTGCAACAAAAGAAATTAGATACCTGCATTCTAGATTCTTTATACAAACAGTCCATTCTATAAATAGTAGAATTAAATGCAACCCAAATGCTTTTAAAAGTTTGTATACCTACATGGCAATTACAATCTCCACATGCTAAAAAGAACAATAACACAGAACACAGTATTCTTAATGATTATAGCACATTTAACACCTTCAGCCATCCTCTGGGTTTTCAGATCATATTGGCAACTGAAATTTCACATCCACATGCGCTTGCTTGGCTAAGGTCACTGTTTCAGAGAGCCTTCTGACCATTCTAGCAGCTTCCTCCAAGTGGTCACAAGCAAGAATTTTAAGCCCACTGTCTACTCTCAGTGCCTTAGCATCATCAACTCGTGTACCTTGTAACCCCCACAACAGGTATTTTAATTTCCACATCTTTTACTGCCGTGACTGTACCCTGTGCAAAAACACCACACTGCATGATTCCTCCAAAAATGTTGACCAGAATAGCCAGTACCTTTTTATCTGAAGTGATATGCTTAAGTGCTTTTGTTACTTGATGGACTGTAGCACCACCACCACCATCAAGGAAGTTGGCTGGAGTCCCTCCCCAAAGCTTTTTTTTTTTTTTTTGAGATGGAGTTTTGTTCTTGTTGTCCAGGCTGGAGTGCAGTGGCACCATCTTGGCTCACTGCAACCTCCGCCTCCCGGGTTCAAGCGATTCTGCTGCCTCAGCCTCCTGAGTAGCTGGGATTACAGGTGCCCGCCATCACACCTGGCTAACTTTTGTATTTTTAGTAGATACGGGTTTTACCATGTTGGCCAGGCTGTTCTCGACCTCCTGACCTCAGGTGATGTGCCCACCTCGGCCTCCTAAAGTGCTGGGATTACAGGCATGAGCCACCATGCCCAGCCCCTGAAGTTTTATTATATCCATTGTGGGCATGGCCAAACCAGCACCATTTGCTAGACAGTCTATATTTCCACTGAGGTCAATGTAGTTGAGATCTGCCTTAGCAGCATCTTTGTCACTTTCATCTTCCTGGGTTCAGTCCTATAAATCAAAGATTTTCTTTTGGTGATAGGCTGAATTAGAGTCAAAATTGATCTTTGCATCCATCACAGCACAGCTCCATCTGAATCTTCCACCGTTGGATTTATTTCTTATCATGGTTGCATCATATTTCAGAAAAAGGCTGTAAAGCTTGACCATGTTTTCTGCTGCAGAATCCACAGTA
Organism: Papio anubis; assembly: GCF_008728515.1. Taxonomy (NCBI): domain Eukaryota; kingdom Metazoa; phylum Chordata; class Mammalia; order Primates; family Cercopithecidae; genus Papio; species Papio anubis. The sequence goes on from NC_044989.1 coordinate 24,747,978, forward strand.
TTAGGTGGAAATCCCATCTTCTGTTCAAGCCGGAGAGCTTGTTCCTTTTTGATGCCTTCTACAATATCAACAGGTTATTTAATTGCATCAGGAGTCTCAGCAGCAACATCTGCAATGTTGACATCACCATATGAACTTCCTATTAATACAGGACCTTGAAATGACCTTTCCATCACTATTGCAGAGTAGTCTTCTCCCCTGGGGTACTTTCGCTCCAATGCTTGATTGCATATTCTGCCCTTTTCTCCCATTTGCTTGGTGAACAACTTTTTCCCAATCATTTGTGAGGAAACATCTTTTGCTTCTTCTGGAGGGAAAACTGTCTTCACTCCTCCTTTGAGGCCACTTTCAAATGTTCCTTTTCCTCTACCATCCACTAAAACCTGCGCCTTCATCTCAACATCTTTTGAACCTGCTTCTTACTACTTGTGAGTCCCAGAGAACTTGCCAGCACTACTCATAGTTACAGTTTATCCTGCACATGTTATTTCTTTCTACTGTACCTACTTTTTTGGCAATTGCATAAGCTTCATCTGGTGACTTTGCCACACATATCCTTTGGGAACAGAGATGCCAGCTTCTTGCAATAATTCCATACTCATGTATTCATGTAGTGAGAGATTCCTGTGCTGTTTTTGCTGTACTTGGAGTCCATGGTTATTCAACAATCCAGAACCTCCTAGAGCTTGAGCAGTGGCCCGCAGGGCCATCCAGGGCAGGTGGCTCCGAAGGGTGGCTGTAGCCAACAGCCGGCTGTAGAACATGGAGGCTGCCATTTCTGAGTCAGACCCATCCCCTCGGTGCCTTCCGCAGCCATACAGGCCCCTGGAATTTTTTTAGATTTTAAAATCAGCATGAGAGAGACTGGAGTGGCAATGAAGGAGAGGAAATAAATCAAAGGAAATAATGTATCTCAGTGAGCCTGGCAGGTGATGCTGGGTTACTAGTAGGGAGTTTGGGGGAAGGGACCTAGATTTTGAAAAGTATGATGTAGTGTTTGAGACTTTGTTTGTTTCAAACCACCAATCTCCCTGAGTAGGGGGTGGCTGTGATCAAGGGGACAGCTCAGTCAGGCAAACAGGATCCAGCAAGCAGGCCAAAGAAGAAACAGGGCTGCGACACCTAGGGGTCATGGGGACCCAGATGCTGCTGGTGGCCCAGGTGAGGGTCCTGCATCCTCTGTGGTGAGGCTGCCAGCAGCTGCAGGATCTGCTCTCACATGTTGGACAGACAAGGAGCTGGTGGCACCTCACCCTGGCTGTGTGCCGGAATTGTGTTGGAGCATTTTAAACACCTCTGGGTCCTCTTCACAGCACAGGGGTCATTCTGATGAGCAGCCAGGATTACCGCCACAGGCCAAGCCAGGAGCCAGCTAAGGGGGTTGGGGGAGTGAGGACAAAGCAGGCTAGAGGCCTTGGGCAGACAGGAGGAACTCTGACCCAGGCTCCCTGATGTCCGGCATGTCTGCCTGGAGAGAGACTGGTCCCAGTGAGCCAGGCCTCAGGAGCTACAGGTGTGGCAGCCCTAGAAGATGGGCTGGGCACCGAGTTCAGGAACAGGAGCCAACTGTTCTATAACAGGAACTTTTCCCCAGAGTTCCCCTGGGAGCACTATCTTGCAAGCACCCGGAGATCCTTTGCTAAGTGCCTCATAGACTTTGACTTACTGACTTTGAAATTACTGACCTTGAAATTCATCATTGCTTTTCTGCTCAATCACACCGTCGTCCCTTCATTTGACAAACCTGTATGAGCACCCCCTGCCACCACCACCCGTGGGTTGGACCCTATTCCAGCCCTGGGACACAGTGGGGACAAATGGACAAAGGTCCCATACTTGAGGAGCTTACCTTCTAGTGGGGAGATGGAGTGTAGACATGATGAACTGTGTCCATTGGTAAAAAGCACTATGAAAAGGAATAAATCAGGACAGAAAATTCAAGTGGAATGCTGGTCAGGGAAGCTCTTTCCAGCTCGGTGACATTTGGGCAGAGACCTTAGGGACATGAGAGTGGGAGGCCAGAGGACATGGGAAAGAACATTCCAGACAGGGGGTTTGGGGCAAAATGAGCCATTGAGGGAGGTCTCACCATTCTTATGGTTTTAAAGGAAGAAGCTGCCAAAATCATGTCATTGAACATTTGGTTTATTCCCACCGATTTGCCTTTTCAGTGGCCGTGCAGCTACATACTAGGGAATTGGCCATATCACGTTTCCCTCTCTTCCTTAAAATAGGTATGAAAATATCAGGTAAGACAGCTCCTCGTGACAGAAGAGGATCCTTCATAAATTTACCTTCGGCTACTGTGGTTGGATCTGCCAGACACGATCCCCAGAGAGTGAAAGACGACCCGTTGGAAAGTGCTTCTGTCTTAGAAATAAAATGACTCAGAATTAAATGATTCTTTTATAGGCATATAGTTGTGAGTTAAACTCCACAATTTGTATGTATGAATACTAACATTAAGAATAAATACCATCAGAGTAAGATTGAAGAAATATATAAAAACATATTACTTAGTGTCTAGTTACAATGAACTGTTTTTAGTTTCTTTTTAATGTCTATTATTTGTTTCTTTCCTAGCTGGGTTTTGTGGCTATTTAGAATTCACCATGGTTGGGTTGGAAGCTTTCTAGGGGTGCTTGTGGGTTCCCAGCACCCAGTAAGCTGCTTTGGGACCCAGAGGCTGGGCGCTCCTGACCAAAGCTCCCCCATCTATCCTCTTGGAGAGGAGAACTGGGAATCTCCTGCCATCAGCTTCGATTACCTACCCAGGAAGTGTGGACTATTGCACAGGGCCAGAGAGTAAGAAATGAGAAGAGCTAGGATTTCATCCTAAGCCTGTCTGACCTCCAAGCCCAGATTCTTAACCACCATGCTCTGGTGGTTTGCAGACTCAAAGAGTGGTCCTAGGACCAGGGGCATCAGCATCCCCTGGGAACCTCAAAGAAATGCAGAGTCTCAGGCTTCACCCCAGAGTCTAATCGGAGCTTGCATTTTAACCAGATCCCCAAGGGACTCGTGCACTTTACAGCCTGAGATGCACTGGCCTAGTGGTTCTCTTTCCACATAGGCCTCAGTTTCCCTAGCTCTGTGACAATGGTAACGCATCGCTTCTCTGGTTTTATATTTCAGAACATGGACTCTGAAGGTAGATTTTTGGGGTTCAGATTCTAGTCTGCCATTTATTAGCTGTGTGGCTCTAGGCAGGTAACTTAACCACTTAATGACTCAGTTTTCTCATCTATAAAATGGTGATAAAAATAGTACCTATGCTGGGGCTGGGCGCGGTGGCTCACACCTGTAATCCCAGCACTTTGGGAGGCCGAGGCGGGTGGATCACGAAGTCAGGAGATGGAGACCATCCTGGCTAACACGGTGAAACCCCGTCTCTACTAAAAATACAAAAAAATTAGCCGGGCGTGGTGGCGGGCGCCTGTAGTCCCAGCTACTCTGGAGGCTGAGGCAGGAGAATAGCATGAATCCGGGAGGCAGAACTTGCAGTGAGCAGAGATTGTGCCACTGCACTCCAGGCTGGGTGACAGAGCAAGACTCTGTCTAAAAAAAACAAATAGTACCTATGCCCTGGGTTTGTGAACCCAGAACATCTGAGACAGGTCTCTGTAAATTAATTAATTTATTTATTTTTACTTTTTATTTATTTATTTTTTTGAGAAGGAGTCTCACTCTGTCATCCAGGCTGGAGTGCAGTGGCGTGATTTCGGCTCACTGCAACCTCTGCCTCCCAGATTCAAGCGATTCTTGTGCCTCCGCCTCCTGAATAGCTGGGATTACAGGAGCACGCTGCTATGCCGTTCTACTTTTTTTGTATTTTTAGTAGAGACGGGGTTTCACCATGTTGGCCAGGCCGATCTCGAACTCCTGACCTCAAGTGATCCACCTGTCTTGACCTCCCAAAGTGTTGGGATTACAGGCGTGAGCCACCATGCCCGGCCAGTCTCAGTGAATTTAGAAAGTTTATTTTGCCAGGCTGAGGACGCTCTCATGACACAGCCTCAGGAGGTCCTGACAACATGTGCCTAAGGTGGTCGGGGTACAGCTTGGTTTTATCCATTTTAGGGAGACATGAGACATCAATCAATATATGTAAGATGTACATTGGTTCAGTTCAGAAAGGCGGGACAACTTGAGGCGAAGGCAGGACAACTCGAAGTGGAGAGGGGGCTTCCAGGCCATAGGTAGATAAAAGAGAAATGGTTGCATTTTTTTGAGTTTCTGATTAGCGTCTTCAAATGAGGCCATCAGATATACATTTATCTCAGTGAGCAGAGGGGTGACTTAGAATAGAATGGGAGGCAGGTTGGCCCTAAGCAGTTCCCAGCTTGACTTTTCCCTTCAGCTTAGTGATTTGGGGGCCCCAAGATTTATTTTCCTTTCGCAGGTTGTTGTAAGGATTACAAAAGTTGGTGCTTGTGAAGTATTTTAGAGCTGTGCCTGACTCACAAGGAATAGGACCCACTGTCTTCTTCACTGCCATGAACCCTACCCCCTGTCTTCTTGTAGCTCTCTTCTGGGAAGCCTTCCCCAACTATCAGAGCTCAAGATAATTTCTCTCTTTTTAGATTCTATGGTAAATGATCTGGGATTTCCATCATAAAACTGTAACTTAGGGAAAATCTGTTATTGTATTAATAAGGAAACTTAAGGTCGAATGACGGAATTGGGCCTGGAACTCAAAGGTCGAGTGACTGAAGCAGGACTTAAACACCAGTACGCTTTAAACTCTAAAATTAGGGCTGTTCCTAATGTGATACATTTATAGTATTATATTCCTTACTATTTCCCACCTGTTTTTAAAGTAGGTAATAAATGTCTTGAAAAAAGCATAATAAAAATATTCATCACAATGATTTTATTGATTGATTGATTGATTGATTGATTGAGACGGAATCTCCTTCTGTTGCCCAGGCTGGAGTGCAGTAGCACAATCGCAGCTCGCTCCGTCCTCCACCTCTCCGGCTCAAGCGATTCTCCTGCCTGTCTTCCGAGTAGCTGGGACTACAGGCCTGTGCCACCACACCTGACTAATTATTATATTTTTAGTAGAAACAGGATTTCACCATGTTGACCAGGCTGGTCTAGAACTTGTGACCTCAAGTAATTCGCCTGCCTCAGCCTCCCAAAGTGCTGGGATTACAGGCATGAGTCACTGCACTTGGCCAAAAGGAGGGTGCTGGTGGCTGTTGACTTTTCAGAATATATTTATTTGTGCTATGAATCTGGTATAGGGGGATTTAGTATGCCTGGCTTCATATATTTATTTGTCCTTGGAGCCTTTTTCTGGGAAATGCTTGTTAGCATCACACAGCTAGTGTTTCATGGAACACAGTTTGGGGGCTGTGGCTCTGCTCTCCAGAGCATCTGCTCTCCTACCCCATGTACTTTTTCTTTTTTCTTTGAAGACTCTATTTTTTTTTTTTTTTTTTTTTGAGACTGAGTCTGGCTCTGTCGCCCAGGCTGGAGTGCGGTGGCCGGATCTCAGCTCACTGCAAGCTCCGCCTCCCGGGTTCACGCCATTCTCCTGCCTCAGCCTCCCGAGTAGCTGGGACCACAGGCGCCCGCCACTTCGCCCGGCTAGTTTTTTGTATTTTTTTTTTAGTAGAGACGGGGTTTCACCGTGTTAGCCAGGATGGTCTCGATCTCCTGACCTCGTGATCCGCCCGTCTCGGCCTCCCAAAGTGCTGGGATTACAGGCTTGAGCCACCGCGCCCGGCCTGAAGACTCTATTTTTTAGAGCATACAGTATGTAGCTTTTTCAGATTGGCTTCTTTCCCTTAGTAATATACATTTACGTTTCCTCCATGTCTTTTCATGGCTTGATAGCTCATTTCTTTTTAGTGCTGGATAATATTCCATTGTCTGGATGTACCACAGTTTATTCACCCACTGCAGGACATCTTGGTTGCTTCCAAGTTTTGGCAATTCTAAATAAAGCTGCGGTAAACATCCATGTGCAGGTTTTTGTGTAGACATAGTTTTCATTTCCTTTGGGTAAATACCAAGGGGTGCGATTGCTGGATCGTATGGAAAGAGTTTATTTAATTTTGTAGGAAGCTGCCAAACTGTCTTCCAAAGTGGCTGTACAGTTTGCATTCCCACCAGCAATGAATGAGGGTTCCTGCCGCTCCACACCCCTGCCAGCACGCACTGTGGTCAGTGTTCTGGATCTGGGCCATTCTAATAGGTATGGAGTGGTATCTCATTGTTCTAATTTACATTTCCTGGATGATATATGATATGGAGCATCTTTTCATAGGCTTATTTGCCATCTGCATATCTCCTTTGGTGTGATGTCTATTAAGGTTTCAGGCCATTGACAGATTGATTGATTGATTGATTGAGACAGAGTCTTGCTCTGTCTCCCAGGCTGGAGTGCAATGACGTGATCTTGGCTCACTGCAACCTCCGCCTCCTGGGTTCAAGTGATTCTGCTACCTCAGCCTCCTGAGTAGCTGGGATTACAAGCATACACCACCACACCCGGCTAATTTTTGTATCTTTAGTAGAGACAGGGTTTTGCCATGTTGGGCAGGCTGGTCTCGAACTCCTGACCTCAAGTGATCCGCCTGCCTCAGCCTCCCAAAGTGCTGAGATTACAGGCATGAGCCACCCTGCCTAGCCCCATTTTTAATTGGGTTATTTTCTTATTGTTTAGTTTTAAGTGTTTGTATTAGTCCATTCTCATGCTGTTAAGGAAGACATACCTGAGACTGGGTAATTTATAAAGGAAAGAGCTTTAATTGACTCACAGTTCAGCATGGCTGGGGAGGCCTCAGGAAACTTACAATTATGGCAGAAGGGGAAGCAAACACATCCTTCTTCACATGGCAGCAGCAAGGAGAAGTACAGAGTGAAGCGGGGAAAAGCCCCTCATAAAACCATCAGATCTCACGAGAACTCACTCACTATCACAAGAATAGCATGAGGGTAACTGTCCCCATGATTAAATTACCTCCCCCCAGGTCCCTCCCATGACACGTGGGGATTATGGGAACTACAAGATGAGATTTGGGTAGAGACACAGCCAAACCATGTCCAGAGTTCCTTATGTTTTGAAGACCCCCCCCCCCCACACACACACATTCTTTATTAGCTGTCTTCTACAAATACTTTCTCCCAGTCTATGACTTTTTATTCTCTTGATAGCACCTTTTGAAGAACAGGAATTTTTTTTTTTTTTTTTTTTTTTTGAGATGGAGTCTCGCTCTGTTGCCCAGGCTGGAATGCAGTGGCGTGATCTCAGCTCACTGCAACCTCCGTCTCCCGGGTTCAAGTGATTCTCCTGCCTCAGCCTCCCAAGTAGCTGGGACTACAGGCGCCTGCCACCACGCCCAGCTAGTTTTTGTATTTTTAGTAGAGATGGGGTTTCACCGTGTTGGCCAGGCTGGTCTCGAACTCCTGACCTCAAGTGATCCACCTACATCCGCCTCCCAAAGTGCTGGAATTACAGGCTTGAGCCACCACACCCAGCCAAAGAGCAGGAATTTTTAATCTTCATGAATTCCATTTTATCAGTTCTTTCTGTCATGGATTGTGCCCTTGGTTTTTTATCTAAGAAGTCATCGGAGAAAGCAAAGGTCATCTAGGCTTTTTCCTATGTTATCTTCAAGAAGTTTGATAGCTTTGTGTTTGACATTCAGGTAAATGATCCATTTTGAGTAAGCTTCTGTGCAGGGTGTAAGGGCTGTGTCTACATTCATTTTTTTGCATGTGGATGTCCAACTGATCCACCTGTCAGTTCTTTCACTAGAAGCACACTGCCTTGATTGCTGTAGCTTCCTCATGCACTCGTCAGTCCCTTAAGGTTCACCTCCTCTTCCCCTACCATGCAGCAGCCACTCCACTAGTGGCCTTCCAATGGCAAGTCCCATGGATTCTCTGCAGCATGCCTCTTGTTTGTGACTCCATTCTGTTGTGTGACCTCATGTTGTGTCACCTTTGCATTGGGGTTTGTAGAGTTGGTGCTGAGGTTCTGGCTTTGGGAAGGTGGCCAGACAGGAATGCAGGTTGGGGTCAAAGTATCATTACTTGCAAGTGCACAGAGCTGCCTTGGGGAAGTGGTACGTGTTTCAGACCCACAGTATTCTGAAGGGGTGTACTGTGATTCTCACTTCTTACTCCTTTGGATGGGCCTTGGTCACTGTGGCCAAGCAAGTGGTCAATGGGATAGCCCTGCTAAGATGTACCAAGCCTGCATGGACCAGCTGGCATGGATGGAAGGGCTCAATGGCACTGGGCCTGGGGGAAAGCAGAAAGGGGTGGGCAGCTTCCAGAACCTTCCTGAGGCCTGACAGTCCTGGCCCTGCTGTAAGTGCTTTGTAGCCCTGGACTGGCTCTGGACTCCTACCAGACCTGTGGGATAGCCCTAGCCCTGTTATAGAGATAGGACACCCATGCACAGAGAATGTTGTTACTTGCTCCAAGTCACAGTTTAGGAAGTGGCAGTGCCAGGATTTGACCTGAGAGCCCATGCTGTTGGCCACACTGCCTCCCTAGCCCCTACCCTCAGAGGTTCTGACGAGGTTAGGAAGAAAGGAAAGACAAGAAGGAGGTTGGGGAGTAAGCCGGGAAGACCTCACCTTCCCCTCTTGTTCTTTAGGCCTTCTTACCTCCTCTCTACTGGTCCAGAAGGGCCCTGGGACTGGTTCCCACCATGGGCCCTGTGTGGTGGCAGCTCCTGGAGGCCTCTGCGCTGGAGAAGGTGCCTTCCCTGGAGGGCCTGTGGACCAGAGAGGAAGGATGTAGCAAGGGGGGGCCTGAGGAGCTCCCCTTCTGGAATACAAGAGAGCAGGAGGCAGCAGCCTATCTGGTTTTCATTTGAGAAGAACAGAGTTGGTGTCCCCAGACCAGGACTGTCCCGGCCTGATGCCTCAGGGAACCCTGTCCAGCTGGACTAGCTGCACTGACAACCCCACAGCCCCCTTGGGGCGCTATGTGGAAGTTTCTATTATGAGTACCCAGGATGGTATTGAGCTTTCTCCTTGACAAGCCTGGGTTTAGCTGTGAGCTTGGCCTTTGTCCAGTGCAGGCCTTGGCTCACAGGCCCTTCAGAAAGTTTCAAGGGAGGAACTGACACTACAATTTTTTTAGTCCTAACTTCCCCATGTTCCTATTTCCTCACCCCCTGAAAATGCAAAAGGCCAGTGTTCCTGGTTTAGGGACTGTGACAAGGGAGGCTGCTGGGAGAGCGTGGAGCATGTGCTACCTGGACACCTTGGAAAGACGCATCCTGGCAACTGCACCAGGCAGAAGACTGGGCAGCTGCAGGTTTAAACCCTGGACTTCCAGGCCCAAGAAGGGGGACTGGGCCCTGGGGAGCTGTCCCATCACAAGAAATAACCCTGGATGCCAACCACCCAGAACCCTAACACCTTTTCTCAGGCAGGGGCAGGGAGGGGTGAGGAGATGCCAGGAATGAGGTCGGGCAAGGAGGCTAAGCCTGGAGAGCCTGGGCATGCAGCCCGCCCACTGGTCTGCCTGGTCCCTTCCATGCTGGGGTGGGCGGAGGCTGAGGGTGGTGGAGGGGATCACAAATAAGTTATCTGCCCCTGGGCTTTTGCCATCCTCTTGGTGCCCCATGGCTACTCCAAGGACGTGCCCATCCCCAAACCCAAATCACCCCAGAGCCGAAACTGCTGCTCTTTCCTCCTGAGTGGCACCCACCCCACCCCCTCCCAATCAAAACTCCCAAAGAACTCTTTTCTCTGCCCTGTGTAAACCTCTTTTGTGATTAAAGTAATTCCCAATGAAGGAACACATTCTTTTCTGAATGATCTGTAGGCTTAATCTTCCCAGGGCATATTTGCATTTCAAGTGGTGTGCTTGTACAGATAGAATTCATCTGTAATTGGCAGAATGAAGGGGTGCTTACTGCGGGGGAGGGAGGAGGTGGACTTTCCCAGGCTCCCAGGCCCCTCCCTGAAGTCCTCCTCTCTCCTCCTCCACGCCCGCCCCCTCAGTGAGGGGTGGAGCTGGGTGGATTTGGAGGTTGACTGAAGAAGCGCAATGGCTATTATTCCTTTACTAATTGAAACTTTTTATGGTGAGACCTAGAGTTGCCAACTTCTAATTTTGCGGGTTTGTTTTTATCACTGGTTTCCTAACACCATCACTTCACAGCAGCAAAACATGAAGGAGGAGGTCACTTCAGTCTTCTCAATGGAGTAAATTTAGCTTTACACAAATATACCACAGGGTTGTCAGATTTTTCATGTTGCTACAGATTGGTGCAAACCTCACTGGGGTCCGGCATTTGAGAACCACAAACTGGATGGTCCTCAAGGCCCTGCCCAACTCTAAAAGGCCGCAGTTTTCAAATTCCACCGTCACACTGCGTTAAAGATGCATCGTCAAATGTGAATCATTGATGATGATGTCAATTTATCATAGTTGCACATAACTTTCTATAATGGAAATGGCTCCAGGAGATAGGACAATAGAGGGAGACTGAAGAGCAGGGAATAAAGAAAGTTAGGAGCAAACGAGGGGGCAGATAGGAAAGAACACCTGTCCCCCAAACCTGTGTCCATCTTCCCAGGATGCTCTGTTAGATTCTTGAGCTGCAGAAGGCACTTTCATATTCCTGTCCCGGAAACGTGTGTGTGTGTGTGTGTGTGTGTGTGTGTGTGTGTGTGTGTGTGTAACAGCACAGTAGGTGGGCACAGCACCTGACCTTTATGTAAGTTCCCACCCACGAAGCCTCACCCCTGAAAATGCTCCCTGTGGCCTGGCCTTGCATTTGACACCGTGCCCAACCCCCAAGCAAAAGACATGAAGATGCCAGAATGGCACATGGCAGATGTCTTAGAATGTGGGGACGGGGGACAATGAGAGATGCCCACTCTGAGAGGACAAGGTCCCGAGCCCTCCAAGGAAGGGGCCTGTTTCCAGCCTTGGTTTGTTTCCTCACAGGCCGCCCTGGCCCTGGCTCCCAGCTTTTCTGGACCTGACCAGGAGGCTTTGCTCACAGTTTTTCCTGTTCTCATTCCAGGTGTGTGTGGCTGCTGCGGTGCCCTACGCCCCAGGTACAAAAGGCTGGTTGACAACATCTTCCCTGAGGATCCCGAGGTGGGTCACGTCTCTGGCACGCATCGTGGCTCTCACGGTCCAGGCAGGGCCTCTGACGGGGGCAGCTTGGAAGCCAGGCCTCCTGCCGGGGGGGAAGGCAGGCCCTCTCAGGGTCCCCGGGCGCTGAGCCTTCCCAGAGAAACTGGAACCTGGGCCACACCACCTGGGCAGTGGTGAGAGGCTGCTAGGGACATGAAGGATGAGGGCATTTGGATCCACAGAAGGCAGCTGAAAGTGCATCTCGGTGTGCTTGTGGCCACCACTGTCCAATCCAGACATCTTTCTCCTGCATGTCTCTGCACGATCGCCCCTGAAGCTGCTAACTCTGAGTGATCGTAGCTCCCTGCTGCTCAGTGTGGGGACTCCCCTGTCTTGGGTTGGGCTCAGGAGCCCAGGTCTTTCCCCCTGGCTGCCACCCTCTGTGTCTGCCAGGTGTCTAGGGGCGTACACACACAGGGCCTGGCCTCCAAGCCACCTCTCCACCCATCAGGCTGCTTTGTGGGTTGTGGTCTGGGAAACATTGGGATCTGATGTACTTGACTTGCTCTCTGGGAACCAATGGCCTGTCTTGATGGGAGCATCCTCTATAGAGTTCCCTAAGAGCTGCAGAGCTGCCTTCGTCCTGTGTGTGCCTTGGTGCCGGCTCTCCAACATGTTTTAATTTGGGGTGTTTTTTGTTTGTTTGTTTGTTTGTTTTTTGGGGGGAAGGAGTCTCGCTGTGTCACCAGGCTGGAGTGCAGTAGCACGATCTTGGCTCACTGCAATCTCTGACTCCCTGGTTTAAGAGATTCTCCTGCCTCAGCCTCCTAAGTAGCTGGGATTACAGGCATGTGTCACCATGCCCAGCTAATTTTTTGTACTTTAAGTAGAGATGGGATTTCACCATGTTGGCCAGGATGGTCTCGATCTCATGACCTTGTGATCCGCCTGCCTTAGGCTCCCAAAGTGCTGGGATTACAGGCGTGAGCCACCGCGCCCGGCTTGGATGGCTTTTAATGACGCTGTATCATCCATTCCTAGACACATACACACACGGTGTATATATATACACACACCCATACGCACATACACATATGCATTCATGTATATATATCCATACACATGCACATACATATATACATTTTATACATTTGTATCACTTGCTATTCTTTTTTTCCCCCCTCTGAGGTGGAGTCTCGCTCTGTCGCCCAGGCTAGAATGCAATGGCGCGATCTCAGCTCACTGTAACCTCCACTCCCCGGGTTCAAGCAATTCTCCTGCCTCAGCCTCCTGAGTAGCTGAGATTACAGGCACTCGCCACCATGCCTGGCTGATTTTCGTATTTTTAGTAAAGACAGGGTTTCACCATGTTGGCCAGGCTGGTCTCAAACTCGTGATCTGCCCACCTCAGCCTCCCAAAGTGCTGGGATTGTAGGCGTGAGCCTATAACTAAAACTATGTTTTAATCATCTGCCTGTCACTGAAACCCACATGTGGCCGGCACATCCATAAAGGGCACTCTGTAAATGCTGATTCAGTCGAATGATTATTTTTCTCTAGACTCGAACTCGTCTAGCTGTAGTGTGGCCACAGTGAGCACAAGTTGTTTTCTCCTGCAGGATGGGCTGGTGAAGACCAACATGGAGAAGCTGACCTTCTATGCCCTCTCAGCTCCAGAAAAGCTTGATCGTATTGGCGCCTACCTCTCTGAGAGGCTCATCCGTGACGTGGGTCGCCATCGATATGGGTAAGTAGTTTGGAAGGGAGAGAGGGAGAATGTCAGGAACTATATTGTTAGGCTAAACATAGGGTCCTTTTAAGAAAATGATGGCCAGGCAGAGTGAGTCACACCTGTAATCCCAGCACTTCGGGAGGTCAAGGTGGGAGGATCACTAAGTTCAAGACTAGCCTGGGCAACATAGCGAGATTCCATCTCTACAAAAAAATTAAAAATTAGCCAGGTGTGGTGGTGCACACCTGTAGTGCCAGCTACTTGGGAGGCTGAGGCAGAAGGATCACTTGAGCTCAGAAGGCCGAGGCTGCAGGGAACCATGATTGTGCCACTGCATTCCAACCTGGGTGACTCTCAGAGTAAGGCTTTGTCTCAAAAAAAGAAAAAAAAAAAGAAATAGATTATCAAACAGACCAAGAAAACTGGGGACTGGGGCTAAGGAGTGTATCCCATGTGATCTTCCAAAGGCAGGTGATGCTGCTGCCGAGGTTTGGGAAGAAGAAGGTGTTGGCTTCCTACAGCACCTCTTCCAGCATCCATTCTCTCTTGTGTTTCCATACAGAAGCCCTCATACAGTCTGGGGCCTTAATAAAAATTGAGGCTATGATTGCACCACCATCCTCATCCAACCTATCCTACCTTATCCCACTTACTGTCCTGAAAACTAAGGAGGAGTCATCTACATTCTAATAAGAAGACAGAGTTAAGGGCAATTTGTCCATTAAAAATACACTTAGGTGAAATATTTATCAACCTTCTGAAAGAGAAGGGCTTTCTATGTGTAAAGAGAGAAGAACTCTTAAAGCAAGTGACTGATCAATAGACTTAACTGTTGAAAAATTTAAATATTTTGATGTCAATAAAGAAACACTCAGACCAGGCACGGTGGCTCACGCCTATAATCCCAGCACTTTGGGAGGCCGAGGGGGGAGGATCACTGAGTCCAGGAGTTCAAAACCAGCCTGGGCAACATACTGCCCATCTCTACAAAAAATAAACAAAAATGAGCTGGGCGTGGTGGTATGCACCTGTAGTCCCAGCTACTCGGAAAGCTGAGATGGGAGGATGGCTTGAGCCAGGAGGTCAAGGCTGCCGTGAGCTGTGTGTGCGCCACTGCACTTTAGCCTGGGCGACAGATAGAGACTCTGTCTCAAAAAATAAAAAAGAAAGAAAAGAAAAAAGAAACACTCAAAGTTTAAGAGACAAACAAGAAAAAAGTATATTTGAAAATTAAGACAAAGGATTCAAACTTATATATTAGTAGCTCATACCAAATAGTGGGTGGAGTGGAGAAACTGAGACACTAAGAGATTTGAGGCAAGGGCCACAGACAAGCGACTTACAGGAAAGGAGAGAGAGCTTGCCACACACGTGGGATGACATCCAACAGACTTGTGATCAAAGGTGCATAATAAAATACTAAGATGCTAGCTTATTAAATTCATCACAAAGGAAATATAATTACCAGTATTAAGCAATAGATGGCAAAATGGGAGGCATTTTCATTCTTTTCTAGAAAGAGTACAAATTGGTTGAAACTCTCTAGAAAGTAATTTTGAAATAATGTGTCAAGAGCTTTAAAAACACTTAGGCCCTTTGACTCAGTAATTCCATTTCTATTTGTTGATCCCAAATAATCTTTTTTTTTTTTTTTTTTTTTTTTGAGACAAGGTCTTGCTGTGTCACCCAGACTGGAGTGCAGTGGCATGATCTTGGCTCACTGCAACCTCAGCCTCCTGGGCTCAAGCCATCCTTCCACCTCAGCCTCCCACATAGCTGGGACCACAGGCGAATGCTACCATGCCCGGCTCATTTTTGTATTTTTTGTAGAAATCGGGTTTTACCATGTTGCCCAGGCTGGTCTGGAACTCCCAGTCTCAAGCAATCCTCCCGCCTCGGCCTCCCAAAGTGTTGGGATTACAGGCATGAGCTACTGCGCCAGGCCCCAAGGAATCAATCTTAAATACAGTCTACCTTCACACACAGAGATGTTCGTTATCTTGTTATTTATAAAAATGAAAAAGTGGAAATGAAATGTCCAGCCAGAGGAGAATAGTTCAGTGAATCATGGTGTGTGTCATTTGATAAAATGTTATCTAGTCAATAAAATTGGTGTTTATAAAGATGCTTTCCATATAATTTGGAAAATGCTTTAAGTAAATGAAAACCAGAATCCATAATTATGTAGACAGTATCTGCAATCAAGTTAAAAAATCAACAACAACAACAAAAAATCTAAATGGCTAGAAAATATAGTAAAAACGAACATACTGGCCAGGTGCGGTGGCTCATGCCTGTAGTCCCAGCACTTTTGGAGGGCTGAGGCGGGTGGATCACTTGAGGTCAGGAATTCAAGACCAGCCTGGTCAATATGGTGAAACCTCATCTCTATCAAAAATACAAAAATTAGCTGGGTGTGGGGGCATGTACCTATAGTCCCAGCTACTCAGGAGGCTAAGATGGGATAATCGCTTGAACCCAGGAGGCAGAGTTTGCAGTGAGCTGAGATCACACCACTGCACTCCAGCCTGGGTGACAGAGCAAGCCCCTATCTCAACAACAGCAACAACAACAACAACAACAAAGAACGTACCAATATGTTAGGAGTATTCATTTTATGAACAGTGTGACTGGGGATTTTTGGTTTGTTTTGTTTTGTATCTATTTTTTCTACGTTTTTCCTAAATATTCTTTATGTGGATGTGTTACTTCTACAATAAAAAACATGAATTGCAGGGCACGTTGTGTTTGCTGCCCAGACATCATGCCACAATTCAGAGACTGAATGTCAGGAGAACGCTCAGATATTCCTGGTGGCGTTGCTCATGGGGCTGAGGGTTAGGTGGATTCAGGATTCAGGCTGGGGTTCTCAGTCCTGTTGGTTCCATTCTCCACTGAGTCTTTTTTTTTTTTTGAGATGGAGTCTCACTCTGTCGCCCAGGCTGGAGTGCATTGGCGTGATCTCGGCTCACTGCAACCTCTGCCTCCTGGGTTCAAGCGATTCTCCTGCCTCAGCCTCCTGAATAGCTGGGACTACAGGTGCGTGCCACCATGCCCGGCTAATTTTTGTGTTTTTAGTAGAGACGATGTTGCACCATGTTGGTTAGGCTGGTCTCGAACTCCTGACCTCGTGATCCACCTGCTTTAGCCTCCCGAAGTGCTGGGATTACAGATGCAAGCCACCACACCCGGCCTCCACAGAGTCTTTTATAGCCATCCTCTACTTTCATCGACTCTAGCCTTTCTCCTGGTCCAGGCTCTTCTCTTTTCATTCAGATGATGGCAGTAGCCTTGGACATAGTCTCCCTGCTCCCCATCCTGCTCTTGTCCTTCCAGGTTAATACTGCTATGTATGATCTTCAACACACAGACCCCAAGCTGTGCTTTCCTAGCTCTTTGAGAAAAAAATCCAGCATCCTCAGCTTGACTTCTGGGGTCTTCCACAACCTGCCTGTAACCCAGCCAAGCCCACCACCCCCGCCGCACCTGCTGTAGACCCACTCCACATGGACTGGCTGACCACCCGGCTGGCTCTGTGGGTCTTTCTGGTGCTCTCCCTCACTTTGATCTCTTTGATGGGCCTCCCCCTGCAGCTGCCCATCAGCCCCACTGCCATCCAAGGCCCCTTCCTCCTGGCAGGAGAAGACAGAGCCAGTCTTGAACTACAGTGAAATGTGCATGGTGCTGATGGGGTGGAGAAGTCTAGAAAGCACAGGCCTCGCCAGCGAATCTTAAATCAAGCCACTCTTGGTGTAAAAAGCAGGATCCAAATCAATATGTTTCTGTAATCATTTTATATAATAAAATGAGGTTACATCCTGAATAAGAGCAAATCTACCGTACATGCTGATTATATTAAGGGCCTTGACATATTGTAAATTATACTCAAGCAAGTAAAAATGACTTTATCCTAGGTTGAACCTAAAACTAATATGCTAGCTCTAACATTAAACACTTAATACTAATTTAACCGGCTCTCTCTTCAGTGATGGTTCTCTCAGTAAAAAATGTCCTAGAGCCAGCAGAGCCACTTAGAATCATTCTGCTGCCCTTACAACTGCAATTCAAATTTAGTACCATTCTGTTAAAAATAGCCATTGTAGCCTCTAAGTATTTAAAACCTGAAGGCCTCACTGAGGGCTTTGTTCATAAACATTTGGAGAAGAAAAATCTGTTAGATTTGATCTCTTATTCTGTCTCTCTTTGCCCTCCCCGTCTTTTTGTACCCAATGCCACATACATCATCATTATCTTCCTCATCACTGATGGCAGCTTTGGAAGATTAAAATATTCTCTTGCAGACAGGGTGAGAGGCTGTGTCTTCCTGCCGTGATGCAGGTGTCTGTATTTGGCGTTTGACCATACGGACATGAACCTTGGATGCTGGACCCAGGGGCAGAACCACCCTCATCTGCCCCACTGCCTCCCCACATTGTCACCCCATTTCAGTTGTGTGTGGACTCTGGCTCATAGGTGTTTAGCATAGGGATGGTGGTGGGCAGCCAAATGTGAACAGAGAGAGGATGAGATGTGAATTTCAAGGCATTGTTCATGGGCCTGCAGTATGATGGGCAGTGATGTGCAGAGCAGCGAAAACCGAGCAGTCCTTCTATTTTCCCTTCTCTTTACATTTCCCTTCCAGTTCAACTCCAATGTCAGCACGTCCCCTAGAAACTAAGGGAGAGCAGGGGAGGGAACAGCAGTGCTGGGTAAGACTCACTCAGTCGACAGTGACCCCTGAGCACTGACAGATACAGAATGCCATATAAGACACCGTCAGTGCCTGGAGCTCTCACCCAGCCAGGACCAAGCCCTGGTGGATGGAGATGGCCACGCCAGAGGGTTGGGCTTCTCTAATCTGAGGACCCTGGCCCTGGAGCTGACCCAGTGGCACTCCTAAGAGATACACATTCACCAGGAGGACCCTGAACCTGGTTGGAGGATGGCTGACCTTGAGATAGGGATACCGCAGACCCTTACTAGATGAGGAGGGTCATCCCTCCCTTCCTTAGCTGAGGTCAGCCCTCTCTCCCTACTTCTGGACTCCTAAAACCCAGAAGGTTCTGTCTAGGAGTGGGCTGACCAAATGCACTCAAACCGCCTGGAACAAGAGGTTCTTTGTCCAGGCCACTGCTCTTGAGCAATTCTTGCGCAATGTCTGGCCCTACTAAAGCTCATCCTGCCTGCTGACCCTAATCCCTGACCCTGGATCTGCCTTTCCTCACCAACTAACCCTGGTTCCCAGACTTTACTCCCCACTCCTCCTTTCTTAGGCCAGTTCAGATTCTCAGACCTGTTTTGACTTTGGACCCCTTCAAGGACACCCACCCCAGATCAGATCTCTGCTGGTAGTAACCTTCTGACCTGGGGATCCCAGGTTCTGTTCCTTTTGAGTGTGTAACAGGTTAGACACACTCAAGAAGGTTACAATAAAATAGCACAAACACGGAGAGCATTGGACTCGGGGCTTCCAAGGTCCCATTGACTTCGAATTATCTAAGATGCTTTGAAAAGCTCCAGTTCATAATTATAAACATTCCATCCTTACTATTGGATCAGAGATGAGGAACAAAGGATCATGTGTTCAGAGAACTGGGCCTTGTACTCCTTTACTTTTCAGTTTCACTTCTACCATAATTTTCGCCTTCTACCAAAATGGAAATTTTCCACTTTCCACTGTTGGTAAGTAGCCAATTTATTTTTTTATTTTTTTATTTTTTTTCATAGCAGATGGTTTTTCCATATCAGGAATTTCTGGAATTTTTTGCAGGAAGAGGAAAAGCAGTAATCTAAGCCCTGGGGCTCGCGAGGCCTTGAGTTTCTTCTCTTGCCCAACCCCACCCCTTCCTTTACATCATTTAAACACCGTAATAATGGTGAAATGCCGCAGATCCCTTCATACAGAAGGATGCTGGGATGATTCATAAGGGAAGAGATTCCCAAGCTGACTGCCCTCATTTCCTACCCGCCATGCTTGGCTGCCTGAGGGTGTCCAGGTCTCTCTGCAGGGAAAGCCTGTCCCCTTTGGAAGGGCTCCAGCCCAGTCTGCTTCCCCAACCCTGTGCAGAATTCAGTCTCTACACAGTGGACCTGAAACATACTGGGACTGGGTCTGCAAGGCACGGCAGGTTTCCTGGATGGTGATTGTGATGGCCTCTGAAGGGCGAGGCTGCAGAGCCAGGAATGGCTGTCCCGGGAGCAAGGAGGAATGGTAGGCGTGGCTCCCGCTCACCAGAGGAGCTCAAAGAGCCAAGACTGCCTTTGTATTTGAAAAACACTCTGTGGATAGAGCATGCCTTGATCCATTTGTGAGTAGACCCAGAAAACTATTCAATAATACTTTTATTTAATATCATTAAAGAATCATTTAATAATAGTTGACTCAGCTATTCTAGATAAAAGAAATAAACATTTTGTAAAAGTGGAAAAGAACATTTCAGCATTTAAAGGCTGTTTTATTTTCTGGTTGCTTGGTATAGAAGTTAGCTCAAGGGTACGTAAGAAGTAGCTGATGTCTTTTTAAAAATTTAGAAGTCATGACTGCTGTTAATTTTTTTTTTTTTTTATGTTTGAATTTGCAAAGCTAGCTTAAGTATGAGGTAGTCTGACTGCAATATCTGAAACTGGGTAGCTGTCCCAGGAGGTATTGTGGAGCCTTGTGTTGTAGCCTTGAAACAGATCCTGAAATTGTCCTATTGTCATTCTCCCTATGCTTTTTGTTCACCCAAACTTTGTTAAAAAAAAAAAAAAAAGACAAAGACTAGCTAATCAAGAATTTTTAAATAGGCCAGGTGTGGTGGCTCACACCTGTAATCCCAGCACTTTGGGAGGCTGAGGCGGGAGGATCATCTGAGGTCAGGAGTTAAAGACCAGCCTGGCCAACATGGCTTTAAGTAAAATGATTACTCCCTTCTTTACGATAAATACAAAAATTAGCCAGGCATGGTGGTGTATGCCTGTAATCCCAGCTACTCAAAGGCTGAAGTGGGAGGATCACTTGAGCCTGAGAGGTCAAGGCTGCAGTGAGCCATGATTGAGCCACTGCACTCCAGCCTGGGGGACAGGGTGAGATCCTGTCTCAAAAATAAACAAATTAATTAATTAATTAAGAGAAAGTGATGTGAACAACATCAGCATCTGTTGATTATAAGACACGATTGCCCTCTGTGTCCTCTCTCTCTCCCTCTTCCTACCAGCTGGGAAGTGGAAACAACTGGAGACCCAGAGAGGAAAGCCATGTGTTGAAGATCTCTGAATGACCTCATGGAGCAGAGCCCACTGGCCCACTCCAGACTGATGTGAGAGAGAGGAAAAGCACTTCCATATTGCTGGAGCCACTGTCTTTTGAGTTTCTTTATACTCTAAATAGCACAGGCACCTAATAATCAGGTTTGGGAGTGCTTTAGAAACCGGATGGCACCAATAAAGGTGAATTCTGAGCAATCCAAAGCAAACCAAATGACTGGCCTCATTGGAAAGGGAAGCAAGAGCTAGAAATGTTTCCTATCCTGCTAAATGGGAGACCATTGCAAGGCTTCATGAACTCAGAGTTTGGGCTCATGTGCCCATTACAGGATGGTGATCCTTCTACTTGTAATGTCAAATCATGTGGAATAGAAAAGTACCTCCTGATACAAAGAAAATACAGGGGAGGTAAAGTAAGCAGAAAACTGTAAAGCCTACTTGGGGTGCCCAGGAATCAGGTTGATGTTCCCTAAGTCAAAATAAAGTAGCAAAAGGCCTCTCCTGCAAGATCGCAGCAAAGCTGCCACCACAGGACTTTAAAATGTTAAAGGTGCCTGAAACTCTAAAGTCAGGTTCACCTGCTATAAATGTAATAAAGGATGAATTAAAAGATTCGTTCTTCTTTATGTCTTGACCCAAATCATATCCATCATTGCATGTTAGGCAGATATTTAAAAACAAAAAATTTCTTTTTTTTTGAGACGGAGTTTTGCTCTTGCTGCTTAGGCTGCAGTGCAATGGCGCAATCTCGGCTCACTGAAACCTCTGCCTCCCAGGTTCAAGCGATTCTCCTGCCTTAGCCTCCTAGGTAGCTGGGATTACAGGTGCCCACCACCATGCCTGGCTAATTTTTTTGTGTTTTTTGTAGAGATGGGGTCTCGCCATGTTGCCCAGGCTCTCTTGAACCCCTGGCTCAAGCAGTCTACCCACCTCAGCTTCCCAAAGTGTTGGGATTCCAGGTGTGAGCCACCATACCCTGGCCACTTTCCCTCATTTTAATGGCAGTGTTTTAGTCATGTGGTCTCACCTCATAGCAAGAGAGACTGGGAAATGGAGTCCCAAGTGAACAGCCACATGCACAGCTAAAATTCTGAATTTCTAGGGAAAGGCAAAGGGACATATTTTAGGGGAGACATCTAGCATTCTGCCTGGGAAATTTAACTCCAAAAATGTAAAGATTTTAACCAGAATAATTTCTGAAAGGTTTGCAGCAGCTTCCTTGTTAGAAGTTCAAAACAAAACAAAACAAAAGCAAAAACAAAAAACAAAACCTCTCTTTCTTTAGAATGCAAATGCTTTGTAAGTGAAGGATGTATGTTTTATGATGTAGACATTACTAGTTATGTGACACTCTTGGAACAAATATGGAGTTTGAGCTTAGAGGTGCCATTCTCCTTCTCATTAGGAATTTGATTCTTGGCATTTTTCTTGGGATTTAGGAGAAGCATTGAAGAAGACAACTAAGATAATTGGGGGTTGTCCTGTGAAGGCTAGTTTGGGAGAGCTTGGGTATATTTAGCACAGAGGAGAGAACAGCAAGAATAACAAATGAGATTGTTATTTTCAGGGGTTGAGGAGCTGGAGGTAGGAGATGGCATGTCCCTCTTTTTTGCTTCTTCTGAAAGTAGAATTGTGAATAGAGAGTAGAGGATATTAGGCTTGAGGCTGACATTTTATTTCGTTACATTAGTCCATTCTCAGGCTGCTATAAAGAAATACCCAAGACTGGGTAATTTATAAAGAGTTTTAATTGACACACACAGTTCTGGAGGGCTGGGGAGGCCTCAGGAAACTTACAATCATGGCAGAAGTCACCTCTTCACATGGCGGCAGGGGAGAGAATGAGAGCCGAGCGAAGAGGAAGCCCCTTATAAAACCATCGATCTCATGAGAACACACTCACTATCACAAGAACAGTATGGGGAAAACCGCCCCCATGATTCAATTCTCTCCACTTGGTGTCCCCCTCAACACGTGGGGATTATTACAATTCAAGGTGAGATTCAGGTGGGGACGTGGAGCCAAACCATACTAGTTGTCAGTCATCTAGTGAGAGGACTTGGCTCTTTGCCATTGGATGTTGCGTATTCCTGGTTTCTGACGTTGTTCACTCAGTCTTTAGACTTCAGAGGAATTGTTTAAGTAGTTTAAAGACTGAGTTCACATAGGGAACATTCCTCATGAGAAAAAAGTTTATTCTGTGTCCATTTTGTCTGTCTTATTCCCTAGGTAGGGAGTATCATCCAAACATAGTAATGCTGCTAACCATATTGCTTGCATAGTACTTTATCATGGAACTTCTGAGGCTTCCAGACACAACACCTGCAAATTTTCTATTCCATAAAGCTGGTCCTCAGGCCTGTCTTAGATTCTTCATAAAGATCTTGACTTCTTCCCCACTCGAGCCATCTCTCTCCATCCTTGGAAACCTCATGGGACATCATGCATGATTTTCTTGTAGGATTTATTTTCCCTTTAAAGGAATATCTGTGTATTTATCTCAGCTCGTTAAGTTGAAGGACTGCCTTCTTCATCCTTATGCCCCCTGCACTGTCTAGGACAGAGCCTTTCCACAGTGGGCACTCAATAAACACTTCTTGACTTCGATCGGATAATTCCCCAACCTCACAGAGTTTAGACTTAGAGTTTGCTATTGGGAGCATCAATCTTGCTCTTTGTGTTGACTCATGAAATGCTCTATCTCATCTGTCCTCCTGCTCTTAATCTGTAAAATGAGGGGCTGGATGAGTTGGTCCCTAGGCTTCCTTCCAGCCCTGATTCATTCTGACTCAGTTCTGGGCTGGAGCAGACACTTGTTGGAAAGGCTATCCAGACGTTGGCAGCCTGTGGGGGAGCCTCATAACCCGGATGCTGCATTGCCCAGGTCACTGCACTGACACCTTTCATGCCCCGGTCGGGCCATGGGGTGGCAGGGCCACAGCCGGTGACGGCGTGTGCTGCCCTTCCCAGGTACGTGTGCATTGCCATGGAGGCTTTGGACCAGCTGCTCATGGCCTGCCACTGCCAGAGCATCAACCTCTTCGTGGAGAGCTTCCTCAAGATGGTGGCCAAGCTACTGGAGTCGGAGAAGCCCAACCTGCAGATCCTCGGCACCAACTCGGTAAGGAGTGGCCCAGGGGGCTCCAGGTCTCCCAGCCGCATCCTGGGGATTGGCAGGGGAGAGGGAGACCTTGGGGTCGTCACTGTCATGTTCTGTTTCTATTTGGTTCCCAACCCTAAGTGTGACACACTGCTTGTTTTAGGGTCTCCCTTTGTGTGAACAAAGGGCCCTTTCATTTTTTAATTTAAACAAGTATATAATTTATATAGATATATAATAAAACAATTTTTAAAAATAAAATTCACCACTTTCAAGCATCCTATTTTAAACCCTGTGGTGGCCGGGCGCAGTGGCTCACACCTGTAATACCAGCACTTTGGGAGGCCAAGGCAGGTGGATCACTTGAGGTAAGGAGTTTGAGACCAGCCTGACCAACATGGCAAAACCCCCATCTCTACTAAAAATACAAAAAAAAAAAAATTAGCCAGGTGTCATGGTGCACACCTGTAATCCGATCCCAGCTATTTGGGAGGCTGAGGCAGGAAAATCACTTGAACCCAGGAAGCAGAGACTGCAGTGAGTCGAGATCGTGCCACTGCCCTCCAACCTGGGCAACAGAGACTCCATCTCAACAAACAAACAACAACAACAACAACAACAAAAATGTGGTTTTAGTGTATTCACAAAGTTGTGCAACCATTATCTCCATCTAATGTGTTTAGCGCTAGATTGATGATCTCCAAACTTTTTACTAATAGAATTTTTTCCCCTCAAATAATTTTAAGTGGGGCCCCAAATGGATATAAAAATCGATGGAAACAGAGGCTTTCTTTGGAGGGCAGGAAGAGCCCAGGGCCCCCACCACTCAGCACTCTATGGGGGCATATCTTGAAAGCTATCCAGGTTATGCCTCTTTCAAAGATAGAGCAAAGTGATGTCCCCAGGACAAAGGTACCAGATCAGTGGAAAGACCACGGGGAAGCAGGACACAGGGCTTCTGGCTTAGTTTTGCCCTTTCCTCACTGTGAAGCGTCGAGCAGGTTACCTTTTATAGGCCTCAGTCTTTTCATCAGTACCATGAGCAGGTTCAGCTTGGTCTCTGTTAGTCCTCCAAGCTAATGCTGGTCTCAGTGGAGGTGGCTGCGGTCGTGGGAGAGTATGATATTGTTAGAGAAGAGCTATCAGATATGTCAGAAACTCCCTGCTTCATGTGTGCATTTAAACATACTCCCACACCCTGGTTGTCTTTAATATCTTGCCATCTTTCCCATTCCTTCCCCTTCAGGACATACTTTAAGCTCCAGGTCTTCATGCAGCTTAGATATGACTATTTTACAGATCTTAAGTGAAGCCTTTATCTATCTGCAGATATCACAAAAGTTTAAGGTTTGCCCCTTAGCCTCCCAACCTGAATTCTTATTTTTTTATTTTATTTTATTTTTTTAGACTGAGCCTCTTTCTGTCACCCAGGCTGGAGTGCAGTGGCATGATCTTGGCTCACTGCAACCTCCACCTCCTGGGTTCAAGTGATTCTCTTGCTTCAGCCTCCTGAATAGCTGGGATTACAGGCATGCGCCACCACACCTGGCTAATACCTGTGTTTTTACAAGAGACAGGGTTTCGCCATGTTGTCCAGGCTGGTCTCAAACTCCTGGGCTCAAGTGATTCACCCACCTCAGCCTCCCAAAGTGCTGGGATTACAGGCGTGAGCCAGCGCGCCCTGCCCCCAACCTGAATTTTTATGGCATGGGTCAGAGCTGCTTTCCTGTTCTATATAAGTTGATTCAACCAGAAGAGAGTCTTCCAGCTTTCCTTCCAAGGACCAAGAGTGGCAACCTATACAGATTCCCTTCTCTTTCCTCTCCCTGGGAGCCAGCTGCCTTCGACACATTACACATATTATAGCTAAGGGGAAAGTCCTTTGTCAAGTTGCCCTGGCAACGGCTTCAGATACTGTTTTAGTTGTCCTGTTTAAGATAACTCCAGAGAACATCTGAATGGAAAATGAACCAGCCACCATGCATCTGTGGGGGCCACTGGAAGCAGGTGGCCGCCAGCTCTAGCTTCGCCCACAGGAAATCCTAGCCCAGGGTAGGTGTTTTGTCGGCTACGGCCTGGAAAATTCAGTGTCCTGCAAATTCCCCATCGCAGTGAATCATCGCATCAGCCAGAGCAAGTTGACTAATGATTGCTGTACTGCAGACGATGATGATGATATAAGGACAAGCTCTTGTCAGTGAGTTAAGTCAAATATTTGCAGTAGCTCCAGAGTGCAACTTGGAAGGCAGCCTTTTCTCTTGCTGTCCCTGTCTGATGCTCTTTCCGGCTCTCCGAGCCCAGACCTTCTTGAACCTTCCTGAGAAGAGTGTTCTTTTGCTCCTCATCATTTTAGACCTGCCAGCATGCTAGTGCGTGACATTATCTTAGAGTCTAGCCCAGGAGTTCCAAACAGGTCTTCACAGGGATTCAGGGCTTTGTGGGGGGAAAGGGGAACTGAGGGAGGAGGAATAGAGTCTCTAGGCCCTTTACTGCTACTTCATCCAGTAGCCACCTCTGGGGTTTTTTTTGTTTGTTTGTGTTTTGTTTTACTGAGGCATAGCCTTGCTCTGTCACCCAGGCTGGAGTGCACTGGCGTGACCTCGGCTCACTGCAACCTCTACCTGTGAAGTTCAAGTGATTCTCCTACTTCAGCCTCTCCAGTAGCTAGGATTAGCTGGCCAAATGCCCAGCTAATTTTCTTTTTCTTTTCTGAGACAGAGTCTCGCTCTGTTGCCCAGGCTGGAGTGCACTGGCATGACCTCAGCTCACTGAAACCTCTACCTCCGAGGTTCAAGTGATTCTCCTACTTCAGCCTCTCCAGTAGCTAGGATTTTCTTTTTCTTTTCTGAGATGGAGTCTCGCTCTGTTGCCCAGGCTGGAATGCAGTGGCACGATCTCGGCTCACTGCAACCTCCACCTCCTGGATTCAAGTGATTCTCCTGCCAAAGCCTTCCAAGTAGCTGGAGCTACAGGCACCGGCCACCATGCCCAACTAATTTTTAGTAGAGATAGGGTTTCACCATGTTGGCCAGGCTGGTCTCAAACTCCTGATGTCAAGTGATCCGCCCGCCTCAGCCTCCCAAAATGCTGGGATTACAGGCGTGAGCTACAGCGTCTGGCTCCAGTTAATGTTTGTATTTTTGGTAGAGACAGGGTTTTGCTGTGTTGGCCAGGCTGGTCTCAAACTCCTGACCTCAAGTGATCCATCTGCCTTGGCCTCCCAAAGTGCTGAGATTACAGGTGTGAGCTACCACGCCCAGACCTTTTCATTGTTTGTATGGAAGTTTGCAGCATTTTATTTGGATAAAAGGTTTTGCTGCCAGGAAATCAAAAGAAAGGGAAGGAGAGAAAGAAGGAGAAAAGGAAAAGAAAGCAAAATGAATCAAGCTCATCTAACCCCTAATTTTGTTGGATTTCTCAGTGTAGAGATGGGATCCCAAGAAGTGAGATGGTTTGTCTGTGCTCACACAGCTAGAGTGCTGGCTTTAGACAGTGATTCTTTTGGCCCCTGTGCATGTATTAATATTCTCCCTAGAATCTGAGGGGTGGCAAGGTCAAAAGCCCCTCACTGGGCCCTAGATTCCAAAGCGTGGCACCCAGTCTCTGTGCAGATGCCCCCCTGACCAGACTTAGTCTAGCACAAGGCAGCCCCTGGCCTTGTGGGTGAGAAGCCAAGAAAAAAACTTAACCTGAGCCCACTCTTCCTCCCTGTAGCTTTTCCCTCAGACCTGGTTTTGCTCCCTGAATCGGCATAGCACAAATCTCCCCTCTGTAGAGTGTCTCTTCGGAAACCATATGCCCTTCAAGGTCCCCAACGCAGATCAATGAGCTTTGGAAACCTACCGATTCCCAGGGCTCAACCAGACCCGCATCTCTGGAGAGGAGACCTGGGAGTCTGTATATTTTTGCTTCCCATATGATGCCATTTAGGTCTGGGAACCACTGACCCATTCTAGTCTTAAGCCTGTGTAGGATTCCTTCCCTCCTTTCCTTCTTTTATTCTTTCTTCTCTCCCTCTCCATGTCCCTCCTTTGCTTCCCTCATCCCAGGTAGATATTCATACAGCTTGTGCTTGATCACCCCAAGGAGGAAGTTGTCCAGAGACTTGTCACAAAATCCAAATTTGCTAATACCACTTCTGTACATTACATCCAGTAAAGTACAATTTAAAAAATGTAAGTGATGCTTTTTTTTTTTTTTTTTTTTTTGAGACAGGGTCTCCCTCTGTTGCCCAGTCTGGAGTGCAGTGGTGTGATCTTGGCTCGCTGCAACCTCCGCCTCCTGGGTTCAAGCGATTCTCCTGCCTCAGCCTCCCAAGTAGCTGGGATTACAGGCACCTGCCACCATGCCCGGCTAATTTTTGTATTTTTAGTAGAGACAGGGTTTCACCATGTTGGCCAGGCTCTTCTCAAACTCCTGACCTCAAGTGATCCACCTGCCTCTGCCTCCCAAAGTGCTGGGATTACAGGTGTGAGCCACCGTGCCCAGCGAAAATTTAAATGATGCTTTCCAGCCCTTAATGAGAATACTTGGGCTTTGGATCATGATGAGGGACTGGAAAAGCCAGGAGAAGGTGGGGAGGCAGGGCCAGCTAAGCTCCTTACTCGCTGGGAATTCACTTCTGCACACCTGCCTCATTGCATGATGGGTGCAGATGCATGTCTTGGGGACAGTGTTAATCACTACATGTCCTGACTTTTTAAGGGCACTTACTAATGATAAACTAAAAATATTAAATCTGATGATGCCGAGATCCTCTACATAAACAATCTAATATATTAGCCTAGTGTATACAAATGGTAAAATATTATGAAGATTCATAGATTGAAAGTTTATACTTTCACTTCTATCTCACACCACACACAAAAATTAACTCAAAATAGATCAAAGCCTTAAATGTAAGAGCTAAAACTATAAGACTCTTAGAAGAAACTATAGGGATAAGTCTTTATGGTCTTGGACTTGGCAATGGATTCTTAGATATGATATCAAAAGCAAAAGCAACTATAGAAACAACATAGATAAATTGGACTTCATCAAAATTTAAAACTTTGTCTGGGCACAGTGGCTTACACTTATAATCCCAGCACTTTGGGAGGCCAGGATGGGTGGATCACTTGAGGTCAAGAGTTCCAGACCAGCCTGGCCAACATTATGAAACGCCATCTCTACTAAAAATACAAAATTCAGCTGAGGTGTGGTGGTGCATGCCTATAATCCCAGCTACTTGGGAGGCTGAGGTGAGAGAATTGCTTGAACCAAGGAGACAAAGGTTGCAGTGAGCCAAGATCACTCCACTGCACTCCAGCCTGGATGACAAAGTGAGACTTTGTCTCAAAAAAAAGAAATTAAAACTTATATGCACCAAAGGACACAATCAAGACAGTAAAAAGATAACCCACAGAATGGGAGAAAATATTTACCAATCATATATTTAATAAGGGTTCAATAACCAGAATATACAAATAATTATTAAGACTTAACAACAACAACAAAATAATTAAAAATGGACAAAGAACTCTCATAGACATTTTCCCAAAAAAAGATATACAAATGGCAAGAAGCACATGAAAAGATGCTTAACATCACTAATCATTAAGGAAATACAAATCAAAACCACAACAAGACACCACTTCACACCCACTAAGATGGCGATTAAAAACACAGTCCCACACACAAAAGATGGCAAATGTTGGCAAGGATGTGTGGAAACCGGAACCCTCATGCATTGCTGGTGGAAATGTAAAATGGTGCAGCACCTATGGAAAATAGTTTGGTGCTTCCTCAAAAAGTTAAACATATGGAATTATATGGCCCAGCAATTCCGCCGGGTATATACCCAAAATAATTAACAACAGGTTCTCAAACAAACAGTTGTACACAATTGTTCATAGCAACAGTATTCACAAGAGCTGAAAGGTAGAAACAACCAAAAGGCCACATATTTATCATCCCACTTACATGAGATACTCAGTTAGGTAAATCCGTAGAGACAGGAAGTAGACGTGTGTTTGCCAGGTGAAGGGGGAGAGAGGAATGGAGAGGGACTGCTGAATGGATATAGGATTTCCTTTTGGGTTGAGGAAAATGTTTTGGTTGCAAAACATTGTGAATGACTTAAATGCCGCTGAATTGGGTGCTTTAAAATGGCTAATTTTATGATATGTGAATTTTACCTCAATTTTTAAAATGTTGGACTCTGAGTAACCCAGAGTCAATGGCACACAGGCATTTATGCTTTTACTGTGCCACAACCTCAAACCAAGCCCACTTTGGAGGCTGGTGCAAAGCGAGTCACCCAGCAGGTGAGGGGGAGGGGGGCTCCCCTGCAGCAGGCCAGGGTTATGGGGATCCTGGAGACGTCCCTCCTTGTGACTCAGGTTGTGCAGCACCCTGTTCCCCCTACCCTAATGCCCCCACCTCAGAAAACCACACGGCCTGTGGGTTGGGGCCTCTACGCATATGTGCATTAGGAGTTTACTGGGCTTTCAAGCAGCCTCCTCTCACGTCCTCCAAGTGGTCCTTACAAATCTTCCATTTCCCCCTAAACTCCCCTCCCAAATCAGCTTCTTCAGTCTCAAATTGCCTTTGCCTTCTTCTCCCACTCAGGAAATGGGGGCTGTCCCAGGGCGCTTCTTCCACTTCCTATGCCCATCTTGTTCCTCTCCAAAGGGTCCCCAGCCCTTCCGGAGCCTCCCTGGATCCATTCTTTCTGCCCCCTCCCCATCTCCACTCTTTGCCTTGCTTTGATTCCTTCCCTCAATCTAAACACAAGTTCAAGTCTCTTGCAGCGTAGTAATAAATTAAATTAATAAACAAGAGAAAAACAAAAAAAACTACATTCTCCTGCATAACTACAAAATGCCATTAGCTTGCCTGACAAAATCAACCATCATTCCTGATCTTATTTTAATATGTCGTCCAAATCCAGATTTCCCTAATTGTCCCCCGTTGTCTACATTGCTATCCTTTTTCAAATCAGAACTTAGTAAAGACTATTTCTTTGTTTTCTACGTCCCTTACCTCTCTTAGCAGCTTCCCAACCTCTCTCTGCCCCTCTTTTATTCGTGACGTTGACGTTTTGGAGGGCAGGTCAGTTGCTTTGTAGAATGCTCCCCATTCTGGATTTGTCCGGTTCTTTGCTGTGGTGCCACTTATCTGACTCTCCTGTCTCTTGTATTTCCTGCAAACTGGAATTAGATCTGAAGGTTTGATTGGATGCAGGTAACTACTTTTGGCTATAATACTTCATGGGGGTTTTGGGTTGCTATACCGGGTATCACAGCAGGAGGCACAAATGTCTGTGTCCCACCTTTACAGATGCCCAGTGTGATCCCGGTCTAGGGTGTGGGAGCCACCCCTCTCCACTGTAAAATTACATTTTTATCTTTGCAATTAGAATCTGTGGAAACCATGAAAATAACCCACTCCCCACCCCCCTTGCCCCTCATGTTTTTATCTTTTGGTGGCATTTCTCCCTGGGGTTGCACCCATTTCTCCCTGAATTCACGCCCATTTCTCCCTGGGATCGCGCCCATTTCTCCCTGGGGATCGCGCCCATTTCTCCCTGGGGATCGCGCCCATTTCTCCCTGGGATCGCGCCCATTCCTCCCTGGGGATCGCACCCATTCCTCCCTGGGGATCACACCCATTCCTCCCTGGGGATCGCGCCCACCTCTCCCTGGGATCGCGCCCATTCCTCCCTGGGGATCGCGCCCACCTCTCCCTGGGATCGCGCCCATTCCTCCCTGGGGATCGCGCCCATTCCTCCCTGGGGATCGCGCCCATTCCTCCCTGGGGATCGCGCCCGTTCCTCCTTTGGGATCGCGCCTATTCTCCCTGGGATCAAGCAAGGCCATTCTCCCTTGGGATCAGCACACCCTCCCTTTGATCACAGCCTATTCTCCCTTGGGATCAGGTTTATTCTTCCTTGGATCAAGCACAGATTTCCTCCTTGGGATCGTGCTCATTCCTCCCTGGGATCATGCTTCATTCCTCCCCTGACGCGCCTGCTTCTCCCTTGATCGTGACTTATTCCTCCCTGATCGCTGCCCCATTGCCCCGGGGACGTGCCCATTGCTCCCCTGGGATTGGGCGCCTCGCTTCTCCCGATCACTCCCATTTCTCTCTGGGGATTGTGCCCGTTTCTCCCTGGGATCACGCCCATTCCTCCCTGGGATCGCACCCATTCCTCCCTGGGATCGTGCCCATTTCTCCCTGGGATTGTGCCCATTCCTCCCTGGGGATTGTGCCCGTTTCTCCCTGGGATCGCACCCATTTCTCCCTGTGGATCTCACCCATTTCTCCCTGGGATCTCACCTTTCTTCACACTCCCTGGGCTTCTTCAGGCCTGTCACTCCAACTGTTCCCACTGGACTTGCCCTGCTTAGTTTCTGTGGTAGGCTGAATGATGCCCCCACCCCACCGTTGCCTATGTCCTAATCCCTGGAACCTGTGAATGCCACCTTATATGACAAAAGGGACTTCGCAGATGTGATCAATTTAAGAATCTTGAGCTGGGGGAGAGTATCCTGGATAATCCAGGTGTGCCTGATGTAATCTCAAGGGTCATTATAAGAGGGACACAGGAGGATCAGAGTTGGACAGAAGGGGACGTGATGATGGAAGCGGAGGGACAGAGACAAAGAGATCTGAAGATGCCCTGCTGCTGGCTTTGAAGATGGAGAAGGGGGCACAAGCCAAAGGATGTAGGTGGCTTCTGGAAGCTGGAAAGCCTGAGAAAATGGATGCTCCCTGGAGCCCCCAGAAGGAATGCAGCCATGCAGACCTATTGTAGACTTCTGAGCTCCAGAACTCAGATAATAAGTGTGTGCTGTTTTAAGTCACTAAATTGTGGTAACTTGTTACAGCAGCCACAGGAAGCCAAGACAGTGTCCTTCAAATAATTCTCTTTTTCCTCATCCCCCTGAGTGTCTGTGGTCTCCAAGGCTCTGTGCTCTACCCTCTTCTCGCTGGATATACTGCTCCTGGACAATTTCATCAACTCTTGTGGTTTTAACTGTCATCTGTGGACTAGATATGCCCCAATCTTCAGCACTTTGGTTCAAAACTCAGCACTGCTGGAGACCAGCAGGCCGGAGGTGGGTTCTGTGAAGTCAGGTGAGGTCAGAACTGCAAGGCCAGTGGAATGGCCCAAGGCATGGGCTCAGCCCCAGCTAGGGACAGGCTCTGAGAGCAGAGGCAGCAGCTGGTGCTCCCCAAGGTCTGTGTTTCCTGAGTGCAGGCCTTGGAGTCCAGCAGATGGGGCTACCCAGGGCCAGCAGGGATGGTGTCCTGGGGCCAGCAAGGACTAGACTTTCCCAGGAGTCCTTCAAACCACAGCCAGTTTTGCAAAGAGTCTTGAAGGAGGGACTGTGTAATGTGGATGGACAGGAGAGTATGTCATAGATCTGGGGAGTTACTATGCTTTGGCTGGTAGTCAGGAGGTTGGCAGGACATGATCAAGTTAAGATGGGATAGACTGTGCCTCTGGCTACAGTGAAAACTGCCCCAGGGAATTGCTATAAACAAGGGCAGTGGCAAGAAAGGGACAGGCAATGGTAAACTCAAAACCATGTTTTGATTTGCTTTCCAGCTAGGACTTATCTTAAATTTGGGCAACGTTTTTTGGTGCTGATTTTTCTACCCAGGTTAAGTCTAGTGAAGCAAAGAAGCAGTTCTCCTTTCTCTTTGTGTAGGTAAATGCAGCAAAAAGACCTTCTGTCCTTGAGCTGTGAGAGAGTTGGGTTTTATATATGCCCCGTATTTTTAACTATAGTTCTGTCACTGACAGCAGGAAGTTGGTTGGTTCAGAAGGCCCACCTATGGAAGAGGGAATGGCTATCTTCTGTTTGGAGAGACTTGGCCTGTGATAAGACCAGGGGAGAGCTATTCCTGCAAGGCCAGTCTTTGGAGCTTTCACTCTCTATTGACCCTTAGTAACCCTCAGTTTTCACACCATTTTACCTCCTGGCTGCCTGTACCACAGGGTGGGTGATCACTCCAGCAAGCTTGGCGCCCTTTGTTGTATATGAAGAGCTGAAACTTTGATCTTGAAAGGGTGGCCCTAGCAGTGCCCCTGGCCTTTGAAATGTCACATGTTCAAAATCTTCAGTTTGTTGCTATGGTGACTTTCCTCATCATTGCTGTATCTTAAAACAAACAAACAAAAAACCATGATCTTTCATGATCTCATGCATTAGAACTCACATTTTAATAAAAGTCATCTGTAAAGTATGAATTCACAATTGTAGGGGTGAAACATTTAGGAAGTTCTCGCTGTAGTATGCATTTAAAGAAATAGTGACCAGTCACACAGGTAAATGGGCCCAGTGGAAACTCATGGAGTGTTGATGACGGGCCAAAAATGCACTGGGGGAGAAAATGAGGAGGCAGTGCGTAACTGTGACAGGCGAGGCAGGTAGAGTTCTGGTCAAACCAAGCCTACAAGGCAGGTGCTTGGGTTACCCCTACTTGATAGGGAAACTGAGGCACAGGGAGCTTCAAGTAAGCTGGGACAAGTAAGCTTGTCCCAGATCACCGTACTAATAATTAGGATTCAAATATGTGGTCTGGCTCCAAACCCCTTCCTGTAGTCATAACACTACACTGCCTGTTTAAGAGGGAAAAGGCCTTACTCACTCTAAAACCTAAGAGTCCCAACCTCATCTCAGCCAGACACTGGCACATTCTGAGGTGGACTTCTGCAATAGGTGTGGTCCTTTGACCAGGGTCCCCGGGAAAAACCCCATCAGACCCTCTGAATCACTGTCACCAAAATTTCCAGCTTAGCCCCCTCATGTCAACCCCTGGAAGATTCAGGAGCCACATAGGGAGCTGCCCCTACAGGGACGCATGACCGGCGCTCCCTGTCCAGGTGACCTAGCTGGGCTGCTGGGACTGTGCTTTCATACTTCCAGCCTCAGGGAAGGGAAGCGCCTCCCCACAAGCTATCACACCAAGGGATCCTAAGGAGGCTCAAGATCCTGAGGTGCTTTTTTTCTTAGATAGCCCTGTTGCACACACCTTCTCCATGGGAGATCAGGGACTGGCATTAAGTGCAGTCTCACTAGAATATCTAACAGAGCAAGAGTCCTGGCAGCCCGAGGGAATGGAATGGTCAACAGCCCGAGACTCAAGGCTACAGCCTCCTAGGCAGTCCTGGGCCCCGGAGGGCAAACTGTGCTCCAGAGATGGAGCCATGCTACCCTTGGTTCAAGCCCGAACCACCCCAGTTCTCCCCTTCAAAGGAAGTGGCTGTCCATCCATCCAGCCTTGACGGACCTCCATAACCAAGAACATACTTCCCTAGCTTTTCTCAAGGTTCTGTGAGAGCTTTCTTCCCCCCACCCTGCCTCAGAACATTTCTATAGCTGTGGGACGAGTTTACCCTGGGCCAAGTACATGTGACCTGTAGACCCCCTGCCCTAGAACAGGGGGAGCGGGCACTTAAGGATGCAGATACCCGGCCGGGCGCAGTGGCTCACGCCTGTAATCCCAGCACTTTGGGAAGCCAAGGTGGGTGGATCACTTGAGCCCAGGAATATGAGACCAGCCTGGGCAACACTGAAACCCCATCTGTACAAAATAAAAAATTAGCCAGGCATTGTGGCACACACCTGTAGTTCTAGCTACTCGGGAGGCAGAGGTGGGAGAATAGCCTGAGCCCAGAAAGTCAAGCCTGCAGTAAGCCGTGATCACGCCTCTGCACTCCAGCCTGGGCGGCAGGAGTGAGATACTGTCTCAAAAAAAATAAAATAAAATAAAATAAGATGCAGATACTTAAGCCCTACCCCTAGAGAGTCTGTTCAGTAGGATAGCAGTAGGCTGGAGTGGCTCAGAAATCTGTATTTTAAACAACCTCCCTAGGTAGTTCTGATACACATTAAAATGTAAAGAGCTAAGATCATGGGACCCAGTGTGAGAATTCCCAAGCCTGAGGCTCAGCTCCACCTGTCACAAGTGGGCTGAGCTGAAATAATTCACTTGCTCCCTTAATAAGCCTCAGTTTTTTCATCTCTCTAATGGGAGCAACACATGTTCTGCTAAACTCACAAGACTGCTGAAAATCGTATCAGATAAAGGATGTTGTGATCAGCTGGAAAATGATGCATCAATAGATGGCTCCATCTTAATCCCTGGAACCTCTGCATGTGACCTTATATGGAAACAGGGTCTTAGCAGCTGTGATTAAATTAAGGACTATCTTAATTTGAGATTGGGAGATTATCGTGGATTTTCCAGGTGGGTCTAAATGCAATCACAAGCATTTTATTAGAGAGAAGCAGAGGGAGATTTGACACACAGGGGATAAGACGGTCAAGACTGAGGCAGAGACAACACAGTCACAGACAGTTAACACTGATATGTTAAGCAATGAGTGCCACAGAAATATTTACTGTTGTTATTACTTAGACTGTAGGTGTTAACTGGGCCTGGCCTGGCCATTCCTGATGAAAACTCCTATGTCTATGAATAGCCTCTTCTAGAACTCGGGCTTTGTGATGTCTTTTAGATATTCTGAAGGCTTCCAACAGAACAAGGCATGGGTTAAATGAAAGCAAATAAGCTTTACTACAACCATATCTGAAATTTGTTTTTCTGATCAAGTAGGATGGGAAAGAACAGTGGGTGGAGTCCCGGGCATGTTAAGAATGGCGTGTTGTTTTTTAAGTGGTGAGTGGAATGTATTTGTTCATTGCCCCAGCAAACACTGCTATTCAATGATTGTGTGGTGTTGAATCCTGTAGGGTCATAAAAAGTCTAAGCCTCTTAGAATAAGAACCTTACTAATAATATGCCTTGAGTTCACACAGTTCCTGTTACTCCAGGAGCTCAGGGAGCTTTTCTGAATCTTCTCTACTTTATTCATGTTCCTAGGAGGTGATAGATACATTTTAAAGAAAAGAAAACAGGCCAGGTGCTGTGGCTCACGCCTGTAATCCCAGCACTTTGGGAGGCCGAGGCAGGCAGATTGCTTGAGACCAAGAGTTCAAGACCAGCCTGGCCAACATGGCAAAACACACCATCTACTAAAAATACAAAAATTAGCCAGGAGTGGTGGTGGGTCCCTGTAATCCTAGCTTTTGGGAGGCTGAGGCACAGGTTACTTGAACCTGGGAGGCAGAGGTTGTAGCGAGCCAAGATGGTGCCACTGTACTCCCTCCTGGGCAACAGGGCGAGACTGTTTCAAAAAAAAAGAAAAAAAAAATTTTTTTTTTAAGACTCAAAACTAATATGTCGGGGAAGAAGAGCACCGAAGAACACACATCCAGGGACTCACGGAGCCGCAGAAGGAGAGAACAAGGGAGTTTTCCAGTGAGGTTAGCAGCTATGGCTGACCCGCTTGGGATAGATTCAGGAGAAACTGCTGACCTGGTCTGGAATGAGGCCTTCTGTGGTTTTAGGAAAGGGAGTCCCACTTACGTTTTCTACCTCGCACCACCTCAGGGGGTAACTGCAGAACTTTCATTTTTAAAAAAATTGATTTTAATGTCAATTCTGACCTTACAGCCAGGGATAATGATTGAAATATTTAACAGCATAGACAGCAGGGATAATGAGGACAGATGCTGGCCGTGAGCAGCTGTGTGGCCTGACTGGCCTCAGTCCTATGGCGCCACGGCTCCCTGAGAAAGAGGAGAGTCAAAGTTGAACGTGGAGGGGTCTTGGTGTCCCAGTTCCACCAGGATCAGGAATGGGTTCCCAGGGGCATGGGTGTGGGGAGGGGAGAGGAGGAGAGAAGGCGGGACTGCCCGTCAGCCCCTGCCTGCGGCTCCCAGGCGTGGCTTCCCAGGTGTAGGCCTCAGACTGGCCCACTGAGATTCCCGGGCCTCTTCCAGGACAGAGTCAGCATGGGGGTGGGGGGGGGCAGAAACCAGTGTGGTCAGCAGTGCCCCATGGCTCTGCTATCTGGCAGTGTTTGAAAAGCCGAGTCCTCCCACCTCTAGCCCCACCCTACCTGTCCCCCACCCTCTTAATAAAACAATACTAAGGTGCCTGTTGCCCACTTTCTCATCCACCTCTTGTTCTTCCCTAACAATATCATCCCCCCTCCCCAGCAGCAATGTTCCTGTGTCATCTGGCCTGAGGCTGGAGGAAGCAGAAGGCGGCAATAAAAACTGGAGAAAGTTTGTACCCTTTGACCAACGTCTCCCTATTTCCACTACCCCTAGGCCCTGGCAATCTCCCTTCTACTCTGCTTCTGTGAACTTGACATTTTATTTTATTTTATATTTAATTTTAATTTAATTTTATTTTGAGATGGAGTCTTGCTCTGTCGCCCGGGCTAGAGTGCAGTGGTGTAATCTTGGCTTACTACAACCTCTGCCTCCCGGGTTCAAGCAATTCTCCTGCCTCAGCCTCCCAAGTAACTGGGATTACAGGCGCCCACCACCACGCCTGACAAATTTTTTGTATTTTTAGTAGAGACGGGGTTTCACCATGTTGGCCAGGCTGGTCTCAAACTCCTGACCTCAAGTGATCTGCCTGCCTCGGCCTCCCAAAGTGCTGGGATTACAGGCGTGAGTCACTGCGCCTGGCTGAGATTAACCATTTTAGATTCCACATATGAGTGAGATTAGGCAGTGTTTCTCTTTCTGTGTCTGATTTGTTTTACTGAGCATAATGTCTTCCAGGTTCATCCATTTTGTTGCAGCCGGCAGGATCCCCTTCTTTAAGGCTGAATAATATACCACTGTGTGTGTATACACAGATGACACAAATGGATACGCAAATGGATTTTCTATATCCATTTATTTGTCAGACATTTAGGTTGTTTCCACATCTTACCTATCTTAAATGTTCTTACCACAGAAAGGAAGGAGAGAAGAGGAAAGAAAATGGCAGTTATATGAGGTGATATGTTAACTGGCTTAACCATGGTGACTATTTCACAGTGTATGTCAGAAACATCAAGTTGGAGGCCTAGGAGGGAGGATTACTTGATCCCAGGAGTTTGAGACCAGCCTGGGCAACATAATGAGACCCTGTCTCTACAAAAAAAAAAAGCCAGGTGTGGTGACTCACGCCTGTAATCCCAGCACTTTGGGAGGCTGAGGTGGGCAGATCACGAGGTCAGGAGATCGAGACCATCCTGGCTAACATGGTGAAACCCCGTCTCTACTAAAAATACAAAAAAATTAGCTGGTTGTGGTGGTGGGTGCCTGTAGTCCCAGCTACTCGGGAGGCTGAGGCAGGAGAATTGCTTGAACCCAGGAGGCGGCGCTTGCAGTGAGCCAAGATCGCGCCACTGCACTCCAGCCTGGGTGATAGAGTGAGATTCCGTCTAAAAAATAAAACAATAAAAAAAAAAAAATTAGCCAGCCATGGTGGTGCACACCTGTAGTCCTAGCTACTCAGGAAGCAGGAGGATCACTTGAGCCCAGGAGTTCCAGGCTGCGGTGAGCCATGATTACACCACTGCACTCCAGCCTGGGTGACAGAGTAAGACTCTGTCTCTATAAATGAGTGAATAAATAACTAAAACATCAAGTTGTACACCTTAAATATATAGATATGATTTCTATTTGTGCATTATACCTAAATAAAGCTGAAAAATAAAAATAAAACAAAACAACCAAAAAGCCAAGGTTTTCAGTGAGGAAGTCCTGCTGGAGACAGGCAGCAGGATGTGGGGGACCGGGCACCTCCTGCAGGGCCTTGGGCAAGTTGCCTAACTGTTGTAGATGCCAGTCTCTTTGTCTATAAAATGAGAATAGAAACCACTCTAACTTAGAATCATTTTAAGAAATAAAAGAGATGACGTGTGTACAAGTCTTAGGGTAGTACCAGACATTATATAAGCTTCTAGGCCAGGCGGGGTGGCTCACGACTGTAATCCCAGCACTTTGGGAGGCCAAGGCAGGAGGATCACTTGAGGTCAGGAGTTCAAGACCAGCCTGGCCAGCATGGCAAAACCCCGTCTCTACTAAAAATACAAAATTAGCCAGGCATCGTGGCTGTAGTCCCAGCTATTAGGGAGGCTGAGTGGGGAGAACCACTTGAACCCAGGAGGCAGAGGTTGCAGTGAGCCAAGATCACACCACTGCACTCCAGCCTGGATGACAGAGCGAGAACCTGTCTCAAAAAAAAAAAAAAAAAAAATTGCTTCTAAAATGTTCATAGCCATTAGCCCACAAACTCCCAAACCAGTGAACATAAAGTTTGGCCATTCATTCTCCTGAGGTACATTTGAGTCTACACAGTCACTACATCCTGGGGACAAAGTCTGTGTTTGTTTCTTTCTCTTTGTTATTGGCTTCTTTTTTTCACTGTTTCTTTTATTCTAAAATGCAGGCACTCTTACACACACAGGGAGTCTTAATCTGCCTCATCATATTCGAAGTAGACATAGTACAGATTTTTGAAACTTTAAAGGAACCTTAGTGACAACCGGGCTGCTTACTTTGCACATGGGAAAACCAAAACATAAAAAGAAGTTAAATGTCTCATTCAAAATCCACACCTCCAGTTAAGAGCTAGATCTGCATTTAGAACCTGCTAGAGCTGTGTGTCTCCTCTGAGTGGACAGACATCCTGACTGGACCAGACTTTGCCTGTGTCGGTGGCTAAGGGCAGTGATGCACCCAACCTTAACTTCAGCCAAACCTGGTTCATGGCTTCAGCACCTCAAGTCTGTGTTCCAGCCTTGGGGGCTTATGAAGGCCAGGCAGCCGAAGGCCGACTTCAGCCTTCTTTCTGGAACTCTCCTGAATTTGCACGTAATCGATGATCTTCTGATCACATGGATTACCATTGGATCCACCATTGTGCCTCTTCTGCATCACCACATCAGTCATGCCAGCAATGTCACTTGGATTTATTGCTGATATCAGAATATTCTCTCCCAAATATATGAATCCATTTTAGATGTAGCTTGGAAGGAAAGATCTCCTTATTTGCTTATATGTTGGGATTCTCTCAGTCAACAGAACGTAGCTGTTGTGTTTATTATTGTAAGAATAAAACACTACAATAATTAATGATGTTTGTGGAAGCTGCTAATTTTCATTCAGAAAAAGTTATTAACAACTTTTAAGTCGTTAAATACAGATACAAATTGACAATACTAAATATGAGAGTCCACTAACTAGATACTTTTGGGAAGAATACCATATCCTTTTTGACGCAACACATGTTTATAAAAATTAAATAATAATACAGGGCAGAATAATGGAGAATATATTGTATAGTGAATCTAACCTTTTTAGTTGTTTGAGGGTACTAGATTAATAACAGTAAACAAAACAACCTGTAAAGGCTGGGCGCTATGGCTGATGCCTGTAATCCCAGCACTTTGGGAGGCTGAGGTGGATGGATAACCTGAGGTCAGGAGTTCAAGACCAGCCTGACCAACATAGTGAAACCCCCTCTCTACAAAAAAAAAAAGAAATTAGCTGGGCATGATGGCAGGTCCCTGTAATCTCAGCTAGTTAGGAGGCTGAGGCAGGAGAATCGCTTGAAACCGAGAGGAGGAAGTTGCAGTGAGCCGAGATCGTGCCATTGCATGCCAGCCTGGGCAACAGAGTAAGACTTCATCTTAAAAAAAAAAAAAAAAAAAAAAAGCCCTGGCCGGGCACAGTGGCTCACACTTGTAATCCCAGCACTTTAGGAGGCTGAGGTGGGCAGATCACAAGGTCAAGAGATCAAGACCATCCTGGCCAACATGGTGAAACCCCATCTCTATGAAAAATACAAAAATTAGCTGGGCGTGGTGGTGCACTCCTGTAGACCCAGCTACCCGGGAGACTGAGGCAAGAGAATCACTTGAACCCGGGAGGTAGAGGTTGTAGTGAGCCGAGATCGCGCCACGGCATTCCAGTCTGGCGACAGAGCAAGACTCCGTCTCAAAAACAGCAACAACAACAACAACAAAAGCCCCATAAGAATCATATTAAATATTTAGTAATTTAACTTCATTTAGTTCATGATTGTTGCTTCTCTGCAGGACTCAGTTGAAATTAAGTCCCTATTTAGAATTGCAAATGTGCAGCATCCTGGTGCAGAAGGAACCTAGCTGCCCAGGATGCCTATCAAGACCTACTGAACTGAAATGGCAAACTCAAAAAACGGACTCCATTTTTGTTGTTATTGTTGTTTTTGTTTGTTTTTGTCTGAGATGGAGTCTCGCTCTATCGCCCAGGCTGGAGTGCAGTGGTGCGATCTCGGCTCACTACAACCTCCACCTCCCAGGTTCAAGTGATTCTCTTGCCTCAGCCTCCCAAAGTAGCTGGGACTACAGGCACCTGCCACCGTGCCTGGGTAATTTTGTATTTTTAGTAGAGACAGGGTCTCACCATGTTGGCCAGCTGGTCTTGAACTCCTGACCTCAAATGATCCACCCACCTCAGCCTCCCAAAGTGCTGGGATTACAGACATGAGCCACTGCACCTGACCAAATTCCAATTTCTAACAATAAAGTGTAATTACATTTTTAAGTCAAATTTTAGATTTGTTCTTGTGTCCTCGAATTCATTGAGGGTGGTGCTGCTGCTTCATCGCTGGCTTTCACTCAGGTTCCATGTTATTCCTAACAGCCTCCCTACCCCGGTGTGTTTGCGCAGTTCTGGGTGGAGGGGTGAGGGCAGGTGCTTCCGTGAACCCCTTCATGTTCCCTTCTCTTCCATCCTCTGCTCCCACAGCAGGGTAGGCCTGAGAAGCGCCATGGTTTCCAATCTTGTTGTGCAACGGGAGAGGTGAGCAGGATTGGGAACTCATTTCCCCAGTGTGCTCTGCGAGGCCGGCCGAGCTGGCTCCGGGATGCGTGGTTCCCATGGCTTGACCATGGCAGGGGGTCTGGGGATGCCCAGCAGTGAGGAGCACAGTGGGTCACCTCTCTCGTGTATTTCTCTCCTTCCTCCCTGATAGTTTGTGAAGTTTGCCAACATCGAGGAGGACACCCCATCCTATCATCGGAGCTATGACTTCTTTGTGTCCCGATTCAGTGAAATGTGCCACTCAAGCCACGATGACTTAGAAATCAAGACTAAGTGAGTAGGGGAAGGCAAGGGTGGGTGGTTCAGCTCACAGCAGAAGCAAAGGTGGGTCCTGTAGATAACTTCCAATCTGCTATTGCGTGTCTGCTTTTGTTAGTGTCTGTGTCTGCTCTGATGTTGCTGGGCAGACAGGCAGCACCCAGCTCCCTACATGTGGTTTCTCCTTTTTTTTTTTTAAGACCGAGTTTCACTCTGTTGCCCAGGCTGGAGTGCAGTGGCGCAGTCTTGGCTAACTGCAACCTCTGCCTCCCAGGTTCAAGTGATTCAGAGACTTCATGGGGCCCTTGATCATGGGTAGATCTCCACTGTGCCCATTAAGAGGAGTAGTAAGGGCCAGGTGTGGTGGCTCATGCCTGTATTCCCAGCACTTTGGGAGACTGAGGCAGGTGGATTACTTGAGGTCAGGAGTTCAAGACCAGCCTGGCCAACATGGCGAAACCCCGTCTCTATTAAAAATACAAAAAATTAGCCAGGCATGGTGGCACGCAACTGTCATCCCAGCTACTCGGGTGGCTGAGGCACAAGAATTGCTTGAATCCGGGAGGTGGAAGTTGCAGTGAGCTGAGATTGCGCCACTGCACTCCAGCCTGGGCAACAGAGTGAGACTCTGTCTCGAAAAATAAGTAAATAAATAAATAGGAAGAGTAAGAAGTTCCTCCTCCCCCAGGCCTGATCTTTCTGAACTTCTTTTGAAAGGCATGGTCAGCTCTGGGTGTCACAGAATGAATCATGTGCATTTGTGGAAGGGATTCTGAGGAGACTGAAAGAGTGCAAAGTAGGAAAAGAAGAAAAATTAATTCACATGTACACATAAGGGAGCCCTTGGT
Organism: Papio anubis; assembly: GCF_008728515.1. Lineage (NCBI taxonomy): Eukaryota > Metazoa > Chordata > Mammalia > Primates > Cercopithecidae > Papio > Papio anubis. The sequence continues at coordinate 24,790,944 of NC_044989.1, forward strand.
AGAATTTTTTCTGCCAACCAGGCCTTGTTTCCTGCCAGCCAGGCCCCCTTGGGTGGGACAAACGAGCCCAGCACGCCGGGGGTATGTTGCACTTGTCCTTTGGGGAGTGCCTTTTTAAACTGAAACCAAGAAAAGTCAGCAGGACAGTATTCCTGGTCGTTCATTCCCAAGTCCAGACAGCTGCCAGCTCAGGGTCTTGAATGTGGTCAGGGTCAGGTCAGCGTGGCCAGGTACTTCCGGGGAATCCTTGCCCATTGCCAGTGGCCCTAAAGGCTTCTGGGCTAGGGTATCCTGGTGTTCATAGGCTTCTGCCACCTCCAGTCACAGTTCCTTGGTAAGGCCCAGGGTAGCACCCTGGCAACCCCAGTTAAAACTGAAGTTAAAAATGCAACTGGCAACTCAACCTTGAGAAAAACTGCTCATCTCCAATAATCACAAAAGGATGTGAATTGAAATAGCTACAAAATGTAAGGATTTTTTGGACTCATAAAATTAGAACAGATGTTTAAAATAAGATCCTAATACCGCCGCAGGCACTGTGAGAGTGGCATTCTCCTGCCACATGGGCAGGGGGTGGGGGCAGTTATTTTGGCAAATCGGGAGCCTTTTGTTTCTTTTTTTGAGACAGAGTCTCACTCTTTCATCCAGGCTGGAGCGCAGTGGCATGATCTCACATAATCTCAGCTCACTGCAACCTTCGCCTCCCAGGCTCAATCTGTCCTTCCACCCCAGCCTCCTAAGTATCTGTGACTACAGGTGCACACCACCACACCTGGCTAATTTCTTTTTTTTTTTTTCCCTCTTTTTTTTTTTTTTTTTTTTTTTTGAGACAGGATCTTACTCTGTCGCCTAGGCAGGAGTGCAGTGGCACGATCTCAGCTCACTGCAACCTCTGCCCCCTGGGTTCAAGTGATTCTCTCATCTCAACCTCTCGAGTAAATGGGATTACAGGGGCCTGCCACCATGCCCGGCCAATTTTGTATTTTTAGTATAGATGGGGTTTCACCATGTTGACCAGGCTGGTCTCGAACTCCCGACCTCAGGTGATCCACCCGCCTCAGCCTCCCAAAGTGCTGGGATTACAGGTGTGAACCACCGCGCCGGGCCTAATGTTTTAATTTTTTGTAGAGATGAGGTTTTGCCATGTTGCCCAGGCTGGTCTCGAACTCCTGAGCTCAAGCTATATACACTGGCCTCGGCCTCCCAAAGTGCTGGGGTTACAGGTGTGAGCCACTGTATCTGGCTGCCTTTTATTTCTTACCTTTTGACTCAGTGATTCCACTCATGGCAATAACTTGAAATGTAGTAAAATATTTTATACAATGATGCCCATCACAGCATTGTTATAAAAGTGAAACGTTTGGCCAGGCACGGTGACTCACGCCTGTAATCCTAGCATTTTGGGAGGCCGAGGCGGGTGGATCACGAGGTAAGGAGTTCGAGACCAACCTGATCAACATGGTGAAACCCTATGTCTACTAGAAATACAAAAATTAGCCGGGCGTGGTGACACATGCCTGTAATCCCAGCTACTCAGGAGGCCGAGGCAGAAGAATCGATTGAACCTGAGAGGCAGAGGTTGCAGTGAGCCGAGATCGCGCCACTGCACTCCAGCCTGAGACAGAGCCAGACTCCATCTCAAAAAAAAAAAAAAAAAGCAAAACGTTTGGAAACAACTTAAATGACTACTAGTCACTAGTTGAGAAAGGCCTTATGATAGTGTATCAGGCAACCATTCGACATGTTTATGAAGAGTTAATGACACAGGAAAATGCACAGAATGTATGTTAAAAAAGCCGTTACAGATCAAATATGCAATAGGTTCTTAATTCTGTTATCTATTATGCACAGAAGAAAGGAATTACATCAAAATGCCAATAACAGTTATCTCTGATAACAAAGATAACAGTGGTAGTGGTGGTGGAAGTGGTAAATCTTCTCTTCTCTCTACTTTTCTATGATTAGCATGTATTATTTTATAACCAGAAAAAAGGCTTTATAAAAAAGAAAGGAAGAAAGAAACTTCAGGCTGAAATAAATGGCCAGTAAAGAGGGCTCCCTCCCACAGGGCTGTGCTGACTCTGGGTTAGCATAGCAGAGACTGGGGGTGTACAAAAGGGGCTCCTGCTGTGCTGTTACTCAGTTTCCCCTCTGGTTAAGCCTAGCCCCAAGCTGAAACCCCTTTGTGCCCCAGAGAGCCTGCAGCTCTGTGCCTCGCCCTCTGGATCCACCTCCCACTGCCCCCGCAAATTGCTCACAGTCTTGGATTCTGCTTCATCAGTTCTTGGTAGCATTTTGAGCTTTCACATCTTGGGCCCAAGCTGGAACAACCCCAGCTAAGTACTAAAGACGGGGAGCTGGAGCACCCAGCACCCTAGGGCTAGAGCCCAGACGGTACCAAGGCAAGGGCAGCCTGGGAGTTTCCAAGATGAATCAAAAAACATGGCTTCCTGGGCTCACGTCTGCCAGCACCAGGAGGTCCCATGAGAGTAGCAGGTGGTCTCCATTCTGCCTTCTGATGGACAAATGTATCCTTGACCCCCAAGCTGCGCTCCTCTCTTAACCACTGAAGCTGGACTTCTCAGGACTGGAAGACTTCCGAGTCCCACTTCACCCTTTTCCTTACAGAATTCGAATGTCAGGCATCAAAGGCCTACAAGGGGTGGTGAGGAAGACGGTGAATGATGAACTGCAGGCCAATATCTGGGACCCACAGCACATGGACAAGATCGTCCCATCGCTGCTTTTCAATCTGCAGCATGTAGAGGAGGCAGAGAGGTAAGCAGGCCGGGGTGGGGCAGAACAGTTGGATATGATCAGCCCTTCAAGGGCTGCTTGGGAACCACATGGTTTGGGTTGGTCAGTAAAACTCAGCTACGAGGCCAGGGACATGGCTTTGTGGCTTGTTCTGCAGTGAGTCCAAAGCTGACTCCCTAGGAGCCATGGGTCTGGCTTTGTGCCAGCCCGCAGCGTCCCTTAACATCTGCATTACCGAAGGAGGACAGTGTTGGTGCTGGGCTCCCTGGGGGTAAGTCTGTTGGTAATAACACACAGAACCAAGAGTCTAGTTACCTTTGTCTCCCTGGAAACAGGGCCAAGGAGGCTTTAAGGTGCCTTTCGTGGGCCAGGTGCGGTGGCTCATGCCTGTAATCCCAGCACTTTGGGAAGCTGAGGCAGGCGGATCACGAGGTCAGGAGATCGAGACCGTCCTGGCTAACACAGTGAAACAGTGTCTCTACTAAAAAAAAATAAATAAAAAAAAATTAGCCGGGCGTGGTGGCAGGCGCCTGTAGTCCCAGCTACTCGGGAGGCTGAGTCAGGAGAATGGGAGCCTGGGAGGCGGAGCTTGAAGTGAGCTGAGATCGAGATCGTGCTACTGCACTTACAGCCTGGGTGACAGAGCGAGCCACCGCCTAAAAAAAAAAGAAAAGAAAGATGCCTTTCGTGGCTCCAATCACTGTGGACTTTCCATCTGGACCTTCCTTCCTCTGTTGCTTCCCGATGCTATTTCGGGCCCTGAAAACGTGCATGCTTGGCCAGCCCATAGCCACTCAGCAAGAGCTTGCAGACACTGGGTTTTAATCCTGGATCCCTAAGCATGGGATTCATTCCTGTCCCTGCCCCCTCATTTTTCCACTCAGTGAAATGGAATGGGGAGAAAGGTCTATGTTGCTGTCCCACCTGGGCTATCTGTTCACTAGGCTGGTTAAGTCTGTTGAGCCCAGGCTACTAGAGCTAGACTTGGGTGGACGGGGGAGGCAGGGGGGCGGGGGTGGGGGTGGGGGTGAGGAGGTAGGGGGTGGGGGTGGGTGGGTTCGTATGCCCTCTGGTGGCTGTTTCTGGAATAGCGTTTCACTGACAATATGGTCTCTGGTGGTCTCTGGGCTGGGAGTCCTCGGGCTCCTCTTCTGTCCAGATGTGGGCCGACTCCCTATGACTTGAGGATCATTGACTCTTGCCTGAGCCAACCACTGTGGCTCTCCTTTTCCCTCCCTCTCTCTCCTCTCCTTTCTTCCACTTCTGTTTTGTTTTTTGCCTCCCTTCCCTGTCTTCATCTCCCATCTCTTCCTTCTGAAGCCTTAGGTGCATCAAGACACACATGTTCTACACCTCACCTGGCCCATGGTGCTCAGAGCCTCCTTCACACAGTGGCACATCTGGAAATCTTTAAGGATTTCCAGAAAAAGAACTTTATCTTTTCTTCCCCAATCTTCCCTCACTTCCCCCAGTGGGGGCTTTTTTACCCCCATTTAATTTCTGACAGCTGTGACACCTCCCCTATTGCCTAGTGCAACCCGTGTCAAATTCCTGTGTGTCCTGCGTGGATGAAGAACAGAAAGGCAGGACTGCACAGAGCCTGACCCCAGCCTGCATGCCACCCTCTACCCATGTGCCTCTGTCTCCCCAGCCGGTCTCCCTCACCCCTCCAAGCACCTGAGAAGGAGAAAGAGAGCCCTGCGGAGCTGGCTGAGAGGTGCCTTCGGGAGCTGCTGGGCCGGGCTGCCTTTGGCAACATCAAAAACGCCATCAAGCCTGTTCTCATGTGAGTGCCCCCACCCACTGCCTTGGCCCCAGCCTTCAGCCTGGACATGTTTTGGGTCCCTGGCATCTCCTGGCTGGCTGGGGGGAAGGGGATATTACAGTGGTAGTACCGCAGCCAAGTTGATCCCTTCCCTCTGCCTGTGTTCCCTGCACTGTGACAGCAAAAGCTGCCACAGGGTGGCCAAGTGCTGCGCAGTAGGAAGGCACCCAATGCTAAGCGAAGGTGCCCAGCTTCACCACACATGTCCACCACTGCAGAGCGCTGTCCTTGGCCTCTCTCCAGCGCTGGACTGGGACTACCCCAAGGCCCTTCAGGCTTCACTTCTTCACCCAGGAACTGTGCGAGGGGCTCTGAGGAGGTGTCCCTCTCCCTCCAAGCTAATCTCCTCTCCCTGACACCGCCGGGAGTTTCACAGTTGTTCCCCCACGTTTTCTCCCTCACAGACATCTGGATAACCATTCTCTTTGGGAACCCAAGGTGTTTGCCATCCGTTGCTTTAAAATCATCATGTACTCAATTCAGGTATGATGGCTCCCCGGGCCAGCATGATCCCGGGACAAAGGCCCCTCTGGGAGCTGGACGGGCACTAAAGTGGAAAGCCAGAAGTCCCCTGTGACTCCTCCGAAGCCCCCGGTTGCCTAAACCAGTGCTGCTTAAGCTAGCTGTGGAGAAGGACCGGCTGATTTTATTTCCAGTACATCACAGACCAACACTTTTATAAAATACAATTAAAACAAATAATTTCTAGAAAAATAAAATGAAAAACTCATGCAAAATGCAAGCCTACAGATCACACCCTTGGCTGCTACAGCATTGACAAATTGTTTACTAAACACTGACTCTCCATCCCGTCCTTATCTCAGTGTAAACCAGTATCAGACCCATCTTGAATGGGCACCGGCCCAGGGGCCCCACTTTAGGCAGCACTGGACTAAACCATGTGACCTCCCGTGGCCCTTGCGGAAAGACCTGAGGCACCGGAAGTGAAAGGAAGACCCTATTTTAAAATGGTCTTTTGACCCATTTTGAAGTAAAAGGGCCCTGGAACACTGTCAGCCGAAGCCTCCACTGGGATTTGGCTCTTTGTTGGAGGGAGGAGGGAAGGATGCAGGAAAGGGCACAAGGTGACAGTGCCACCTGCAGTGCCCGGGGCCCTGGGACGTCCCTTTAGTTTACCCCCGCCTTTGGGTGCCAGAAGAGGGCTGCGGCCCCGTGGGGTTACTGTCCAGGCCCAGCTCATCTTCCTCCCGCAGCCGCAGCACTCCCACCTGGTCATCCAGCAGCTCCTGGGCCACCTGGACGCCAACAGCCGCAGCGCTGCGACGGTGCGCGCAGGCATCGTGGAGGTCCTGTCGGAAGCGGCGGTCATCGCCGCCACGGGCTCTGTGGGTAAGGGGCATGGCGAGGGCCTGAGGGCCGGGGACCCCGCGGAGGCTGCCGCCTCTTCCAGAGAGATGCAAGGGGCAACAGGGAGGGGTCGTTTTCCTCGGGAGAAGTCCGCCGAGAAGTTGGAGGCGCAGAGGAAGCCCAGGCTGGAAGGGGGCGTGGGCCTGCCCTGCCTGCTCGCGGTGCAGGGAGGAGAAGGGTGCCAGCCCTAATCTCGGGCGCCCCGCCCCGCCGCTCTCAGGGCCCACGGTGCTGGAGATGTTCAACACGCTGCTGAGGCAGCTGCGGCTCAGCATCGACTACGCGCTGACCGGGAGCTACGACGGGGCGGTCAGCCTCGGCACCAAGATCATCAAGGAGCACGAGGAGCGCATGTTCCAGGAGGCCGTCATCAAGACCGTCGGTGCGGCTCGGGGCCGAGGCTCGGGGAGGGTTGGGGCGGGGCGGGGCCAGGGGCGGGGCGGGGCCGAGGGGAGGAAAGAGGGACCCTGGAAAGGGGCGGGGCCCCGGGGGCGGCCTGGGGATGTGATTGGAGAGGGAGGGACCGCACTGGGGCGAAGGGCATCCATCCGGGGCTCTGTAGGATCGTCCCGCACCCACATGCTATTCGCGGACCTCGGAGAAAATGAAGTCGGTCATGGTGCGCTGGCTGGGCAGGGCCCGAGCGACAGCGCCAAACAGTGGGATGGGTTTCCCAGATCTGAAGTCTCAGGCGAACCTTCCTTAGTCCCAGTCTCCATCAGACCTGCCTGATGCTTCCAGGTTAGGGCTTCCAGGAGGGAGAGGTGGGGACTAAGAGGAAAGAATGAGGAAGGGGGCAGGCCATGGAGAAAATGGGTGTGCTTCTGGGAGCGGAGATGATAAAGCCGCTTTCACAGCCTGCCTGCCCTAGCCATGCGAGCTTCGCCTCAGCCTGGAGTAGGCAGGTTAGGAATCCAGAAGCATCTTTTTCTCTTAGTTCGTGGGAGGAGGATTTACCCTAGGGCAGCCCAACGAGAACTTGGGCTTCCTCCGCCCTGGTCCCAGGGCCCAGCATTCACCATCCCCACCCCCTAGCCAAGGAGCCAAGACCTTAACCACAGCCTCAGGAACAAGTGAAAACACGGAGCCTGGAAGAGTCCTCCAGAACCGCCTGATGCCTCCCCTTCCTGGAGAGGAAGAATCACACACGGGCTATCCTGAGTTCCTTTCTCTGGTCCTGGATTGACTCTGGAGAGCGGCAACCCTCGCTCTCTGCAGGGGTTTGTGCAGCTGAGAGGCTGAACCAGGAGGGGCCCTGCAGCCTGTGCCTCACTGGGCACCCTCTCCGCCACCTCCTGCAGGCTCTTTTGCCAGCACGCTGCCCACCTACCAGCGCTCCGAGGTGATCCTCTTCATCATGAGCAAGGTGCCGCGGCCGTCCTTGCACCAGGCGGTGGACACGGGCAGGACGGGGTGAGCCACCAATCTCCCCCAGCCTGGAGTCCTCCTCTCCCCTAGCTGCATTTTCTGACTCCCTCCTTTATCCCTCTTAACTTTCTTGGCTCTGGCCTCTCCTCTCTTTTTACTCCCAAATCCCGCAGCAGCCTTTAGTGGGGCTCTTGGATCCCACAACAGTTTCTCAGGCTGCCCCATCAATAACCACCTCCCAACGTGGGGGGAGCCAGTCGCCCCTTGGTCGGCTTCCTGGGTCCGGAAGCCACTGTCCTGGGTAACTCAACACCATAAGCCTCATGGAGAAACGAATCAGGGGTAGAACTAAGCTGGCAAGTGTGTGATCTCCGCCCCATTACCATCCTGGTGAGTATTTGTGTCTCTGGTCTACAGGGAGAATAGGAACCGTCTGACCCAGATTATGCTGCTAAAATCCCTCCTGCAGGTGAGCCCCATCTATCCCTATTCCTGCTCTTCCTCTGCAGGAGACAGCTCCTTCCAAGGGACCAAGTGAAGGCCTCCACATACAGTCGTGCACATTGCATACTGCACAAATACACCCAGTCAGTTGAGTCGGGGCTGAAATCTAGCCTGTGTTCCACTCACTAGCCAGGCTGGGCACCCACAGAGCTGGGTCAGCCACAGCAAATGGGGAACCTGTTTCTAATTTTCACAAAGGTTCTTTATTGGCTACTGATAGCCTTGTCACTTAGACATGATCTGTCTCAAGATGGAATCTGTTGGTTCCCACCCTGGTTCCCTCCAGGTACCCCCTATTTCCCTTTCCCCTCTGTTTCCCCTGTTTTGCCAGCACATGTTCTTGGCACATGTGCCCACCTCAGTCTCCCAGCCCCCATCCTTCCCATCCTGTAACTCTTATATGTAACTCTTCTTTACATCTCTGCAGCCATCACTGGAGTCTAGATCCATTGCTCTCAAACACCATTCTGATGACAATCTTGTGATAAATATATGATTCCCAGAGGTTTTGAGCTGTTAGCCTGAGTGAGGTCCTGGAATCTGTATTTGTAACACGTTCCCAGGTATTCTGAAGTACAGCCCTGGGCCTAAACCTGACATCTCACAACCACCTCTCCCCACCTGTCAGGAACTCAGGTATAAGAATAATTGTCTAGAAATGCTGTTCTCTACCAGGTGCCTCTTATTTCAGAGTAAGTCTCATATTATAATTTTTTTTTTTTTTTTTTTGCTCTTGTTACTCAGGCTGGAGTGCAGTGGTGCAATCTTGGCTCACTGCAACCTTCGCCTCCCAGGTTCAAGCGATTCTCCTGCCTCAGCCTCCCGAGTAGCTGGGATTACAGGCATGTGCCATCAGCTAATTTTTTTTTTGTATTTTTAGTAGAGATGGGGTTTTACCAGGTTGGTCAGGCTGGTCTTGAACTCCTGACCTCAAGTGATCCACCTGCCTTGGCCTCCCAAAGCGCTGGGATTATAGGCGTGAGCCACTGTGCCCGGCCTCAGTTTATAATTGATGTACAACCAGTTCAAACTTCTCAGACTGTTGGGAGGTCCCCAGGCCCCTCTCCCTCCCTAGACCTCCCATCTCGTCTCTCAGTCTCTGTCTCCGTTCCAGTCATGCCAGTCTAAACAGACCCCCCCACCCCCGCCGCCACCTCACGCCTTCCCTCCCCTCCTCTCCAGTCCATACTCTTCTCCAACACTGCCCTCGTATGGTTATCACCTTGGTCTCCATATTCCTGCCATTTCTTTGCTGAGTTTACCCTCATTAATTTGTACCCAGCATCTTCTTAAGATGACAGTTTGGGGTACATCCTCAGGGACCTTCTGAATCATCAAAGGCATTGTTTTGCAATATGGATTTAACAGTAAAGGTGCTTTGCTGCAGTTGAATGCTTTGACAACAGCATATATGGCATGTCTATTTATGCCAAACTGGCTTTAGTCACAAAGCGCCATTATTGCCAGGCTAACAGACCTGTTACCAAATGCTTCCTATGTGCACTATTTGGTGCTTGCCGTGTGTGTGAGTTCTGATCCTTCAGCCCAGCTGTGAGTTCTTCCACTGTCTTGTTCTTTGTGATGATCATTCTCTTAATAAGGCATTGTGTTCCTTGTGGCTGTTCATCAGTTGTGCCCTAACTGGCTGGAATGTTAGGCTCAGAGATTGCCTGGCTCCCGCTTCCCTCCAGGGCTCATCCCTTGCTTGCTTTTTAACACCCGAATGTCCCTGCATGCTGTCCCCATCCATTCACATGTCTACTGAGCTCGCTGTCATCTAGGTGGATGTTGGAGTGTTCAAAAAGTTGCCTGGGCTGCAGGGTAGGGGAGGCTGGATTGGGTAATGTCTAGAGAGCATCTGTGCATCAGACCTCACTTCCGCTGGCTGCTCCTCCGCCTCCTCCTGCACCTGAGAGGGACAGCATTCCTAGGCATACTTGTCCATACCTCCCTTGCAGGTATCCACAGGTTTCCAGTGCAACAACATGATGTCAGCCCTGCCCAGCAACTTCCTGGACCGCCTTCTCTCCACTGCCCTCATGGAGGATGCAGAAATTCGACTCTTTGTTCTAGAGATTCTCATCAGTTTCATTGATCGTCATGGCAACCGCCACAAGTTCTCTACGATCAGGTGAACTTGGGGTGTTTCCTCCAGGTGATGCAAGATGGGGAGAGGACTCTCCTTTAGGTCCTGTCCTTTGGTCCTGTCCTCATACCCAGGTGGGAGGACAATTCAGATACTCAGTGAGACTCGCCAGAGAACTGATCACCAACATTGACCCTGGGTTCCTGCAAGAGGAGGCGAGACCAAAGGGCACTTGTGTCTGAGAGAGGAGGAGGGTGAACTGAAGATCTAGAAGATAGAGAGTAGGCATTAAGGGAGTGCCAAGTGTGAGAAGGAAGGGGATGCAGGTTATCAGTACAGACTGAAGGGATTTGTGGGGAATAAGAGGAGGAAGAAAATAATCAGGATGAAGATTTAAGACAAAAGGGGTCAGGGGTGGTGGCTCACGCCTATAATCTCAGCACTTTGAGAGGCCAAGGTGGGAGGATCACTTGAGCCCAAGAGTTCAAGACCAGCCAGGGCAACATAGTGAGACCCCCATCTCTACAAGAAAATTTAAAAATTAGCCGAGCGTGGTGGCTCACACGTGTGGTCCCAGCTCCTTGGGAGGCTAAGTTGGGAGAATTGCTTGAGCCCTGGAGGTTGAAGCTGTAGAGAGCTGTGATCACTAAGCCACTGCACTCCAGCCTAGGTGACAGAATGAGAGCCTGTCTCAAAAAGGAAACAAAGAGAGAGAGAGAAAAGGACAAATTCTTGAGAGCTTGGGAGAAGAAGGTAATTGGGCTAAGAACCAGGGCCAGGGAGCACTGGAGGCTTTCTACCAACTAACAATGTTGGGGTAGAGCCCAGTGACCCGTGTGAGCTCAGGCTGGCCTCATATAAGGGCTAAGGAGGCCCTTTGCATCCTTTCCCAGTACGCTTAGTGACATCTCTGTCCTGAAGCTGAAAGTGGACAAGTGCTCCCGACAGGACACCGTCTTCATGAAGAAGGTAAGCAAGCATGACCTCCAGACACAGTGAAGAGCGGGCGCGATGGCTCATGCCTGCAGTCCCAGCACTTTGGGAGGCTGAGGTGGGTGGATAGATCACGTGAGGTGGGGACCTCGAGACCAGCCTGACCAACATGGTAAAATCCCGTCTTTACTAAAACTACAAAAATTAGCCAGGCATGGTGGTGGGCACCTGTAATCTCAGCTACTCGGGAGGCTGAGGCCAGAAAATCGCTTGAACCCAGGAGGAGGAGGTTGCAGTAAACTGAGATTGCACCAATGTACTCCAGCCTGGGTGACAGAGCAAAAGTCACTGCTGACCTCTGCCTTGGTCAGAGGCCTGCCTCCCTCTGCGGCTATGCGTCAAGCTGACTTCTCTGAGGAGTCAAGCCCAGAGTGATGAGCCAGTCCAGGGCCAGTGACTGTGTTCTGCTCCTATACCTGGATTTGGGCAGCAGCCTCTGGTGCTGGTTTCACTGGAGCCCATCCCTCTCTATGCGAGCCTACCTGTCTGTGTCCGCTTCTGCCAGAGCCTGCTTTAAAGGCATCCCCTCTGCAACAGAGGAGGGGGCACACACAGCCATCCTGCCCCCCTTCAGATTGGTCTTCCTCCCTGTTCTCCTTGCCCCTCCTGTCCCCACCCTACTGACCCTGGCCTTCTCCTGCCCGCTTCTGTCCCCAGCACTCCCAGCAGCTCTACAGACACATCTACCTGAGCTGCAAGGAGGAAACAAACGTGCAGAAACACTACGAGGCGCTCTATGGCTTGTTGGCTCTCATCAGCATCGAGCTGGCTAACGAGGAGGTGGTGGTGGACCTCATCCGTCTGGTGCTGGCTGTTCAGGTGGGGCCTGGTGTGCGCAGGGCATGGGGCTTGGGATCGGGGAGGGACCTGTTTTGGGCAAGCCCTGATAAGAATATTGAGTAGCAACTGCTTAACACTGTTTTGGAGCCCAGGAATAATGCACGCGTGGTTGGCCACTCCTCCCTGAAGACCCCAAACCATGGTCCTGTTTGGGGAACCCCAAAGAACACTTCATTCATGGCCTTGCCCCATCCTCAAGCTAAAGAAGACCCAGAGAACGGGGTCATTCAGAAACATCCCTTAGCTACTATATATCAAATCTCTCGCAGAGTCTGAGTGAGACTCCAGGGATTCCTAAGAGGATGCTCTTAAGCCCTGAGTGATCCCAGACAAACTCATTTGTCCAGAGAATCTCTGGTTCCCTTGGCCGGGCGTGGTGGCTCACGCCTGTAATCCCAGCACTTTGGGAGGCTGAGGTGGGTGGACCACTTGAGGTCAGGAGTTCAAGACCAGCCTAGCCAACATGGTGAAACCCCGTCTCCACTAAAAATACAAAAATTAGCCAGACATGGTGGTGCACACCTGTAGTCTCAGCTACTTGGGAGACTGAGGTAGGAGAAGCACTTGAACGCGGGAGGTGGAGGTTGCAGTGAGCCAAGATCTTCCCACGGCATGCCAGTCTGGGCAACAGAGCAAGACTCCATCTAAAAATTTTTTAAAAATTAAAAATTGAAAAAAAAAAAAAGATTCTCTGGTTCCCAAACAGAGCTGTGCTTCAGAATTGCTTTGAGTACTTGTTTAAAGTATATATTTCCTGGAAAGGTAAGTCAGAGTCTCAAAGTCTGGGGACCGGTCTACCAAGCCTCCTTTGTGATGCATAGACAGCCAGTGTGGCACCGGACAGGGCTTGAGACTTTCATGGTGTTCCTGGGTGCATGTGTGCACCCAAGGCTACTGGGAGTCAGGGTGGGTCCTTTGGACCTCAAAGGCTGGGTCTCCAGGGTCCTGAAGCCAGGCAGGCATCATATTCCTGAATCAGGGCAAACCTGGGAGTTCAGTCACAGAGTCTCACCTGTCTGATGGTGCTAAATCCTGCAGGACCAGCCTAGATGCTACAATTTTAAAATTCTATTTACCCTCAAGAGCTAGAAGTTGGGGTTCCTTTATATCCCAATCCCCTGGTAACTCCCACAGCTAATGTAGCTTAACATATGAACCCAGTTTAGCAAGCCAATCCAGTCCTCTAAGGATCCACTAGAGTGAAGGAGACAGTGCCCTGGCAGTGGGATTAATGATAAGGGTTTGGGCAGTGAAGGTCGCCACAGCTGGAACTGCAGAGTGGGGAGTTGAGGTCATTGCCTCTCTAGTCTGTGAATACTCAAGAGCCTCCTAGTTCATGGACTGTTCTACCCCTCCCTTCAGCTTTAATGAAGGTGACTTTTTTTCCCCAGGAAGTTGTGGGTCAAATGCTGAGCAAGACTTAGTCTAGGAAAGCAAGCATTTCTGAAGAAGACTGAGAAGAGATCGGGTGGAGGGTTGGCACCCAGTGTAGTCTGTCAGTGAAAAACTCTGGAGGCCTTGTCTCTGTTGCTGCAGGACGTGGCCCAAGTCAATGAGGAGAACTTGCCTGTCTACAACCGCTGTGCCCTCTACGCTCTGGGCGCAGCTTACCTGAACCTCATCAGTCAGCTCACAACAGTGCCTGCCTTCTGCCAGCACATCCATGAGGTTGGTGTCCTCACGACCAAGAGCTCAGGGGCCCTCAACTTGGGGTTTCCTGGGAACGGCTTTTCCTTAATTGCATTAGTCCTGTACCTACTCTTAGGCAGTGAAGACAGGGTTGAAGTAAGAACCGCTAATAGTGAGAAGTTACTCACGGCATCTTTCCCTCCTGTATGACTTGACGGAGCAGGGTGGGGTTAGGCACAGGGGTTGGGGGGTCTTCCGTACCTGTTTCTAATACTGTCTGCCCCTCCACTTCCTGCCCCTCTGTCTTTCCCCTACTCATGGGAGCACATCTGCACACATGCCTCAGATCATGCAGACTACAGCTATGAAATACGGCAAAAGTGGCCTGAGTAGAATGGTGAACGAATGTCTGTTCACGCCCACTCAGAGGAAATGAAGAGCTACGAAAATTTCTCCCCATTTGCTTCATGTATCTCCCTTTCCTTTGCTGAAAAAATTTTAAATACTTTAAAACAAATCCCAGCTATCCTGTCCTTTCACTTTACATATATCCGTCTACATGCCTGAAACAGCATGAGCACCTCCCTACATGACTGCCACACCCTTAACACAGCTCATTAAGTGATCAGTAATTCCTTGGTATTATCTGACATCCATTCTATAGTCAAATGTGTTCTCAGTTGTTGCATAAAGATGTTTTAAAACACATGGAAGTGTTTGGAAGTTGAATGATACCAACATATAGGATTAACTTTAAAATATAGTAGCAGGCCGGGTGCGGTGGCTCATGCCTATAATCCCAGCACTTTGGGAGGCCGAGGTGAGTGGATCACTTGAGGTCAGAAGTTTGAGACCAGCCTGGGCAACATGGTGAAATCCCATCTCTAATGAAAATACAAAAATTAGCGGGGCATTGGCGCACGCCTGTAATCCCAGCTACTCGGGAAGGTGAGGCAGGAGAATCGCTTGAACCTGGGAGATGGAGATTGCAGTGAGCCAAGATTGTGCCACTACACTCCAGCTTGGGTGACAGAGCGAGACTCCATCTCAAAAGTAAAATAAAATAAAATATACTAGCAAAACAAAATAAAACAAAACAAGAAATTTTAGGTCTCAACTAGCCTGGGTTGACTGGGAGTCACAGGGGAGGCTGCCATGACACTGTGACAGAGACCACCCCAAGGGAAGCAGGACTCTTCCAGCTTCTGGACTGATAAGGGAGTGCAAGAAAGGCAATGCCCAGACATCCTCCGCCTGACAATTGTGGGACCTTTACCTCCTCACCCACCACACACACCTGTATGCTGACCATCCCTCCACTTCTCACCACTTAGTAACTTCCACTTTTCTTGTCAAAAATTTGCAAAGAATACTGAGTAAAGCTCAAGATGTCACTGTCCATCAGGGTGTTTTTGCAGTGCACTTGGGTACTGCAGTACCGAGGTTTGGGACATGGTATTAGCTACATTCCTTTGTACCTGTTTAAATAAAAAACACAGGAATGAGGCCAGGTGCAGTGGTTCAGCCTTAATCCCAACACTTTGGGAGGCCAAGGCAGGTGGATCACTTGGGGTCAGGAGTTCAAGACCAGCCTGGGCAACATGGTGAAACCCCGTCTCTACTAAAAATACAAAAATTTGCCAGGCGTGCTGGCATGCACCTGCAATCTCAGTTACTCAGGAGGCTGAGGCAGGAGAATTGCTTGAAACTGGCAGGTGGAGGCTGCCATGATCCAAGATTGTGCCACTCCTCTCCAGCCTAGAAAAGAGAGCAAGACTCTGTCTCAAAAAAAAAAAAAAAAAAAGGGCATAGGAATGAGGAATGAGGCACCAGAGCCAGCAGCTGCAGTCTCTTAAGAGTTAAGTTCCCTGCACTGGAGGATACTTAGTGCACATGTGTCATTGATGGCCATGGCCTGAGCAGGCAGCTTGAGCTTCTCCAGCTGCCCTGAGGGTCCCTGTTGATGGGAATTTCCACTGAAGAAGCTCAGCTGAGGACACTGTGCTGAGGAGGCTGCGGGAGGGAGGAAGTGCCAAGCCGGGAGCTCTTTCATTGCCTGTGAGCTCCCTCTCCCTGCTGAACCAGCTCTTATCATCTGATTCCTCCCAACCACCAGGTGATAGAGACCAGGAAGAAAGAGGCTCCATACATGCTCCCCGAGGATGTGTTTGTGGAGAGGCCCAGGTGAGGAGAGGACGGGGGATGTGGTCAGGGATCCCCAGGGCAGCTAAGTAAGCAGGCGGGTGGTCTGAGGTCAGGAGGGGTCAATGCCAGGAGGCTCGGGCATCTGTGGACTCAAGGGCAGAAGGTGGGCTCTGCCTGTGGTCCAGGAGTCCTGGGTAAAGTTAAACCCCATCACATTACTGCAGTCCATGCCTCGAGCATGCCATGCTGAGCCGTGTTTGCAGGTGAGACACAGCCTCCAGGGGCTTTGGCCAAGCCCATGCTAAATGCATCCTGGAGGAGTCATTCCTGACAAGACGTTCCTATCAATCCAAGTGATGTTTTTGAGTGTCGTTTCAACATCAGAGGAACTCAAGGGAAATATGTTTTGCAAACCCAAAATGTCTAACAGTAGGGGATGACTTATAAAGTACGGCCCATCCATATAATAGACAATCATGACATTCATTTAGAAGAATATTTAATGTAAAATAACCACTACATAATAGGTCAATAAAATAGATCACAGAACAGCAGGTGTGGAAGGGGATATCTATGTGTATATGTAAAAATACGGGACTAAGCTGGGTGCGGTGGCTCACGCCTACAGGCCCAGCAACTCAGAAGACTGAGCAGGAGGATCTCTTGAGCCCATGGTTTCGAGACAACCATGGGCCACAAAGCAAGAACCCATCTACGAAAAATTTTTAAACAATTTGCCTGGGCTGGGCACAGTGGCTCATGCCTGTAATCCCAGCACTTTGGGAGGCTGAGGTGAGCAGTTCACTTGAGGTCAGAAGTTCGAGACCATCCTGGCCAACATGATAAAAACCTGTATCTTCTAAAAATACAAAAATTAGCCGGTTGTGGTGGTGCACACCTGTAGTCCCAGCTACTCTATTCGGGAGGCTTAGGCAGGAGAATCTACTTGAATCTGGGAGGCAAAGGTTGCAGTGAGCTGAGATCATGCTACTGCACTCCGGCCTGGGCGACAGGGAGAGACTTGGTCTAAGAAATAATAATAATAATTAATAAATAAATAAAATTAGCTGGGTGTGGTGGAGCATACCTGTTGGAAGGCTGAGCAGGAAGATCACTTTAGCCCAGCGGGTCAAGGCTGTAGTGTGCTGTGATGGCACCTGTGAATAGCCACTGCACTCCAGCCTGGGCAGCACAGTGAGGACCCTGTCTTAAAACAAACAAAAAAAAGTGACTGAGGGATGTGATTGCTGTACATAAGAATATATTATAACGTGAATAGTGGTTATCTCTGGAAATGGGACTGGGGGTAACCCTTTTCCTTTTGCTTCTCTGTCATCTTGCATAGTGAAGATGTTACTTTTGTAATAAGAAAAGTTGGCCCTTTTGCTTCTCTGTCATCTTGCATAGTGAAGATGTTACTTTTGTAATAAGAAAAGTTGGCCGGGCATGGTGGCTCACGCCTGTAATCCTAGCATTTTGGGAGGCTGAGGAGGGTGGATCACCTGAGGTCAGAAGTTCAAGACCAGCCTGGCCAACATGATGAAACCCCATCTCTACTAAAAATACAAAAAATTAGCTGGGCGTGGTGGTGGGCACCTTTACTCCCAGCTACTCGGGAGGCTGAGGCAGGAGAATCGCTTGAACCTGGAAGGCGGAGGTTGCAATGAGCCGAGATCGCTCCACCACACTCCAGCCTGGGCGACAAGAGCAAAACCCTGTCTAAAAAACAGAAACAAAAACAGTTATTCAGAAGTCATTCTAGATACGGCGGTTCTAATGAGCTTCCTCCCTCCTTCATCTTCCAGGCTGTCTCAGAATCTTGATGGGGTGGTGATTGAGCTCCTCTTCCGCCAGAGCAAGATTAGTGAAGTCCTGGGAGGCAGCGGCTACAATTCAGACCGGCTTTGCCTGCCCTACATCCCTCAACTGACAGGTATGAGCTCTGTGCAGGGATGCCTGGGCCCGCCTCTGTCTTTCTTTGGCCAGGTAAGGGCCTGAGCGTAAGGGACTTATGGCCCTTTGATTGCCTGTGAGGCACCTTGGATATCATGAGAGCTGAAAGACACAGTGGAAATTTATGGTGAGGTCCTCTTGATTGCCCCATCTCTCCTCCTCAGGGCAGGGTCCTTGAAAGTACCCGGCCCATGAGATGGCCCGGCCTGAGGATGGGAGAGGCTCCATTGTGCTGGAAAGAGCATACATGGCTACAGAACCAGAGACCCAGTTCGAGTCCCCTGTGCAACTCACTGCCTGAAAGATCTTAGACAAGTGCTTTGCGTCCCTGAATTTCAGTTTCCTTGACTGTAAAACAGAATGTTAACAATAGCTGCCTGCTGGGGGCAGTGGCTCACGCCTGTAATCCTAGCACTTTGGGAGGCCGAGGCGGATGGACTGCCTGAGTTCCAGGGTTCAAGACCAGCCTGGGTAACACAGTGAAAGCCCGTCTCTACTAAAAATACAAAAAAAAGTTAGCTGGGTGTGGTGGTGTGTGCCTGTAGTCCTAGCTACTCTGGAGGCTGAAACAGGAGAATTGCTCGAACCCGGGAATTGGAGATTGCAGTGAGCCAAGATCGCACCGTTGCACACCAGCCTGGGCAACAGAGCAAGACTGCGTCTCAAAAAAAAAAAAAAAAAAAAAAAAATAGCTGCCTTAGAGGGCTGGCATGATAAGGTACCTGTATTAATGCAAATGCGCTTAGTAAATACTTCATGAAATGCTTCATGAAGAGCTACTGGTGCTCTTAGCAGATGATGCTTACACATAAGGTGAGATATGTATTCTGGTCATAAGCACCTTCTTTGTGTTCTCATTGACAATTTCAAAATTTTAGCCCCAAAGAGCAAAACTGACCACCCTAAGATGGACAGAGAAGGCCCACAGCAATTGGAAGCTTCTGGAAACTCCAGGTGTAGCCTGAGTGTGCACTGAGCCTTAGAGGACTGTGGACCAAGCAGAGGCAGAGGGGTTGGGAGGTGGGACTAGCGGCTCAGTCCTGGATCTCCGAGGGCTGGGAACTAAAGCCTCCAGGCTGCTTCTTCCCCAGATGAGGATCGCTTATCCAAGAGGAGGAGCATTGGAGAGACCATCTCCCTGCAGGTGGAGGTAGAATCGAGGAACAGCCCAGAGAAGGAGGAGGTGAGTGTCTCTGCCACCGTCCTGGGGCAGCCCCACCTCCTGTAGATTGGATGCTGGACTCCAGGCTCCCCTGCCCACACAGTGTGCTTAAGGCTGCAAGGAAAGCAAGTTTCTCGAGTAATTCCACACTCGCACTGACTCTCCCCATGTATGTGTCATAGATACTTCCCTTTGGAAAAATGTTTAGGGTCCTCCCTGCTCCCATGAGGATATCATAAAACTCACTCTTGAAAGGCCTGGCTGGGGATGGTGGCTCACACCTGTGATCCCAACATTTTGGAGGCTGAGGCAGGAGGATTGCTTAAGCCCAGGAGTTCGAGATGATCTGGGGCAACATAAGGAGACCCCATCTCTACAAAAAATAATTTGAAAAATCAGCCAGGCATGGTGACGTACACCTGTGGTCCCAGGTACTCAGGATGCTGAGGTGGGAGAATCACCTGAGCCTGGGAGGTCGAGGCTGTAGTAAGCCATGATGGCACCGCGGCACTTCCGCCTAGGTGACAGAGTGAGACCTTGTCTCAAAAAATTAAAAAGAAAGGCATACTGGTCATCATTCCCCACTCACAGGGGGACTGACATGCTCTGGGTTGGAAACTGGAAGACTTAACTGGAGAGATAAGGGTGAGAACAGCTTTCATATTGTTGCTTCCGTATGTATCAATAAAGAATCTTTTTTCTTTTTTTAAATTTAGACTATTTTTAAAGCAATTTTAGGTTATAGCAAAATTGAGAGGAAGGTACAGAGTTCGCCCTTTGCCCCCTCCCCTCCCCCGACACATGCACAGCCTCCCCTCCTATCCACATCCCCCAGCAGAGTGGTACATTTCTTACAGTTCCGCCTGCCTTAATGCAACGTTATCATCTGAAGTCCATCGTTTACACTGGGGTTCACTCTCAGCGTTGTACATTCTGTGGGTTTGGACAAATGCATAATGGCATGCATCCCCCACTAGAGTACCATGCAGAGTCGTTTCCTGCCCTAAAACCCCTCTGTGCTCCACCTCTTCATCTCTCCCCTAACCACTGACAGCCAAGATTTTTTTTTTTTTTTTTGAGATGGAGTCTCGCTCTGTTGCCCAGGCTGGAGTGCAGTGGCACGATCTCAGCTCACTGCAAACTCTACCTCCCGGTTTCAAGCAATTCTCCTGCCTGAGTCTCCCGAGTAGCTGGGACTACAGACATATGCCACCATGCCTGGCTAGTTTTTGTATTTTTAGTAGAAACGGGGTTTCACCGTGTTAGCCAGGATGACCTCTATCTCCTGACCTTGTGATCCGCCCGCCTCGGCCTCCCAAAGTGCTGGGATTACAGGCGTGAGCCACCGTGCCTGACCCCAAGATTCTTTTTTTTAAGAGAAAGCTGCCACAGTGCCTTAAAGACCTCTCTTCTTCTCTCCTTTCTTGAAGACTGTAAACATTGAATTTTTGTTCAAATTTACATGTGATATCTCCCCTGCCATTATCTCATTTCTTCCACCTCAGTGAATGAAGCAGATGTACCCATGAGTAGGGAAGAATCAGGAATCATAGTGGAAATACAAAGCTTCCTCCCCCAAACGAGAAAGAAATGGAGGTGGAGGGCAGAGGGGAGGAGGAAGGAGACTTGAGGGAACTGAAGCCACAGATGCAATATGCCTTTTTTTTTTTTTTTTTTTTTTTTGAGACAGGGTCTCACTCTGTCATCTTGGCTGGGGTGCAGTGGCTTGACTTCAGTTCACTGCAACCTCCACCTCCTCAAGCGATCCTCCCACCTGAACCTCCCGAGTAGCTGGGACTACAGACACGCACCACCATGCCCAGCTAATGTTTGTATTTTTTGTAGAGATGGGGTTTTGCCATGTTGCTCAGGCTGGTCTCAAACTCCTGGGCTCAAGTGATCTGCCCACCTCGGCCACCTCATAGTGCTGGGATTACAGCCGTGAGCCACCACACCCAGCCTTTTTTTTTTTTTTTTTTTTTTTTTAATGCTGACTGTCCCAGTTCACAAGGAGTATAGAGGACACACATCTGGATGGGACCAGGACAGAAAGACTTACATGGTCCTTGGGCATGGACAGGCTGTCATTCCCGAGCTTCTCTGCCCATTAGGGCTAATATAGACATGGAGGACAGCTTTGACATCAAGCCTTTCCCCAGATGCAATCAGAGGTAGGAGAAGTCTCAAGGGGTCAGGATCAAGCCTCCCCCTAATGGTGCCCTTGACCACTTCATTTATTAGGGCAGATCTCCACATCAGGGCCCTCAAAGCTTATCTAGAACCTTCCCACAGAAGGAAGCTGTGACTTGGGCTAATTAGACAAGTAAAATTAGGTTGAATGAGGCGTCCTCCGTGGCCCTTCCAGCTCCAAGGACTGGGAACCTGCAGTGCATTAGGCATCGGGATGAGCTGGCTGCTCTCTCCCCATAGTGGCGATTCTCCCTTCCCAAGAGGTAAGAGACTCTCGGCAATTGAGGAGTGAACTGACACAGAAGTGGGAGGCAAAATGCTTACGCAGCTACAGAGCCACCTCCACTCGTGGCCTCCTGGGCCACCAGTATCAGTTCCTTCCTCCCTTCGAGAGTCAGCTTAGCCCAGAGGTGGCTTGGTGGCAAAGCAGGTGTGCAGGGGCCTTCATCCTGTGCCCTTCTGCCATGCCACAGCTCTCTCCACTCTCAGCCATCAGTGCTAGTCCAGAGTCCCACGGTGGTTCCTAGGACTGTACTGCCCAGGCTTGCTGCAGGGGTGAATAAATGCTGCAGGGGTGAATAAATGCTGGTTTGGTCAAATCTGAATCCTGGTGCCTGGCATTCCCAGCCCTGCATAGTCTGGGCTCTGCCATTTCATTTTCCCCCACCTGCTCTGGCCTGTATCCACTGTCCCACTCTGGCAGGGCTGCTCTCGGTCTCTCCCGTGCTGTGCTCAGCCATCTGCAGGCCTTTGCTAGTGTAGAATGCCACATCTGAACCACCCTTCCCCTCCACACTGGTGCAGCTGAGCACCTGTGAACTGTCAGTTCTCCGGTGCCCGGCCCCTGTTCGGTTTCCTCCATAAACTTCTCTCTCCCTGCTCTTGCCCAGGGAGCATCCCTTCTCTCTTGCCCAGAGAGCGGCCTTTTCTTTGACTGTTGCCACCACACAGTTCCCTAGCACCCTGCAGGTGACTATCCAATGTTGCTCAGTGCTGACAGTGGATGAATGGATGGACGTACAGAGGATAAGTCCTCAGAGCGAGTTAAAGCCGAGCACAGCTCTCTCTTGCATGTAATTCCTATGCTAACAAATTGTGCAGTTTCTATGGACTCACCTACAGTCCTGTATGTAGTTGGTACTCACTTAATGTTTGTTAAATGACTTTATATCATACCTATTCTTCTGTCCTCTCCTACTCAAACAAAAATGCCAAACAAATCAAAAAGTGCACAACTCAGTGAATTTTCGTAAAGTGTATATGCCCATGCAATCACTCCCGGATGAGAGAGTGGAACACTGTCATTGCCCTGGGGCCCTGCCCCGTGTCCCCTCCCCTAAGGGAGCTCCTAGCCTGAGTTGCGTTACTTCTGGAACTTTATATCATTGAAATCATTCTGTGTCTGCTGCTTTTGCTTAAGATTAAGTTTAAATGATAGAGCATCAGGCTGGGCGCGGTGGCTCACGCCTGTAATCTCAGAATTTGGGAGGCTGAGGCAGGAGGATCACCTGAGGTCAGGAGTTCAAGACCAGCCTGATCAACATTGTGAAACCCCGTCTTTACTAAAAATACAAAAACTTGGCCGGGCCTGGTGGCGGCCACCTGTAACCCAGCTACTGGGGAGGCTGAGGCAGGAAAATCACTTGAAACCAACTGGGAGGTGGAGGTTGTAGTGAGCTGAGATCGTGCCATTGCACTCCCAGCCTGGGTGATGAGAGCAAAACTCCATCTCAAAAAAAAAAAAAAGATAAAGCATGGGTAAATCATAAGTCTAATAGTTCATTGTCTAGTGAGTAATTTCTGGAATTTAGTCCAAATTCCTTCACTATTTTCAGCATCTGTGGAGCTCCCTTCTTTGAGTGTTATTATTTTCCATCTCCTTTTATAGGCTTTGCAGACGACTGAGTGGGGCAACTCCTTGGAACCTCAGCAGTCTGTGGGGGCCCGGTCACCTCTTTTTTTTTTTTTTTTTTAAGACAGAGTCTCCTTCTGTTGCCCAGGCTGGAGTGCAGTGGTGTGATCTCGGCTCACTGCTATCTCCACCTCCCAGTTTCAAGCGATTCTCTTGCCTCAGACTCCCCAGGTAGCTGGGATTATGGGCGTGCACCACGATGCCTGGCTAATTTTTGCATTTTTAGTAGAGACGGGGTTCACTATGTTGACCAGACTGGTCTCGAACTCCTGACCTCAAGTGATCTGCCCGCCTCGGCCTCCCAAAGTGCTGGGATTACAAGCGTGAGCCACTGCATCCGGTCTGTCACTTCTAACCTTCCATTTCTTATCTTTATTAAATGCTCAAGTCACGTTGGTGGGTAATTTAATACTTTAAGACTTCAGAACTGATATTCAGTTCTTGAAATTTACATCTGAAGTTATGTTCACCACCTCTCTCCTCTTGCTTCCAATGTTTTCTGTTGTGTTCTCTGAAGATATTTTAAAATTACAGTATTGGCTGGGCATGGTGGCTCACACCTATATTCCCAGCACTTTGGGAGGCCGAGGCGGGCAGATCATGAGTTCAGGAGTTCGGGACCAGCCTGACCAACATGGTAAAACCCGTCTCTACTAAAAATATAAAAATTAGCCAGGCGTGGTGGTGCACGCCTGTAATCCCAGCTACTTGGGAGGCTGAGGCAGAAGAATCACTTGAACCCAGGAGGCAGAGGTTGCAGTGAGCCGTGATTGCGCCACTATGCTCCAGCCTGGGCAACAGAGTAAGACTCTGTCTAAAATAAAATAAAATAAGATAAGATAAGATAAGATAGCAGTATTTTCCTCTTATGGTGCTTGATGGACAGGCTTGGGGAGGAGGCAGGGGACAGTGCGTTCTTTTACATGAGACTCAGGACTCTGTTCTGAGTCTGAATCTGATGAGGAATGAGCTTCCCCGCTGCATCTCGCTGTCCTCTGTGCCAGCTTAGGGAGCTTCCGAGACCCTGATGGGGCTGGGGGTATCCTGAGGGACTTCCTGCCCATTGGGACTTTCTTCTAAGAAGCAAGGGGCTGCCAGAGAGCTGGGGGTGCCAGGGCTGCCTCCTTTCTCTGCCCCCTGACTTTCTGAGCACCTCTGTCCCTTCTCCTTCAGCGAGTGCCCGCCGAGGAGATCACCTATGAGACACTGAAGAAAGCCATTGGTAAGTCAGGCCAAGGGACTCTGGTTAGAAGGCAAAATGGGGTGGGGTCCTTGGGCCTGTTCCTACAGATGCAGCAGGACCTACCACCCTCTGCAGTGGGATCCAGCACCTGCATGAAGGGAGAGGCTGGTGGCTTTTGACCAACTCATCACAGCCACCAAAGCTGCCACTGAATGTCCCTCCTCTCCTGACGGGGGTCAGTAGTGGGGCCCTGTGTGGCCCACAGTGGGCAACGCTTTTGCCACTAAGGACAGCTGACTTTAAAAGTAATCAGTTGGCCGGGCGCAGTGGCTCACGCCTATAATCCCAGCACTTTGGGAGGCCGAGGTGGGCAGATCTCAAAGTCAGGAGTTGGAGACCAGCCTGGCTAACATGGTAAAACCCTGTCTCTACTGAAAAAATGCAAAAATTAGCCAGGCATGGTGGCATGCACCTGTAATCACAGCTACTCGGGAGGCTGAGGCAGGAGAATTGCTTGAACCTAGGAGGCAGAGGTTGCAGTGAGCTGAGATTGCACCGATGCACTCCAGCCTGGGCGACAAAGCAGGACTCCATCTCAAAAAAGTCATCAGTTGGCTGTGAGTGAAAACAATTCAGAGTAAATTTTTTTTTTTTTTTTTTTTTTTGGTGAATTGTGATACAAAAGAACAAGCTGGCCAATGGAGAGATATTAAGAATGAATCATATGAATGTCTATTTAATAAGGGCAGATGATTTTAAAATGCATTGTTACCCCTCTATCTGGATCATTGGACAACAACAGATGTTTTCTAACTGTTGACAAATTATGCCTGTAAATGCCAAACTTTTAACTTTTTGTCATCATTAATGGTAGTCTCTCTGAATGTACACATTTCTTGCCCTTTTTCTTTTTTTCTGAGACAGTCTTGCCCTGTCACCCAGGTTGGAGTGCAGTGACACCATCTTGGCTCACTACAACCTCCGCCTCCCGGGTTCAAGCAATTCTCCTGCCTCAGCCTCCCAAGTAACTGGGATTACAGGCGCCTGCCACCACACCTGGCTAATTTTTGTATTTTTAGTAGAAACAGGGTTTCACCATGTTGGCCAGGCTGGTCTCGAACTCCTGACCTTAGGTAGTCAGCCCTCCTTAGCCTCCCAAAGTGCTGGGATTACAGGCATAACCCACTGCACCTGGCCATTTCTTGCCTTCTTAAACTGAGTCTGGGCCAGGCATAGTGGCTCACACCTGTAATCCCAGCACTTTGGGAGGCCAAGGTAGGAGGATCCTTTGAGCCCAGAAGTTTGAGACCAGCCTGGGCAACATAGTGAGACCTCATCTCTATTTTAAAAAACCCAACAGTATGATGGACATGTGTGACACACACCCGTTTTTCTTCTTGGTGCTAACTCATCTTGGATACCAAGCAGCATGTGTAGAAGCCTTAAACTAAATGGCCTTGGGCTGCCCTGCCACAGGTGTTCCATGTTGACTTTCGTGGTCTGTGCGGCTTTACCATTGTCAATGTCCCTTTTCTTTTTTTGTTTATTTATTTTTGAGATGGAGTCTCGTTCTGTCACCAGGCTAGAGTACAATGGCGCAATCTTGGCGCACTGCAACTTCCACCTCCCTGGTTCAAGCAATCCTCCTGCCTCAGCCTCCCAAGTAGCTGAGACTACAGGCATGTGCCACCACGCCTGGCTAATTTTTATATTTTAATTAGAGAGGGGGTTTCACCATGATGGCCAGGCTGGTCTCAAACTCCTGACCTCAAGGTATCCTCCCACCTCGGCCTCCCAAAATGCTGGGATTACAAGTGTGAGCCACCACACCCAGCCTCGATGTCCCTTTACAAAATGCCCACAGAGTACTCGAAGGACCAACTGTTCAGGACCTTCAATTTAAGAGTCCTGGTGGGAGAGCAGCTACTTGGGGCTATAGGAGCCCCACTGAAAGGTCCTCCCATATAGTTCTCAAATTCTTACATGAGGAAGAAGGCTGAGCCCTCAGACAGAATCAGGAAGTGGTCCTGCCTTCCAGGGCTGAGTGAGGGCCCCACACCTCTACGCCACTGTCCCCTACTCTTCAGACGAGGGGAGAGCCCAAGCAATGCTCATGGACAGTGCTCCCCGGAGGAGTCCCTCCCCTTCCCCTCAGTGAGCAGGGCCTGGCACTAACCCAGCTCTCTGCGTCGCAGTGGACAGCGTAGCAGTGGAGGAACAGGAGCGTGAGCGGCGGCGGCAGGTGGTGGAGAAGTTCCAGAAGGCACCCTTCGAGGAGATTGCCGCACACTGCGGGGCCCGGGTAAGTGAAGCGTGACATGGGTGAGTCCTAGGGAGCCGAGTCAAAACTGAATTTGGGTCCAGGACAGGATTAAGTTCCCAGGAGATCTTGGCTCTTTGACCACCCCACCTCCATCCCCTGCCAGACATTAGGGCTTGTATTCCAACGCAGGGAGCTCTGCTGTTGCCCCGCCAGGCTTTCCCCAACGCCCCAATGCTGCATTGCTCCCCTATGAACCAAAAGACTTGGGTGTTTGTCTTGGGTCTCTCTGAGATCTCACACTTTTCACTTAAAGAAGTAGTCCTGAGCTGAGGCACCTGTCTGGCAGTCAGATCATGCTCACTGTGGTCCTGACAGCAGGCACACGAACAGCACTCACTGCGGACAACAGCTTCTTCTATTCATGAGCCACTTTCATTCTCATGATAAGTCCATGAAGTTGGTGCCATTATGATCCCCACGTTATGGAGTGATGGGGGAGGGGTGTGTGGCAAAGGAAGATGGTCAATGTTGGCAGCAGGACCCTCCTCCAACCAGGGTACCTTAGCAGGGGGATGGAACAGCCAGGCCTTGGCAAAGAGACCAGAGAGAGAGGCAGCTGGACACGTAGAAACGAGGAGCCATGTCTAGACTGGAGGGAGGAGCTCAGACAGTCCTGAAATTGATTCTACGCCGGGATTTATTAGCCCCGAATGTCAAGCTTAGTAACAATGAAACATAACTGTAAACATTCAAAATCTACAAATAACCTATTCTCCCAACAAAATATAATACGTATAATTTTCTGTTTTATATATTTTATATATAATATTCATATATAAGTATATATATAACATGTAGATTTTCACGGGCCTGGGTTGTCCTAACCTCTCGTCCCACTTTGAGAGGGATACCCATTTCATGAGCTAGGAATTAGGGCCCAGTCACGGAACACGTGCAGTCCCACTCTGCATTCATTGACCTCATTACAGCCAGAAGTAATCAGAGATCATCTCTAAGCCACCAGTTTTGCAGCGCTGCCCCTTGCAAGTTAGAAAAGAGCTGGCACAGGCTGGGCACAGTGGCCCATGCCTGTACTCCCAGCACTTTGGGAGGCTGAAGCAGACGGATCACCTGAGATCAGGAGTTCAAGACCGGCCTGGCCAAAATAGCAACACCCCATTTCTACTAAAAATACAAAAATTAGCCGGGCGTGGTGGCAGGCGCCTGTAATCCCAGTCACTCAGGAGGAGTTGGGAGACTTGCTTGAACCCAGGAGGCAGAGGTTGCAGTGAGCTGAAGTCATGCCACTGCACTCCAGCCTGGGTGACAGAGCAAGACTCCTTCTCAATTAAAAAAAAAAAATTTAATTTAATTTAAAAAAAGAAAGAAAAGAGCTGGCACTAGGGCAGTCTCCTGACTCCATGCCCAGCAGCCCTTACTGCCCCATCTTAAGGAGAAGGACCTTCCAGAGCTGCCTGCTGACATCCTCCCTGGTGATTCTGAGCCTCTGTCCTATCCCCAGCCAGCCTTCAGTAGGTGGCTTTCCCTGATCCAAATCTGCAGTCAGGGTCCAGTGGATAAGTGCTGGAGCATGTTCACCTCTGCCTGCCTTCCTAAGGCTGTGGTTGCCCTGTACCTCCAGCGTATACTCTGGACACCCTGAGCCAGCTGGCAAAGATTCTGAGCCCCCCACCCCTGCCAGCTCACTTCCCCCTGTTTGTGTCTAGGCATCGCTGCTCCAGAGCAAACTCAATCAGATCTTTGAAATCACCATCCGGTAAGTGGCAACCCTGGGCAGGGGACCTTAACCTCTGTGACCCAGTATTGGGGTTCCTCATCCTGAGTCCTTCTCTCACCCCTGTCTTCCCTCCTCCCCTCCCCCACTCCTCCTACCCCACCGCAATCTCTATCCCCTGGGCTGGAGGCGGCCACCAACTCTAACCCTCCCTATACAAGGAAATAGAGACCAGAGAGGGAAAGAGGCCGCCTCAATGAAACCTGGAAAGACCCAAGAGTCCTAGTGTCCCAGGCTGGCACTTTCTAAAGCAGCAGTGTCACTGCGGAGCCTGCAGAGAAGCTTGACTCCAAGCTGTAGATTCTAGTAAAATCTGGAATCCTGGGAACCTGTGGAATGAAGGGGTCACTGGTCCCTGTGCAAAAAGAAACCCAAGTCACCTACTCTGTTTGGTTGCATAAAGGTGGGATCCTGAAATTCTCTTTTCATGCCTTTCTCCCCATGTGTTCCTGCCGCCTAGGCCCCCACCAAGCCCATCGGGAACCATCACTGCAGCCTACGGTCAGCCGCAGAACCACTCCATCCCCGTCTACGAAATGAAGTTTCCCGATCTGTGTGTATACTGAATTCTAAGAGCCGGAGCCCCTCTAAGGGATGGGGTCTGAGGAGGGGCTCACTTCACGCCCACCCGACCACATGGAGATCTGGCTGGGATCTCTGAGAAAATGTCACCTTGGATGGCAGCGCCTCCCAGGCTAAGCCAAGGTGGAGACTCTCTGGTCCTTCTTGGCCCTCCTACCTCCTCCTCGTCTTCCCTGAGGGAGATCTCACCAATCAGCGTCTCACCTGCGCCCTCTTCGTCTTCTCTTATGTCAGCAGGGGCAGAGAATCGTGGGGTGTCTCTCGAGAGAAGCCGGGGGAAAGGGGCTTAGAAGCTCCTGCTTGGTGTTTTGAGTGAAGGGCTTCCACAGGGGGTGCATGTCCTCCCCAGAGGAGGGAGCTGGATGGAGACTTGGTTGGTGAGAGGAAGCTAAGGACTCTACTCCCCTGCGGAAGGAAGCTGAGAGGGGGATGGCTCTCTCCTCCCCAGCACTGCCCCTGCTCCCCGCCCGTGTCCCTGCTGTGTCTCTCAGTCTCTTGCTCATCTCCCATTTGTCTGTGTTTCTACCATTAATGAATGCTGAGCCCTTGTAATGGAGCTGGGGTGGAGATACCACGAGGGGTGGGGGGGGGGCAGCAAAGGGTAGGAAGCAGGATGCAAGGCTGGCAGGAGGCGGGCCTGTGGCATCAGCAGTCCCAGCGGGCAAGTGTGGTCCCTGTAGCAGCTTCTTACCTCCTTTGTTCTTAAGGAGCTTGTGTTGGGCTCCCACGGTCCTGTCTGCTGGACGTTTTCCAGAGTTGGGTTCTCTCTCTGTGATGTCTTTCTTCTGAGGGTCCCAAGGTGTTCCTGGCGCCTCTGGGTTGAGGAAAGGCCGAACAAGATAATCTCGGAGGGGAACTGCAGGGTCCTCAAGATTTGCCTATATCACCTCCTATGGAAAAGGCTCCCAGCCTGACCTGGGTTGTAGGAGAGTGGGGAGGGTGGGATGAGTGGCGTTTTGGGGCTCAAGGATATCAGAAGCCAACTTTTTAGATGTTCCGTTTGAAGAAAGAAGGATCTAACACCTAATATTAGGATGATTTCTTCACTCTCTGGACAAAGTCTGGGACATTGGCACCACCAGGCAACGCGTGTGGCTTGGGAGAGGCCATGGAGACCCCTTTGGGTTCTGGGTTCCTGTTTTCCTGGTGTGCCGTCTGTGTCTGTGTAATGAGGGTGTGCGGAGAGGAGCTAACACGGAGCCGGGCGGGGCCGCCCAGGAGGCAGTTTGCTACCTTCTTTGCCAATTCCCCTTTCTGGCCCCTTCTCCAGGAGCCTTTGTGTCTCCCGGGGTGCCACTGACAGAACCTCACCTGGGGCTCCGCCCGTGGCAGTGCCGTGTGGTCCAAAATCGTCCTTTCCTTCTCCGTTAGTCACATTTCCTGTAACTCCTCTGAGCCGACATAACCTACAGTAAGATGTGAGTGTCAGATGTTCTCTCCCTGGAGTCTGCTTTCTAAAGGGGGCAGGGTGAGTAGATTTCTTGATCCAAAGGAATCTATTTTTTTTTTTTTTTTTCCTAGAGATAGGGGTCTCACTATGTTGCCCAGGCTGGCCTCGAACTCCTGAGTTTAAGTGATTCTCCCGCCTCAGCCTCCTGAGTAGCTGGGAATCCCTTTTTAGGGTACAATTTCAGGCAGTGTGGCATGGAGTCAGAAGCAGCCTGTTTCTCCTAAGGGGAGGGCAGGCTTCTCAGGATGGCCTCAGCTCATAGCCCCATGCGTGGTGCACACGGATGTGCAGGGAGAGCCTGATTGTTAGGTGGATGTATTTTCCAGAATCGGGGAGAGACTGAACATGAGCATTTCCCATTAATATGTGCAATAAATATCTTGGGGAAGGGGCTATTTGACCTTCATTCCCATAGTTTCGGCACTTCAGATGAAGCTCTTTCCTGTGGTCACCATCTCCGCTGTGGGCACGCAGCATCTTTTTCTTGTTTTTTGTTTTTGATTTTGTTTTTGTTTTTGTTTTTTTGAGACGGAGTCTCGCTCTGTCACCCAGGCTGGAGTGCAATGGCACGACCTCGGCTTACTGTGACCTCCGCCTGCTGGGTTCAAGCGATTCTCCTGCCTCAGCCTCCTGAGTAGCTGGGATTACAGGCATATGCCACCATGCCTGGCGAATTTTGTGTTTTTAGTAGAAATGGGGTTTCACCGTGTTGGCCAGGCTGGTCTCGAACTCCTGACCTCGAGCGGTCCGCCCGCCTCAGCCTCTCAAAGTGCTGGGATTACAGGCGTGAGCCACTGCGCCCCCAAGGCTTTTTGGCTGTGTTTTGTGGTCTCTGGCTTATGCTCAACCCAATTTTACAAGCATGACTTAGACTTCTCTTTAATATTTTTGTATTTAAAAACCACCTTTAAATTAACTCAAACTTGACGGCAACCAACCTTTGAAAGAAACTTTAAAGAAAATTGAAATCTTGATTCACAAACATGTTCTTTCCTCACTGGCTCCTCCCAGGTTTTATCCTGTGCCCAGCTTGAGTGAGAGACCCACTGTTTCTTGGGCCTACTTGACATTACGGTTCCCCAGCGGCAGCTTCATCCTGAGCACTGCCTGTGAACGCTGGTTCTGTGACTTGGCAGTCGCGTCCCTGGAGCATCTTTCCAGAGCCAGCATTAGAACCAGAGACCCCCAGGTCCACTCAGATGTTTCTGCCCCTCATCCCCATCCTGTGAATAGAGAGACAGAAAAGGCGCAGGTTCCTGCTGCTTAGACTCTGCTGTTACCTCTCCATCTGTCCCAGGCAGCTTTTCCTTTCCATCACTGCTGCTTGGCAAAAAAAGTGCTTCTTTTGAAGAACTGGTCATTTTTTGAGTGCCCTCTTCTCAGTTTCATTTAAACTTACACTCAGGAGAGTGTTGGGTTGTCTGCTGACATGGAGTAGAACCTGGATTCTGGCCAAATAGGCCAGAATCAGAAAGGTGAAGGTGAGTGTGATAGTAGGTAATCTCCTCACCCCAGCACAGGCCCTGAGAGAGAGGCAAAGCAGTTTGACGGGATCCGGAGGGGAGGGAGGCACCCCGGCCCTTGGCCTGGCATCAGTGAGTCCTGCCTTCCAAGCCCCCGGAGGCTGGTGGCACTGCATTGTGCCCCTTTTTGCCACCCTTCTCTGCTGTGATTTTGAGCGAGGAGGAGTCAGTAAGCCCATTGAGACCAGCTGCTCCCAAAGCCCAAAGACTCCGGCTCTGTGGGGAAGGGCTAGCGTTGGTCAGGACTCTGCTGACAGCACTGAGAAGGCAGGAATGTATTTGAGATTTGGAAGTTCTGTTAATTTGGTGGAGTCAGGTGAATGGATAAGAAGCAGATCGGCAGAAAGCACCAGTGTGGTCCCGAGGCTCCCTCTGTTTTCCTTGCCATGGAGTCCCCAGCGCCTTGTGCCTGTTTCCATTTCCCTCTTTGAAAAGTAGAAATCAGTGGTTTCCTAACTCCTGAACAGCCTTCTCACTGTAGAAGGAGCCTGAGCAGGTCAGAAGACCTAGAAAAGTCCTCAGATACCCCACTCTGTCCAACCCCCTTTCTCATGTACAAATATAAATGAATGAGCAGGAAAAGAGGAGGTCTGGACCCACTAAAGTACTTGAAGAAGCACAAGTGTCGTAGATGTGCCGCCTTTTGCCCTGGGTGTTCTAGATCCCATAGAACACGTTTCAGCTGGACTAAGAATCAGACTAGTCAGGGGTTCTTCTGAACAGCTCAGGCCAGACCTCTGGGCTCCTCTGGGGACCCTGGGATGTGAGGCCTTGCAGTTTCCATTCCATTGTCCCCAGGCCTCCTGACCTGGTGACAGAGAATGCCCAGGAAATGTGAGTCTGTTTTTCCCAGTTCCTCTTCATGACCAGGAAATGGCAGCTGGTCGGTTGGGGTCCTGTGGGAAAGGGCTAACCTGGGCTGTTAGGTAGATACTAGGTTTAAAGGTAGACAGGGAGATGGCATCATCAGGGCAGACCAGGCCTACTTCCTGTGACCCCAGACCTTGGCAGGCAGGTCTTGCTGAAACCAGGCATCTCCCTCACACCTGGGGAAAGGTTTAGGGCAACGTGTTGCCTCTTCATCCCGTTAACCCTAGAAATCTTCTGGTTAGAGTGGCCCCTTACCCCAAATCTGGCCTAGGTCTGAAGACTGCAGAAGGATAGTCATGATGGGCCCATCCTAGAGCCTGGCTTGCTGGGTATGGCGGGGACAGGAGGGCGGGGACAGGAGGGTGTCGGGAAGGGCCTGAGGCCAAAGCCAGTTTTCTGTGCTCCCTTTAGCCCCAGCCTGGCTGGCCAGATCTCCTCTCCTTCAGGGGACCATGGGGCCACCCAAGCCAGTCACCTTCCTCTTCCAAGCTCTACCCCCATGACTGTTGATTTCTGGCACGTGGAGGCAGAGTTATGAATCCACAAATGCTGCAGCCCATACCTCGTAATGTGTCTGTGTCCACTTAGAGCCTCACAACCTGGCTGAGTGTGTGTGTGCATGTGTGTGTAGTATAGTTTGTAGTTGACAATATGTGTATATAATAGCTTGTGTATTTATATGTGAGTACAGAATTAGTGCCCGTGGCGGTTTTCTGTATTTTAAACCCATTGAATTGATTAGTTTTATTTTCGGGAAGTGGGAAAGGGGGAGTGGGGGGAAGTGTAGGAAGAAGGACTCTTAGCCAAATCATTCTCTAGGACTATTAGTCGCGATCTCCCAGTGAGCCGTCATGATGCCCTTTTCAAATAAATGTTAATGTTGTCACCACATGGCTGTTTGATTTCTTTAAAGCAAATGGTTTTTTTGAGAAGCAAATGCGATCTGAAAATACCAACAGTGTACTACTGACATTTAGCCACCTCCACTAACCATGACTTTACCTGTCTTAGAGGGAGAAGGTGCGGGGGAAAGGAGGCTACCAAGATGGAAACCTCAGGCCCAGCATGCCCAGCATGGGAGCATCCTGTTAGGAAGGCCTAGGCCATTATTCATTCTAGCACATTCCATGTAAGCCATATTGGGGAACACCTTGTCTTAAGAATCTGGCTTCCTGGCCAGGTGCAGTGGCTTATGCCTATAATCCCAGCACTGTGGAAGGCCAAAATGGGTGGATCACTTGAGGCCAGGAGTTCGAGACCAGCCTAGCCAACATGGTAAAACCCCGTCTCTACTAAAAATACAAAAATTAGCCAGGTGTGGTGGCGGGCGCCTGTACTCCCAGGTACTCAGGAGGTTGAGGTGAGGAAATCACTTGAACCGGGGAGGCAGAGGTTGCAGTGAGCCGAGATTGCACCACTGCGCTGCAGCCTGAGAGACAGAGCGAGACCCTGTCTCAAAAACAAAAAAAGAATCTGGCTTTCTGACTCACCGCATATCAAAACTTCACAGGGAGAATTCCCAATTATTTTCTCATTGTGAACTCCCAGAGCATCAAAATAACACAGGGTACATATGTCAGCGCCACACACAGAGGCTTCCCAGCTGGCTTTGCTCTGTACTGCACTGGTCTATCTAATGCATTTGACATGTATGTGTGCATCTCTATGTGGTAAGTCTCATGTGAATTGTAAATGCATGTAAATGTGCAAACCTGTGGTCCCAGCATTGTGACAGCACTATGGGGAGATACAAAAGAAACACACACCTGGCTTCTGCCCTTGCAAAGCTTGAAATTTTCCTGAGAAAAGATAGGCATGGATGCAGCAAGGAACTTGCCATCCAAGCCGGACAGCATGCCCTCTAGTGTGGAAGGGGCTGATGGAAGAAACACTGAAAATGAACAGGGCACCTGGCAAAGGGCATCACTTGCCCCACAAAGGTGGACATGAGCCTGAGTTCATACTGAAAAGAGAGTTGCATTCAAAATGGTAGGGGAGCCAGGGGCGGTGGCTCACCCCTGTAATCCCAGCACTTTGGGAGACCGAGGTGGGCAGATCACCTGAGGTCAGGAGTTCCAGACCAGTCTGGCCAATATGGTGAAACCCTGTCTCTACTAAAAATACAAAAATTAGCTGGGCGTGGTGGCGCATGCCTGTAATCCCAGCTATTTGGGAGGTTGAGGCAGGAGAATCGCTTGAACCCGGGAGACAAAGGTTACAGTGAGCTGAGATTGCGCCACTGCACTCCAGCCTGGGTGACAGAGCGAGACTTCGTCTCGAAAACAACAACAAAATTGCAGGGGAGGGTGGGGGATTCCAGGCAGAGGGTATAGGACGATGCGAGGCCTGTGAGGAGACCAGCAAGTGTGAGGCAGCGCCTTCATCCAGGGAAACTTGGGAAGCAGGGTTTGGTAAAGAGAGAGTGCCCATCTACAAGGGTCCTGCCCACCATGCTTAGTAGTTTGGAATTGACAGAAATTGGGGTGGGGGCACTGTTTTGACTCTTGAGCCTGGGACTGTGGGGCGGGGGGGGGGTGGGGAAGCAAGATTTTGTATACACTAATACGAAGAATTCATATATGATGGGCTGGGGAAAGGGCTGGAGTCTAGGAGACCAATTGGTTAGGAAGCTGTTATCAGAGAGGCCTGGGGGAAGTACTAAGGATGAGGAGAAAGGTTGGAGCTGAAATATGTGGGGAGGGAGGAGCTTGGGCATAGCAGGAGAGAGCAGAGGGCCTCAATCAGGGCTTAAGCCCTAGGGGCTGGAAGAAGCAACTGTAGAGTATGTTGTATTAAAACAGACGTGTGTCTCCATGAGTGTGAGAGAGACCGTATGTTTGAGCGCATCTGTGAGTAGCCTGGGAGTGCAAATTGGGACTGATACCAACTCTCAGCTCTCACACTTAGCTTCTGTGATGAAAAGATTATGTCCATTTTGTCCTTTAATCTTCACAATAACCCTCATACTGGGAAGGGAGGGATAGATGACAGAACTAAATTTTGGAGAAGTTCAGAGACTTACCTAAGGTCCTATGGATTGTCAGGAGCAGTCAGGACTCAGTTCCCCGGAGACATTACCAAGACTTCTCACGTGACAGTCCAGAGCCCTCCCAGGCGTGGGTAGGCCTCAACCTGTACAACTGGCTTTTGGAGGTGGACAGGAGCCGGGGAGCCCCTGAGCACCCGGGGTCACTCTTGCAGGAATCCTGCCTTTGCACGTGTGCTAGCTGAGCAGTCTTCCACTCAGTGGAGTGTGTGGAAAATACGGCCATCCTAGAGGTGTTGGAGCCACTCTGAGCCTTCACCCAAACTATCTGATCCCTTGAAGATCCATTTGGGGGTAGGGGGAGGAAGCACATTTTCCTTACATGCTCACTACGTCCCGGGAAATAGCCTACCGCATGGAAACCACGGTGCTCCTCCGATCCATGCTGCTGTTATTTGACGGCTACGTATTTTTATTTCATTCACACAGTTTACATTCAAAGTCAGAGGCGGATGTGAAATTTGAAAGGTTTTATTTCCCGACTACAGACAGCTTTAAGAGGCTGAATATCTGCCGCGACCACCGCCCCCAGGCTGGGCGGCAGCAGGGTAGGGGAGAGCAAGGGGCTTTGGGGTCGACCTCCCTGAGGAGGGTAGCCCCAGGGCCCCGCTGTGCCCTCACTGGCCCTTCTTGTAGGCGTTCTTGATGATGGCGTTTTTGAACAGTGTCACCAGGGGAGTCTGGCTCTTCTCGGAGGTCATGAAGCCGCCGTAGCGCTTGTCCTTGGGCGGGCTGCCCCAGCGGAAGTGCTCCATCCTGTAGGGGCCCTCATCCTTCTTCTCGGCCGCCACCAGCAGGCTGTGCTCCAGGTCGGCCCGGGGCCCCGCGCCGTCGTCGGCAGGGCCGTCGGGGCCATCCCCCGCCCGGGGCCGCTGGCCGGTCAGCTCCCTCTTGAACTCCAGGGGGAAGGCCTCGGCCGACTCGTCCTCGGCGCCATTGGGGTACACCTTCACCGGGCGCCGCTTCTTGCCCACCGGCTTGCCCCAGCGGAAGTGCTCCATGGAGTAGGACCGCTTGCCCTCGCGCGGGCCCGGCTCGGCGCCATCGCCACGGGGCTCGGGGCCGCCCTCAGGTAGCAAGCCGCGGTCTTCGCCAGCCGCGACGTCCTCGCGCTTCTGCGCTGCGCCGCTGCCGCTGCTACTGTTGCGGCGGCCGAATCGGTCCCAGCGGAAGTGGCCCATGACGTACTTCCGGGGGTTCTCGGTCAGAGGCTGCTCGTCGCCATTGCCCGGGAACACCGGAGTCTCGGCCGAGAGGTCGGGCTTGCAGGCCCGGATGCACTCCTGGGGGAAGACGCGAGGGCATGAGGGCAGCCCGTGCCCTACACCCCGGCCCGGCCACTGCGCGCGTCACTGCGCCTAGGCCCTGGCTGCCCTTGCCACGTGCCGGGGACACAGGGCGCAATGTCGGGCGTGTCAAGCGTCGAGGCTTCCCTACAGAGCAGGTCTGCCCACCTGCTTTCTTGGCACTCGTGGGCATCTAAGATCTTGCCACCGACTCTTTTGTTCCATCCCCTGCATGCTTCTGCCTGGCAACTGCAACAAACTCCCCATCCCATTCCGTGGTTTGTCTAGCCATCTAGCCATTCCTAGCTTTTGTGACTAGGACCAAAGTCTTATTGTTATATGCCTGACATAAAGGAGTGGCTCCAGGAAAGGCAGACAGGTGGTAGTTATTGGCACTTAATGAATATTGAGGGCAGGGCACAGTGGTTCATGCCTATAATCCAACACTTTGGGAGGCCAGGGCAGGCAGATCACCTGAAGTCAGGAGTTCAAGACCAGCATGGCCAATTTATGGTGAAATACCATCTCTAGCATAAATAAATAAATAAGCTGGGTGTGGTGGTGGGCACCTGTAATCCCAGCTATCAGGAGCCTGAGTCAGGAGAACCACTTGAACCCGGGAGGTAGAGGCTGCAGTGAGGCAAGATCACACCACTGCACTCCATACACCAGCCTGGGCAACAGAGCAAGACTCCATCTCATAAAAAAATATATATATAATAAATACATACGGTTTAATTCAAGTCCAGGAGGGGAGTGGGGCTGAAATTTGGGGGATAATCTCTCCATGTGATAGAAGTCTGGCTACTAGGGCCCATATTTTTAAACATATTTTAAATAATGCCCCAACCTTACCTCAGTGATGGAAAACCTACTTTATGCCCTACCCCAGCTTCATCTCTGCACTAAGCCTCCAAAACTGCACCTTGGTTCTTTCACGACTTCTAAGCTGATCTCTGAGAGATTCCCCCAGTGAGCTCTGGGGCAAGCTCATTTCCCTGTAATCTCATTCTGGCTGGAGGGAGGGGTGGAAAGCCAGGGTTATTTCCATTGCACCGTCTGTGGAACCTGTGTCTCTGCTCCTTGTCCCTGGAGGACTCAGTTGTGGTACATATTTGCTTAGGAAAATGGCTGCGTAGGTTGCAGCCTTGAGTTTTCAGTGATAAAAAGATGAAAAGCTCACTGGCTGCTCTCTTACTTGAGAATAGCAAAGGAGAAAATAAAAGGATTCTACCCACTCTGTTGAGCTGGACATTTCCGACTTCAGGTGTTTAGAATTACAGCTCTGTGGAATGTTAACAATGGAAAAAAACTAACTTACACTCCCCTCCCCTGGATGGATAATGAAACAGGAGACTCAGAGAGGTGATAGGACCTGGTCAAGGTCCCACAGCTCACGACTGGGACTAGAACCCATGTGTCCTGACTGTGTCCAGTGCGCCCTCCCTGGTGAGCTGTGCAGTGGGTGTCTTAAGTCAAGAGACTCTTGGGTCTTTCTGAACTGGAACTCACAGAATTCCCTGGACTCTTCGTTTCTATTTTATATTACACATGGAAATTGCTCTGTGTCTTTGAGGACCTCATTCTATCTTCACCTTAACTCAGCTTCTGCATTGACAAAATACACAGAATGTAATTATGTACATTCCACCCTCAGCACCTGCCAGGTGATGGTAACAGGATTAAAATCCCAGTCACTGATAATAACAGTGTGGGTTTTTTGTTTGCTTGTTTGTTTTGTTTTGTTTTGAGACAAGGTCCCATTCTGTTACCCAGACTGAAGTACGATGGCATAATCATAGCTTACTGTGACCTCAAACTCTTGGCCTCAAGTGAACCTCCTAAGTAGCCGGGACTACAGGCACGTGCCACCACACCTGGCTAACGTTTTTATTTTTTGTAGAAATGGGGGTCTCACTATGTTGCCCAGGCTAGTCTTGAATCCCTGGGCTCAAGCAATCCTCCCACCTTAGCATCCAAAAGTGCTGGGATTACAGCCATAAGCCATCTTGCCTGGTCTCAGTGTGCCTTTTAATCTCTGGATTTGGCATCATTACTCATTTATGCCCCCCAACACACACACACACACACACACACACACACACACCCCACACATGCAGATACATACACCCTGTGGTGACCTGGAGGGAGCTCCTATCTGACACAAAGGGCCTTCACATGCTCTGGAAAGACTGCAGAGGGACATGGGGGAAGGCCAGTCCTCCAGAAGTAGCATGAGACATTTGGCACCAATTACAGGAGAAAAAAAAAAAAGTCCTCTGGTTTTTCCTTCTTCCAGAGATGATTTGAAGAACTACCTGGCTGGTTTTGCAACTGGTAGTAGATAAAAGGGTAAGAAATATGGAATGAAAATGGCAAGTGATATGAGCTTCTTAAAAAGGAATAGTTTGGGAAGCTAAAGATTTAAAGTACAGAATAGATTGAGGGGGCAATTATTGTTCTTATAGCACCATCTCTAGCTTAAGGGTTTCAAGGTCTCCATAGAAGATGGGGCAGAAAGTAAGGATAACTAAACAGAAATTGTGGACTCAACCCCTCTCCCTGAAGCTGCTTCCTTCCCTCATTCCTTCTCCCATTTCTTACTTCACTGCAAAGTTTCGCTCCTGCCCTGGGTTGAATCACGCCTATCACTGGGAATGAATTTCCCTTTCCCCACACCCCTTTCTTTTGAGCTTTCCCAGCTCCAGTCCCATCTGATGTCTAAGCCAAGATGGCAGTCATGGCCCACGTACCAGCAGGTTGCTTTCCGTGGTGAGGTCCTGACACTGGCTGCTCTCCAGGCACCAGCCACGCACTTCCATGGAGGCCTGAAGCAGCAAGGCCAGCAACAGGGCCCCCGAGCGGCTGCAGCACGATCTCGGCATCTTCCAGGCAGGCTGAGGCACTGCAGAAGCAAACAAGATTGGTGGGACCCCTGCAAGGAGCAAAACAATGTTGGCCACTCACCAGGAAGGAACCTTGAGCCAACATTAACAACACACTCTCTTGTGGAGTTAAAGGCATTTTAAGGACAGGAGCAATGCTGAGAAAGGAGGTGTGTAGTAGGGTGGTGGTATAAGTTGTGGTAAGGAGGAAGAAATGGACCTGGGTAAACTGTGGCCATTTCCCTGTTGTCTTCTATTAAAATGAGACACCTAAAAAGGTTAAGGCTGGAAGCTATTTTGGGGATTGCTTGGTTCTGCCCCTCCCATGAGAGATGGGAAAATTGAAGCCCAAAGAGAGACAATTAC